>NC_134716.1:33161323-33477794 GCF_049634645.1 Pelodiscus sinensis | reverse complement strand
CTAGCTTGGCTGGGCTGAGAGTCATCAGCAACCCTTACCACACTGCTCTCTGCCCAGGGCTCTCTGTTCCAGAAACATCCAGGCTGTGTCTACACTGGCATGAATTTCCGGAACTGCTTAAAACGGAATACTATTCCGTTTTCAGTTTTTCCGGAAAAGGAGCGTCTACATTGCCAGGCTGCTTTTCCGGAAAAGCCCTTTTTCCGGAAAAGCGTCCGTGGCCAATGTAGACGCGCTTTTCCGGAAAAGAGCCCCGATCGCCATTTTTGCGATCGGGGCTTTTTTTCCAGAAAAGACTACTGGGCTGTCTATACTGGCCCTTTTCTGGAACAGTGTTCCGGAATAAGGACTTATGCCCGAGCGGGAGCAGAATAGTTTTTCCGGAATAGCGGCTGATTTTGTACAGTAGAGCGTCGTTGCTTTTCCGGAAATTCAAGGGCCAGTGTAGACAGCTCGCAGCTTATTCCGGAAAAGCGGCTGATTTTCTGGAATAAGTGGCCCAGTGTAGACACAGCCCCAGGGTCCTGCTGGACCTTGGATGTTGCTGGACCAGAGAGTCACGGTTTAGAAAATTACAATCTGTATCTCTGAAACCCATATATTTAAATGAAGAATGGTATCTTTTTGCTGGCCTCTATGGCAGGGATACAGTTTTTTTTCCAACTGCAGTCTGTACTAATTCATAAATCTTGTAATTGGCTTTAAATTACATGTGCATATGCACAGGATGATTTTAATGAGAAATGTACTGTTACTCTATAGTATTAATATTCTTTGTAACAATTGGCATAGTATTTTAAAATGGCTATAATCTAGTAAGAACAACGAGAAGTCCTATGGCACCTTATAGACTAACAGATATATTGGCGCATAAGCTTTTGTGGGCAAAGACCCACGTCATCAGATGCCCACGAAAGCTTATGCTCCAATATATCTGTTAGCCTATAAGATGACACAGGACTTTTCATTGTTCTTGCAGATTCAGACTAACATGGCTAACTCTGTGATACATATAATCTAGTAAAGGTTCATTTCACAACTGATATTTCAGATATTTACAGTTTATCACTAGGGTCTTAAATGTGCCTAATATTGTAATTCTTTTGAATTAAACCAATGTGCTCTCTTCCTTTTAATTTAAAAGCATGGCATGAGGGGGAACTGAATTATTAAAATTCTTCTATGAAAGAATTTAGGGGATTAATTAGGACAGGAGTCCATAAATGTAAAATTCATAATGTCAAATGACAATGTAAATAATATTTACAACACCCACTTGGACTAGTTCTTCAAGCTTTTTTCTAAGGGTTTGCTAATTTTGACCACTAGATGGTATTATAGTTGAATCATATCCCCAATATCATATTAACTCCCTAATCTCTTCAGCCACTTGATGGCATCTTTCCATCATTTTCAAAAGGAGGTCTTTCTAAAAAGAAGCTGACCTATGCAACTGATTACTTTTGCTTTGTTGCCTTCAATTAGTCTTCTGATCAGTCTCTTCTTTTTCTAAATGCAGGCAAATACTAATGTTATATAGATGTCTCCTGTATTAGTTTTCTTAATGAAGATTTAAAACTAATTTGACTGATACATGAGACACACTATTACGTAACTGCCTTATTTAAATGGAAACTTCTTTAAATGTAATGGAACACTAGAGGAAATGCAATCTACAAGATCCATTAAATCTGTGATAGATCAGAGAAACATCAAAGAAGAAAATGTTTTTAAGATTTGTAAAAGGAAGTGATTGCTTTAGTGGTATTTGTGCTCTGTTAGAAGCAGCATTGTATACGACAGCTGTGTCTTTACCCAAAATCTTTAGTATATGAAAATCCCTTTGACTATTCCAGTACCTATATAATTAAAAATGCAAAGATTATTTTCAGAGAAGCATCACCTTGTTGTACATACGATCACATTAAGAATTTGGATAGTCATCACATCATAAACAGACATTACATATGCTTGTTTAAAAAAACAAATTCAGCTGTTTTGAATTTGAATGGTCCCCCTCTTTTTGTAATCTGCCTTCAGATTAGTTTACCTAATTCTTCGGTAAAAGGATTTTATTTAAACGTATGATTTTGTTAGAATTTTCTGCTAGAGGTAAATTGGTGGGGAGCAGGGGAGCTTAAGTGCTGGGTTACTACCAATATAGGAGGCATACTCCTCACAAGCCACTGGTGGCATCCTGTATTAACCTGCACCCTTCCACTCAGCTACCCTAGTATGGGGGTAGGGGTAGGAGCCTATTCCTGACATTACAGTCCTTCCAGATTCATTCCCACAAATGATAAAGAGAGGTATGGAGAGATCATGGCAGACATGGAGGGCCTAAGAGAATAGGTGGGGGAACCTAGGGCAATCTTTCTCGTTCTCCTCCTCGTCATATTTTTGGATTTTAATGGGAAAAAACAGATGCACTCACTGTTATGTGTTTGACTCAAATTCTGCGCAAAGTGGGCCAAGTGAGGTGTCTAATGAAAGCTTATGCTACACTGATTTTATTTTTTCAGTTATAGCCTACTTGTGTGTATATATATATGATTTTTGTATGTAAGGTTATGCATATGGGCTCTGTACATGTATTTCTGTCTGGGAGACAGCAACAGTCATCGATCACCTATTGGGAGGGGAGGTAATGTAATAGCTATGTTGCATGGACAATGCCACTGAATTGAGATTTTGTATACGTTTTGTATCTCCAAGTCAGCGGCACAGCCATGGGTACCCACATGGCACCATAATATGCCAACATCTTTATAGCTTGCCCCCTAATACCTCTACTTTACTTATGGTACATCAATGACATCTTTATCATATGGACCCACGGTAAAGAGACTCTTGAATAATTTCACAAGGATTTCAACAACTTCCACCCCACCATCAACCTCAGCCTGGACCAGTCCACACGAGAACCTTTGGGACCCGGAGAACCTGTTTGGAGTTGGTGTGATTGGTTTTCATAACCTCTCACCTGTGTAAGGAGTGGTGCCGGTTGTGGCACAAGAAAAGCTGGAGTGTCTAAGGAGATTGCTGGCGTAACTCCTCGCTGGCCAGAGTGGCAGCTGAAGTGCTCTGTGTGACTGGTTTGGTGTCTTATAGAGGAGGACCCCAGTTTTGGGCTGCAAATAGCCCTGGTTCTAAGCAGTGCTCCCTGTTTTGATCCTTGTGGTCCACCCACACTACCTGGTATATTACACCTGCATCCTTCCACTCATGGCTACTCTGGTGTAGGGAAGGCAGGAAGCTATTCCTGGCATTCCTTATTTGTGGGAATGAATCTGAAGGGATTTTAAGGATAGAGGGAGAGATCCTGGCAAACATGGAGGGCTTTGGTAGGAGAACCTACAGCAATCTTTCTCATTCATCTTCTCCTCCCTATAAACCTCTGTAGAACTGACTCCTGTCTTGCCCCCTTCTATCACCTGCCCCACCAACTTCTCTGTCTGCATTCTGTCTTTTCCAGTTGCTCATTTCACTTTATCAGCTGCTGTCCATGCCAGCTCAGCCTTTTCTCTGGGAGCTCCACTGTAGCTTGGCATGAGTCAAGAGGTATGATAAAGAGGTTATTTGCCTGTAACCTGCCCTGCTCTGGCCCCTGGCAATCCGGGGTATGAGTTGTCTCTGCATTCATGACATCTCAGCTGGACTGTGGGTAGGCATGACAGGGCTGCCAAATGTGTCATGCAAGATGAATGGCAATTGGCAGCCCCGACTGTCACGAGCAAAGCCCATCTGTGCTTCAGAGGGTGAGAATATTGGGGCTTAATTACATATCCTGATTACTCCACCATGAGGAAGATGTTAACTTCATACTTTCTGATCCTAAACCTCACTAAGCTGTTCTCTACATTCAGCTGAAAACTTTTAAGTTCTCTATTAAGGCCAAGTTGTTATTGCTTACTGGTCCAAGCAGTTAAGCTGTGTGAAAGGAGATGTGCTAGTACGTTTTAGACGGGACCCTTTCATTTTCATGTCTGTTGTTGATCTGAAGCTTCAATTTTTCCTTGTTGGATACTTTCTGTCCCCTACAGAGAAGGGGATTGTAAATTCCATCTTGCCACCTATGTGATGGGGCACAGCCTGGCACATTGACAGAGGGAAGGGCCAAAGGGGCAACTGCCCAAGGGCCAGGCGATTCTAAAGGGCCCAGGCCTCCCAGCTATCCTATCTTTTTAAATCACTGCTGGAGGGCTGTGCTGTGTGGTCTGGTCTGCTCTAAGGGCTGGGGGCACTGGGGGGATGGTCCATGTTCCTGGTGATGCTGAGGGCTAGGGTGGGGGCTTTCTGGCACACTCACTGCCTTAGCCATGCTTCTTTCACCCAAGCCCCACCCCTTTGGGAACATGGAGTTGGTTTCCCCCACCTTGTCCGGGGGCCCAGCATGGCTTTGGGCTCCCCAGGCATAGCAAGTTACCATCCATCTGTGTTTCATGGTGTACAAGAGAGTTTGCATCCTCTCTGTGGGTATCTCAGGACTTGGCAAGTGCACTGAGTCTGCACTACTTCTGCTCCCTACTGTGCCCTTTGTGCTGCCTGAGGAGATAGCTAGCAGGGTTAATCCCTCAACATTGATTTATAGGTGTGTAACTTGTAGAAATGTCTATGAGCCAGTTTGTACTGGATTTCATCAGTTGTTCAGTTACCCAAAGCACAGATGAAACCAGTGAGCGTTAGACTTTTTTTAGCCAGGTACATGTATTAAATATTAATTACTGCATGATAAATCATAGCAACTCTAAAAGCCACTGGAAGGGGGAAACCTTTTATGGCTTGGTCTAGGACATAGCTGTTTTATTTATAAATAACAAAACCTCTTACATATTGCAGAGGTGCAGTATTTAACCCCACAGAAAAAACAAAACAAAGCTATACTTTGTTTAGAAGCTTCCAATGCATCTTTGATTATTGTGATACATTCCAAGGGAATCCAGGTCAGTGAGCCACTTCGGTAACTCCTGTTCTTACCATGAGGAAGCTTGTCTGTGCCTGCTGTAGATGAGCTCTCTGACTCCTGCAGCTACAGGACACAGAAGGGCTCTGTTCTGCCTCTGTAGCCAAGCCATAGGCCCTCTGAACCCTCAAATCCTCTGAGGCTATGTCTACACTACAGAGGTTTTTTTTGAAAAACGGCCTTTAAAAAAAAAAAACTCGAACATCCAAACCTTAAGTGCATTTTTGCACAAAGAAATTGAAAACACAGAAGGGGTTTTTCCGGCGTAGATATTCCTCATTCTTGGAGAGAGAACACCTTTTTGCGAAAAAGCTCTTTTGCAAAAAGGGGTGTGGACAGGGAAGAGGGTATTTTTCACAGAAAGAGGAAAAAAGTACAGGTGCCCTGGTGGCCATTCTGTGCATAGTAATCAGAGCTTACTTTTGAGAGAGTGTCCATGCTGTCTGAATACTGTCTTTCGCAAAAACGCATTGCTTTTTTGATGCACTTTTGCAGTGTGGACGCTTTCTTGCACAAGAAGTTTTTGCGGAAGATCACTTCTGATAAAAGCTTTGTGCATAAGAAGCCTGCAGTCTAGATATAGCCTGAGTGTCCCCTTGAAGCATCCAATCCCCGAGAACTGGGCACTTGAAGAATTCACAGATCTGCTACTCCCAAGGGAATGCCATTTACAAGCCTATCCATTTCACTTCAGGATCACTATGCTGCTCAACTTGCAGCAGTTAATTTGTTTGGTGAAAACAAGTAGTCCTTTATTTTAACAGGGACTAGAGGTTTGAGAAGAAACAAGTTGTTACATATAAAATGTAATCCAAATGCTAGAGACTAAACTAAGGGTATGTCTACACAGTGTGGCAATTTCAGGATATTGGCGGTATCCCAAATTAGCTACCTCACATTTTAACAAGCCACCCATTATTTGGAAATATTTTTTGAAATATTATTTGGAAATATTTCAGTATCCCTGTAACTCTTGTTCCATGAAGGTTAAGGGATGTCTCGAAATAATGAGTTATTTCAAAATATGGTGCTGTGTAGATGCACCAAATTTCAAAATAGACTGTTTTGAAATAGAATGGAAATAAGATGCACAATTTGTGTAGTGCACATTGCATATCTTATTTTGAATTTAGGATGCTGTGTAGACGCACCCTAACATAACATCCTCCTGTCTCCTAAAGGGTAGCTGACCCAAAATGTATCACTACCCGTGTTTAAATATGCAGGCTTTCAATGATCCTTCTAGATAGTTTGTTTTATCTCAAAGTTTTCTCCCTGGTGAAGGGTACATAAGTTTACTTTCTCCTCCTCTCCCCCCCCCCCCCCCCCCCCCGCCTTCCAGATGTAGTTCCATTCATGAATTGTCTTCATTTGTAAGGAGAGTATCTCTTGCATCTTGTTGTTTTTCCTTATAGAGGATCTTAGGGAGACTTGACAATCACTGGATGATATTTTGCTCAGTCTGTGGGTGTCAGTTGTGATCCGTATAATAGGTTGCATGTGGCCAGCTAAATAAAAGTCTCCTGCCTGAAAAAAAAATCTGTTGTTCCGCCTCAAATCACAGGCTTTAAGAGCAAAATGTTCAACATATATGTATGTATCTTACATATTATTCATACATATATGCCTCAATGATTGGTGCTCAGTATGACACAAGCTTTCAGAAGATAACTTGTGTGACAGCCTTTAAAGTATTGTGTCAAGACCACTCCCAGCAGATCCTTGTAATCCCCTTCACCTTATGACAGTTGACACTAAGAGGTCCTGGGGTCCCAGTTACACATGAGGGTACTTCATTATATGTCATTTAGTTCAGTATGAAGTTAGAAGTAAAATATAAAATCTGATCCAATACTGGGATTCGCATATACATTTATTTTATTATGCACATTAAAATAATCCTGCTCCACTGTATTCACTCATCAATCAACCTAATCTAAAAGTAAGAAAAACAAACAAACCTTCAAACCATTGAGAGGTGGGTTTGAAGTGAAGGACATCCAGAAACTGAGGAGTGAAACTCTGGATCTTACCTTTAGAAAAGGAAATTGAGCTAATTAAGAGAGCCTAAAAAGTTGCTTCTTTTTTTTCTGTGTAACTTGTTTGCTTTTCCTTCCAATTTAATCTTCAAATATTAGATTTTGTATATTAAACTTTTTTTTACCTCAAACAGGTGTGTGGGTTGTGTCCCTCAAAGTGTACTATCCGTTGCTAGGAGCAGGTTTAGCTTCTGGGGTGATGAACCAAAGGGGAAAAGTATGAGTACTTGGTAGTGAAGAGTTTGAGGAGCTGGACTTTGATAGACTTGGGACAAGATGTTCTGTTGAAGACACCCTGAAAAGAATGAATAGTGGAAGCTGGGATAAGACCTTCATGCTTATGGCTGGCTACTGGTACCAGTAACCCTTCTCTGATCTAGATGATTCCCCAAAATATCACAATTTACTCACTATAAAAATGCAAATGGAAGGTATCCTTATACTTAATATGAGGGGTAAAAAAGAAGCACATCTTTACATGTGTTGGGATAGTTTAAATATCTTGTACTCTTAAAAAAAAAAATAACATGTTTTAATTGAACATGTTTCTGAGGGAAGTCCTTTAGTAGGTTTACTCTCTAGTAACAGATCAATTACTGTAGCAGATTAAACCAACAGGGTAAGAAGTCTTCCATCCTTATGGTAACAATGTCAAGTTTAAACTGTACAGAATTAATCCATTATAATAATGCTTCACACACAGTGCTTTAGATTTTCAAATAGCTGGACAAACATTTATTAATCTAATTTAATATTGCAGCTACTTGCTTTTTTAATTTGAAGCTTGACTAGTTTTTATTCAGTGTTTCATACTTAGTCCTCTTAGATGTCTCTTGTGGGGTAGGTCTCCTCTTCATGTCCCCTGAGTATTCCATGAAGCTTTTCGGGACAGGGAGGGGTTGGCGCTATAACAATAAAGTTGTATGCCACTGGTTAGTGAATCACTGTTTTTGTTTTCCTAACTGCCTCTTCCCTGTTTGACCACTACCTGTATGTTATCTGTATTGTAGTAGAGGTTCCAGACACACTATCTTAGGAAACACAGGAACTATCTCTGCAAACATAGGAACAAAGAAACCATTATTGGCCTCAAAGAGATTACAACAAAAATAATCTTCATGCAGCTCATTTCTCCTGTTCCTCCATCTATTATTCCAGTTACAAGATCTCTCTGTACAGGTGTTTTTCAATAGCTACCTGTTTCCTGCCACATTGATTCCTATTAGGTGGCATTAATTCCAAACTCCTATTTTTATTCAAAAATAAAAAAAAGTAATCAAGACCAAAAAGGTTAATTGGGTACAAGTAGGCTAATCTACACTAAGAATATGTTGAATAGATCTGGTCAGAAAACTTCCCATGAAACACTCTTCTGTCATAATCTGTTGATTAGTCAAAATGAAAACATTTTGTGGAGACAGTTTGATTCTGACAGAGATCAGAAGATTTTCTGAGATCACTTGTAGGGTTACCTGCTGTCCGGTTTTGAACCAGACAGTCCAGTATTTGAGCTTTCTGTTCAGGAAATAAATTGAGAAAATATAAATGTCCGGTATTTTCTAAATAAGATGTAATGTAGATTGTGATGTAATGTCAAGTGTGTTTGGTATTTTTGTTGAAACCATCTGGCAACCCTACTCACTTGCCCAGCTCTTTTTGGCAGCTTACCTGGCAAACCAGCTGGGAACATCAGAGCATCCAGCATCCCATGTGTTGGGGACAGTCCGCCAGGCAGACTTGTCTCAGAACTGTGCCCCATTCCCTTTTATAGAGCATTTCAAAATGTTTGGCTTTCATTCAGAATCAGAACAAAATTAAATTTCAAAATATTCCATGAAGCAGAATAAGTTTCTCTACCCAGCTTGAATATTGTTTTTATTTATTGTACAAAATACAGCAGTAATACTGATCCAGACACACTCAGGGTAAAATACTAGCCCTGCAGAATTCAATAGCAATAATTCAATTGAATTCCTTTGGCCAAAATCTCACCCTTGATATTTTATATCTGCCACCGAGTGAATAAATTGTTCAGCAGAATAGAAAAACCCTCTGACTTTGGCCTTACACCTACTCTGTATTTGGCTCTCTGATAATTCCTATTTGTTAAGTGACAGTAATTTGCTGTCCAAGATTTATTTGCAACTAGTTTCAAATGTAGAGTGTAATTCAGAGTTGGTTATAAAGAAAATAAAAGTATCTACAAAACTCTTTACATACTTTTTTAAAAGCAAAAATTAATAATGTGTTTTTGAGTGCCTACCTATGTATATAGTAAATGAGTATATAAAAACACAATGTATACCCTTATTTGCAATCAATAAAGAAAACTACAGGTTGAACCTCTCTAATCCAGCAACATCAGATTAGAACCAGATAATTTGCTGAACCATAGGAGGTCAATATTCTCTAACAGCATTTCCAAAACTCCTGCTGCCTACTGGGCTCTTAGAAGACATTTAAGAGTAAATTAGAGCTAAAAAACAGCACAGAACACTGAGAGCCAGGACTTATGGCTGTAAACAAAATTTACTGGGCCATAGAAAATCTGGCCATGTCCATGATAAGCTGACATCTGGCTAACTAAAATCATGCTGGACCATGGATGTTGCCAGATTAGAGATACAACCTTCAGGTCAATTGAATCTGGTTCCACTGCAATGCCGTGCCAGTAATCATCAGAAAAGCTAACACAATCTGACTAGTGAAAGGATGAATCATAAAAAAGTAGAAAGGAAAATGGTTCTTTACATTTAACTTCGATTTAGACCAATGAATTTACATTTGTAAAGGAAATTCAGGTCAATAATTGCATTTTGTGCAAATATCAAACTTTTGTCAAAAAATCACTTTATTATAGTAGGGTTGTTTTTATAACTAGCACTGTCAGTACAGTGATGTTGGGCAAATCTCCCACATGTTTGCAGCAAACCAGTATCCCATTGAACACATTGTATTAACCTGCTGCAGTAAACTGTTGCGTACTCCAAAGATAAGGAGCTTTCAAGTTACATTTATTGTTCTGCCATAATCTTGTGCACGAACACATAATAAAGCATCCTGAATGTCACATTTGATATGATTTGACCATATTTAAGTTTTTATCCCTGAAAGCATTAAAGATTCCTTCTGTAAGTCATAAAACCTACGTCTGGGTTTTAAGCAACGGAGTTTCTAGCCCTGCCTTCTCACTGGCACCCAAAAGGAGTTCTTGGTAGGCACACAGGTTGGAATGCAGATCTAATGGCACTTGAGGTTTGGTGACTGTATCTGTGCTCCCTAAAAAATCTATCAATGGCTCTTATCTGGGTGTATGAGGCATGGTATCCTGTGGCCTTCAAAAATTGATTTTCATATTCATTAATATAGAATGTTTTGTCAATGAATACCTGATGGATTTTTTAAAAAGTGTAAAGATAGCTTCATTTTCCACTTATTTATTTATACATGGTATGTTCTGTGTTTGTAAACATCTTTTACAAAAGATCAAAACCTTTCACATTAATGACTATTGAAACTTGTATGTAGTGGATATAAGGAATAAATCTGCAAGGTGTCCCCTGCTAATGTCAGTTACTCAGAAATACAATGAAATCCATTTTAAACCTGGTTAGCTTTTATAGTCTTCTCTCTATTTAATAATGGCATACATCAATCTATGTATTTCTGCTATGTCTATAGTAATGATCACTGTATTCAGTGTGGTATAGTATAAAAAGCAGTGTTTGCATGATGCTTTTAGGATATGCATTGACGTTTTCATTTCAATATTGGCAAATGTCAGTAAAAGCTTTCAAAACCAATCTCACATTCCCTGTTTTGAATAGTAGCTCTCATGTGGCTGAGTAAATGTCTGTTTCAATTGAGCTTTTAGCTTGCTGATTCCTTAATTTAACTGCAGTGCAGATTTATGCATTTATAATGTAGTTAAAAATAGAGGAGTAAAGAGTGATGTTTTAAGGATGATCTATACATACATGCAAACACTGTAACATCTCAACTATAGCATGTCAGAAATAGAGATTGCTTATAGGGTGGTTGTTGTTTTTTTTAAATATACTACTAGAAAACCTCAAATTTTGAAATTAAAGCAAAAGAATGAACTGAATCTAAATAGACATTGTCAAAATACATAAACCTCTTTATCCATTTATAAAAATAAACTGACTTTAGAAATAATGCATTTTCCACCTAAAACAAATGCTCCAAGTGCTCTTTTAAAAAAAAATCAAAATAAAATATGCCTATGCTGGTAGACTAACTATTATGTTGTGTACAATAACAAGGCAGTATGGACGTGTGAAATTCATCCATGTGCACAGAGGGTTCACAGAAGCTCTACATTGTGAACTTAACTAGTACATAGGATTTTGTGTGGTTGTCTTCTCAGCATGAATTTTTCCTGGGATGAAAGAGAACAAACGTCATCAAGAGTGAGGTTTTCATTTTTAGGCTTTTAATGTTACTGATATAATAAGCAATAAGATGCTTAAAGCAAACAAAAATGCTTTGTCTTTTTTTACCCAAGTATTACTGAGATGAAATCAGTTGGATGAGTCAGTTATAATAAAAAATAACTGCTAAGCTGAATACCCAGTTAGGGACAGATTTTCATATGTGATCCTCTATGTTGAGAGTAGGGATCTAAAACCCAGGTTAATCAATTAACTGGCTAAACACTACGTTTAACTGGTTAACTGATTAAACATGGGGAGGTAGTAGGGTGCTCCAGCCCAACAGTTAACTGAAACCACTAAGCATCACCTGGTATTGCTTACCAGTTAACTGATTAATCATTCACGATCCTAGCTGAGAGTGGTTATTGCAAGTACAAATGTCCCCTTTATTAACCATTAGTAATCTTTTTATTTCATCTATGGTTGTCTCCTTCCAAAGATCTTAAATAGTTTCACACACAGCCTCACAAGACCCGTTATGGGTTAAATATTTTAGGACTTCCAGGGCTTATCAGGGCTGGTTGTAAACTGCTGTGAAATCTGTTCACATTGAAATGGAGAATAGAAATGTGATGGTAAAGGACTCTTCAAACTAGCAGACAGTGGGTATACAAAGATGAAATGGTTGGGAGTTGATTTAGAGAAATTCAGACTAGAATTCAGTTTAACAGTGAGGTTCATTAATCATTGGAATAACTATTTATAGGTTGTGGTTGATTCTCTTTCACAGGGAACTTTTTTAGAAAAAATAAATTAAAAGGTATGCTCTCGTTCAAATAGGAATTAATTCAGGGAAGTTCTATAACCTATGCTATGCCAAGAACAGACTAGATGATCATTGTGGTTCATTCTGACTTATAACCTACCATCCTAAGGTAACAATACAATGCTAGTCTTTAAATGTAGCTCTATTACAAACTCACTGTCACTGCTTGCTTCCCTCTCTCTGGCTGGGGTTACAAACTAACCATTTTTGCTGCTTATTCCTCATAACCTTGAGTTGCCATTTCCTCTCCTTTCCTCTCTGTGTGTGGTTGTGAAGGCAATTTCATCATGTAGAAGGAAAATCAAATTGATCTTCAGGAAACCCATAGCACAATTAAACCAGGTTCGGTCCTCAGGGCAGTATGGGGCCTGAGACGTAAGTAGAGAGTTTTGAATATGCTGGGTGAGGGGCTCCCCCCCCCATCTCCATCCTTTGCCCCAAGGCCTCACCTCTTCCCTGATTCTTCCTGCCTCTCCCCCACCTAGTTCTGCCCTCTCCCCCACCTAGTGCTTCTTGGTGCTGCAAAACATCTGATCCATGGTAGGTGTTGAGAGAAAGGCACTGATCGGCAAGGCCTGGACGTTGGCAGGAGACACTGGTGAGGAGGAGCTGGTTCTGGTAGGAATCAGCCAATGGGGGCTCAACACCTACCATTTTCCCCCTCCCCCCCCCCCCCCCCCCGTGTACCCATGAAGTTGGAATCTATCCTATTGAAGTGTGGGATCCTTCAAAGTGTGGGACCCAGGGTGATCTGCCATACCCAAGGGATGATCTTCTATACTTGGTGAGAAGGTGCTGAACATGCTCCATTGCAATTCAAGTCAAATTGATCACTACAGAAGCTGTACTCAGCATAGTGCCAGATAGGGCACATTTTTGTGTGAAAGAGAAAATTGAACTTACTTGCACAATTACCCACTTAGATGTGCAAATACCTTGTTTACATACATGCAAAAATGTCCTTGTCTTAAGAGCATGCTGATCTTTGGGAGGTGCAATTTAGGGTTCAAATTTTCCTGTGTAAACAAGTCCTCATTTGTGTATGGTTTAATAACTGGTTAAAATCCACAGGTTGAAACTTTATGGTCCAGCATGATTTGAGTTAGCTGGATGTCCACTTATCATGGGTGTGGCCAAGTTTTCCATGATTCCATAAAGTTTTACAGCCACCAGTCCTGGTTCTCAATGGTCTGTGCTGTGGTTTAGCTCTGATTTATCCCTGAATATCTTCTAAGACCCCAGTAAACAGTGGAAGTGTTGGTAATGCTGACAATATTGTCCTCCATGGTTTAGCAGATTCTCTCATTTAACACGAGTGAGGTCCTGAGTGTGCTGGACTGGAGAGTTTCAAACTGTACCGAAATTAGAGAGATCACGTGGTATTTTTGGATAATCTGGTTTGTGGGGACAAGGAAGGGACTTCCTACACTTGTCAAGGAAATTGCTATCTTCTTCTACAATAGTTGTATTTAAATGTGGTTATTGCTAAAATGAGTTTAACTACAATGAAGATTGTGAAAGGAATGGGTACGTTGTTACCACTTAGTAGCAAGCAGCATTTCTGAGAAGCTGGAAAGCCAATTTAAATGGTTTCTCTGAGAACTGACCTTGTGACAGGAAAACCCCAACTGCAGGGATGGCTTAGCTCAACCTCTAGACAAAGCCCTTTACTAGTGTGAGCATTCAGGATCAAACTGAAGATGTATCAAGTATGGAACAACCTAACCAGAGGGACGGCAAATATTCTTGTTAGTCTATCTCTTTGCATTCGTGAAGACTGGTCAGCACCTCTGGAAATAATCACAAGCGCTAACTGAATTCAGCTACACTTGAAGGTAACATTTAAAAACTGGATGTACTGTACTTGGCAATGAACGTCCAATTCCCACTGATTCCAGCTGCACTTTCTTTGAGGGTGAAATAGGGTTCCTAAGTGTCTGTGATACACTTTCATTTGCATGAAAACAATTGCAAGGCAAGAGTTTCTTCATATATGGCAGTGGTAGATGATAACCAGCCCTCAGGCCGTACGCTGTTCACCAAGGTTAGCCTCTGGGGGGCTGCTGCTGCTGTATTCATCTGCACCTCCAAATGTATGGGCACTTGCAACTCTCGTTGGCCACAGATCACCATTCCCAGCCACTAGGAACTGTGGGAAGTGACGTCCCAGTCCTCACCACTTCCCGCAACTCCCATTGGCTGTACCTGTGGAAGTGCAGCTATATAAAGTGGTGCTATCACCACTGTCTTATTGTCATCCTGATGAATGGAATACCCTCTATTACAAATACACACCATGCATGGAGCCTGGGTTATTTGTAACCTATACTGTACCCTTTTCAAATAAAAATTGGGGGCATATGGTCATGTACCTTGTAGTCTCAGAAAACATTTTGAATGTGAACTGGTCCAGTACTAGATATTGTCTGGGTCTGAGGTCAATTTAAAATAAAATCAAAGAAGAAATGACTACTGATGTTTCATGAGCAAATAAACTCCCTCTCGCTCCAGTACTCTGCTATATGTCAGATTCGCTGTTGGTTTGTTTTTAACCATTGTTCATATTGATGTTTTTTCAGCTTTATACAGCTATGGAAATGGTTATGGCCATCCCAATTATCACTTATTTCATATTTTCAGAATGAAAACATATTTCTGCTCCAAAAATTTTTGAATGATTTAAGTTGTGCAACTTTGCTTAATCACACAAACTATTTAAATGATAAAATGTCAACTAATTGCTTAGGTACGTGCATTATAGATACGCCTATTTTCAATTTGAAATATTACAAATTACTAATCCAGGATATAAGATTGGGGTCTTCAAAATGCAGAATGCATGCATTTTAAGTGACCACGGCTGATCATGTGTTAATATGGAGAATGAAATATTTTAGAAGCTAGCGTGTGGCATTGGTTCTTGTGTAAAATGCACAGTGCAAAAAATCAGTGTAATTTCTAGACCTGCAAGTCATCTTGCCAGGCTATATTGGTTTCTAGCTGCTGTAAAGCACTTCAAGGAACAGGCATAAAATTTTAATCAAATCATTTTCCTTGAGAAATGCACACAAATTGTTACTTGGCTTTGTTTGAGTAGGGGAAAATATCTTAAGATGTTCAAGGTTCTTTATAGTTATAAGAACAGCCATACTGGGTCAAACCAAAGGTCCATCTAGCCCAGTATCCTGTCTGATGACAGTGGCCAATACCAGATGCCCCAGAGGGAGGGATCACAACAGGTAATCCTCACGTGGTCCCTCCCCTGTCACCCACCTTGTGAGAAACAGAGGCTAGAGATACCATTCCTACCCATCCTGGCTAATAGTCATTGATGGACCTAACCTCTATGAATCTATCTAGCTCTTTTTTGAACCCTATTAAAGTTCTTGCCTTCACTGCATCCTCTGGCAAGGAGTTCCACAGATTTTGCGCTGAGTGAAGAAAAACTTCCTTTTAATTTTCATTTGGCAATCCCCAGTTCTTTTATTGTGGGAATAAGTAAATAACTTTTCCTTATTTACTTTTTCCATTCCAGTCATGATTTTATGGACCTCCATCATTCCCCCTTAGTTTCCTCTCTTCTTATTTGAAAACACTTTTTTATCTCTCGACACGGGACCAGTTCTAAACCCAAAATCATGTTTGTTTGCCCTTTTCTGAACCTTTTCCAATGCCAATGTATCTTTTTTGAGATGAGGCGACCACATCTGTATGCAATATTCAAGATGTGGGCATACCATGGTTTTATATAGAGGCAATAAGATATTTTCTGTTTTATTCTCTAGCCGCTTTTTAATGATTCCTTACTTTCTATTTGCTTTTTTGACTGCTTCTGCACACTGAGTGGATGTTTTCAGAGAACTATCCACGATAACTCCAAGATCTTTCTCTTGAGTAGTTGTAGCCAAATTAGTCCCCATCGTATTATGAATATATAGTTGGGATTATTTTTCCAATATTTATTACTTTACATTTATCAACATTAAACTTAATTTGCCACTTTGTTGTCCAATAACTTAGTTTGGTCAGATCTTTTGAAAGATTTTATAATGTCTGATAGTGGATGCTGATTTTTTTTGTTTTGTTTTGTTTTCCTTTTTGACCTGCTTGCATCCAGCACAAGAGTTAGATGATACTGAGTAACCTATTAATTTTATATAAATTACAATAAAGCATTTTATAATCCATCAGCTGTTGAAATTTTATGAACAATGTAATGGATGAACCCATAACGAATTGGCTATAAAACTACTGAACAATTCTCCATGATGTGTATAAATCAGATTCATCTTATTCAATCTTCCAAATAATTGTGGGTGAATACTTAGCAGGATACAGTTAGACACCAAAGCAAAATTTAAAAAAGCACAAGAAGTTGAGAAACCATAAGTAATGCAAAACAAAAGTTTCTTTTTAAAAAAGCCCTAAAATTGTTGTATGGTTTTTATGTGACTTGGTGCTTACTGTTCTTGACACTTTTAGAAATAAGTAATACACATTCACTAGGCTGTGTCATGTATCTTAATGTGACTTTCATGTGCACCCAGAGATTTTTGATGCAAATGGTTCAAATGTAAATACAATACATACAGAGTATCTTTCTAAAAACTAAGGTGGTGTCTTTTATTCAAATCAATTTTAGTGGATGAATGCCACTTCTATAAGCACTTTTAGTGTTGTTCATGCATTAAGAATAGGAAAGAATGGAACTATGAAATGTCCTGATAACTATTTTTTAGTGTGGGTTGGGGGGAGGGAACTTCTGCCATTATTTCATTTCTCAATACATTTGAATATAGATTTCTTAGCAGGAGGTTTGTGGCATGCTCTCCCATTTTCTTGGTTTTGGGGGAACCTTTCCAAGGGTCCACCATAGTCAGCCTCATTGGTCAAGAGAAGGCGCTCTCCACTTTTATCCCCTGCAAATTAGGAAGAACAAGATACAGGCAGTCCCCGGGTTACATACAAGATAGGGACTGTAGGTTTGTTCTTAAGTTGAATCTGTATGTAAGTCGGAACTGGCATCCAGATTCAGCCGCTGCTGAAACTGATCAGTTTCAACAGCGGCTGAATCTGGACACCAGTTCCGACTTACATACAGATTCAACTTAAGAACCCCAGGCGTCCCAAGTCAGCTGCTGCTGAAACTGATCAGCAGCTGATTCCAGGAAGCCTGGGGCAGAGCAACTCTGCCTCGGGCTTCCTGTAGTCAGCCGCTGGTCAGTTTCAGCAGCGGCTGACTTGGGGACGCCTGGGGCAGAGCAGCTCGGGTGCTGCTGGGTTGGTCCAGTAGCGTGGCCGCTCCTCGGCGCTACTGGACCAACCCAGCAGCACCCCAGCTGCTCTGCCCCAGGAACTGATCAGCAGCAGCTTAATCAGGACTCCTGGGGCAGAGCAGCTGGGGTGCTGCCAGGTTGGTCCAGTAGCGCCAAGGAGCGGTGCTGCGGGACCAACTGGCAGTGTAAATATTTTTAACGGAAATAGATCCCTGAAGATTTATAGATGAAGATGTTTGATTATACTGTTTTACTAGCAATACGAGCTAGTGGTAGAATAACAAGAAAAGAATCTGCTTTTAACCATGAAGTGTGAAGTACCCAAAGGCTACGTCTACATTGGCCCCTTTTCCGGAAGGGGCATGCTAATTTTTCAGATCGTAATAGGGAAATCCGCGGGGGATTTAAATATCCCCCGTGGCATTTAAATAAAAATGTCTGCCGCTTTTTTCCGGCTTTTAGAAAAGCTGGAAAAGAACGTCTACACTGGCCCCGATCCGGCCCGATCCTCCGGAAAAAAGCCCTTTTCCGGAGGATCTCTTATTCCTACTTTTCTAAAAGCCGGAAAAAAGCGGCGGACATTTTTATTTAAATGCCGCAGGGGATATTTAAATCCCCCGCGGATTTCCCTATTACGATCTGAAAAATTAGCATGCCCCTTCTGGAAAAGGGGCCAATGTAGACGAGCCCAAAGTGTTTAAACTTGAATGAGGAAAAACTAAACATGAAGCCCTACATATTGGCAGACTACTGGAAGAAGGAAATGTTGTTACATAATTTACAGTGTTTTCTCCCCCATACCCTCTTACCTCTAAACCTAAACTCTAGTACCTGAGGTCAGAGGGAGGCTATACTTTTGTTCAGACAGATTTTCTAGTAAATGAGTTCTGAACTAGTTACATGGCTAGAGTAGCGTGACTGTTATCCTGGGTTCGGCCATATATGAGGCAACTGAGTATTTCTTGGCGTTAACCAAGAAAGAGCGCTAGATGAGGATGTAGATTCTGACTTCAATAAGTGTAATATATCATGCTTAGTTGTCAACAATAAGCAGGTTGATGTGATGTTTGTAGCCAATAATCCTCTTGTTTTTCTAATTGTTTAAGTGGATATAGCTTGATTTCAAGTACGGTACTCTCTGACCTAGAAGATGATGCATTTTATGCACTATGAGGGACAGAGCAGAAATACTGCCGGGAATGCTTAATGGTGTAGAGGGAGTAACTCCAGTCTGAGGACCAATGCAGAGATGGGGGAGCTGTTGCCCAGCTCCTCCCTGCCCCCTTTACGCTTCACAGGCAGGAGTCAGGGAAGGTGGCAACGAATAGCCCTCCTCAGTCTCTTCTATAGTGATGGAGCTCAGAGGCATCTTGTATGTACCCACTTCTGACTCCCACTATCTCTCTGGTGTGCTTTTCCCAGGCATGCTCACAAGCTATTACTGTGTTTAATGCGGAGCATGCTACATAGGAAGGCATAAGGTTTTTCAATTAAAGCTGCTTTTACTCAATTTGCAGTCTGCAATGAAGTGACAGAAATGATCCATTCTTGACCCTTAGATTTAAAGGCCAGTAGTCATCTCTATCTTATCAGTGAGGCTAAAGTCTCTACCCCCCTTCTTATTTCTCTGCAGATGGGCTTTTTACATCTGTGTGATTTTGTACTAGTTATGAATTGGTTTCAAGAATAATCTAAAAGTTACCTGGATTGCCCTATCTTAATTGGCCCTATCCATCTCTAATGAATTGCTTCTCTCCGTTCCATTGAAGAATGTTAGGAAGCAAGTAACCTGTGATTTATGCAGTGCTTACATTAGAAAAAGAAAATGACTGGGTAGGTGCTTCCTTTCCCCACAGTCAAGCAGCATAAAGAGTGATTCTCCCCTCTGATCATGTTTAGACTCTTCCCTTGCTTTCAAATCCCTTTTTCTGCAAGAGCATTTAAATCAAATGTAGAAATAAGAAAAGTTGCAGATGCTTTTCATTGCTCTTGTACTCTCCTTTATTCCTATTTCACCATGACCTTTTTCCTTTCTCATCAACCATTTCTTGGTTTCATCTTTTCCCTCTATTTCCATGTTCCTTTTCCTTCTTTCTGCTTGGTATTTTCCATCCCCTCTTCCTCTTGCACTGAAAACAGTACTTAGGTATTGTCAGGAGGTCTTAGTCGTGTATTTCAAGGCCTCAGCAATGCACTATATAAACAAATAATGAAGACAGCTCATAAAGAATAAGACACAACAGATGGCACAAAAAATAAACAAGGAAAGTTTAAGGTGATAATATAGTAATACTGGTCAGCATGATAAGCAGTGGTTATAGGAGAGATCATGGCAGAAGTGAATTTTAAAGGGAGGATTTGAAGGAGGACAATGAGGTGGCTTTGGGAATGTTATTTGGTTGCTTCTCCCATGTTTGGTGGGCAGCTTAGGAGAAAGCAGGCAGATCCTTGTTCAAAAATTTAACCCATGAGCCATGAACGTTGGTATCATTGGTCGAGGCAAAGACTTGAGATTTCAATAATTTGAGAGAGCAGTTGGGCAATGATGGGCCATAAAGGGCCTTAAAAAGTGATGACAAGTAGTTCATGTTTGTGGAGGAGATATTCTATTACACCCTGGGAAAAATAACTGTCGCTTTCTCTTTCCTCTCTGCATCCTAAAAGTCTTTCTGGGTTAATTTTACCAGTTTTGTCAGCAGACAGTTCCTTGACTTTTAAAAGCACAGTTTGACATACATAGTGGCACCAAGAATTGTTTATTGGGAAGCAATAGTACAAAACTTCATCTCAAGACTTTTCATAATTTCAGACTGATCTGAAAGTTTGTGTAGACATAAGAGAGAGAAAAGCTGATGTTTATTGTTCCCAAAAGCCCATTTTAATTGGCAGGGGGGAAAAGCAGAACACATTTCCTCAAGTTTCACTCAGTATTGAATGAACTTTGAATTAACATCAAAATCATAGTCAATCCTTACTGTAGGAAAATGATTTTCGGTTGGGGGAGAGGAAAGGAGCAAGTTATTTGAAATAGCAGCACTTGGGTGTATTTTTAATACATGGCCATTTTCATACAATTCTGTCTAAGATGTCTGTTAAGATGGGCAGATTGTGTCACCAATTAACAAGCCATGCAAAAAACAGTTTCCCAAACCTGACCTTCATGTAGTGGAACCTAGGTAGCTGTCTATGGAACCTAGGTAGCTGTCTATCTGCCTAACCGTGCTCTCGGTATCAACTTGTGATACACTTTAATGCTAATAGCTAAACTGAATTATAAAATTTATTTACCTACATTTGGGTTATTACTGAATATGCACTATATGTATCCTATGAATTTCAAAACAGGCTTTCTATTCATAGATAATTTAAGCACTATATCCAGATGTACTGACACTTTCTTAATGTGCATATTATGTACATTTTAATATTTAATAACAATTTTAACCTAGGTTGCTGTTCATGTGACAGTTTTTGGTATTCTTTTAGCTTCCTTCCTTTTGTTACCATTAACCACTTTACTACCACCAAGGAAAATTTGAGTTCTTATTTAAAATGGATAATTTAGGTTTTGCGCAATGAGTCCATTTGTATTAGCTTTTACTGTAAAATCATTGCTATGAGAGAGAAACATACCCTGTAGAGTTGAATAAATGTGTTTAATGTTGTGTAAAAAGATTTTGGAGAATATTCCAATTACTGGATTTCTCTTTGTTCTGGCCCTGGCTCTAGCTGGTGATCTGTTCAGGTTATATACTTCTTTTATTTATTGTGCCGTCTTACTTTATTGTATAATATTTAGGTCCTTCACAAATATAATCAAATAAATCTTATGACATGAGCACAACTATCCAACCCTAGAAGTGATCCTTAACCACGATAAAGCCCTACAGCTACGCTGTAGCCTTCTTCCAAAAAAGCGTATGCAAATGAAGCATGGCATGGAATATCGCCACACTTCATTTGCATAATTAATTAGCAGCTGCTTTTGTGCAAGAGGCTTTTGCGCAAATAGGAGCTGTGCAGATGGCTCCTTTTTGCGAAAATAACCCTCTTGTGCAAGAACCATTCTTCCTGAAAAAATGAGGAGGGAACTGCTCTTGCTCAAGAGGGGGGGATTTGCACAAAAGCGGCTGTTAATTAATTATGCAAGTGAAGCATGGCGATATTCCATGCCGTGCTTTGTTTTGCATAAGCTTTTCTAGAACAAGGCTACAGTGTAGCCGTAGCCTTAGAAGCAAAAGAAATACAATACAAACTCTTAAAATATCAAGCAAAATGCAGGGCAATGTAGCACTTTAAAGACTAACAAGATGGTTTATTAGATGATGAGCTTTCGTGGGCCAGACCCACTTCCTCAGATCAAATAGTGGAAGAAAATAGTCACAACCATATATACCAAAGGATACAATTTAAAAAAATGAACACATATGAAAAGGACAAATCACATGTGCTTATTCCATCACTTTTAGCAGTGAACCACTTATTCAGAGCTCTCAATAGCTAATCACATTAGTGTTCAGGAACAAAGGGGAGTTCTTTGTGGAAGAATGTCTAATACAGTTCCAGATCAATCAAATTTCTTCTTTGCAGGAAACAGATATTGCAGGAAAAAACTCCTTTTTTTTTTTTTTTTTTTTTTTTTTTACCATCTTGCAAAGTACAGGTAACACTTCTCTTACCCGGCCCAGCAGCATCTGTAGCCAGAAGGACCAAGGATGTTCTTGGACAAGAGCTCCAGGGCAGGAGGCTTAGCAGCTGGGAGCTCAGTAGGGCTGGGAGCCTGGAGGGCTGGTGGTATAGGGGCCAGAGCTGCCACAGCCTGATCAGCAACGGGACCAGTGCAGCCCAGCATAGGAAGCCCAGCCTGGACCACTACAGCCTGGAAGGGGCTGCGTGCCACTGGCAGTGGGGCCGGGGCTGCAGGTCACTTGGGTGGCGTGGGTCCAGGGCCATGGCAGTCCGTCAGGGAAAGCCTGGCTGGCCACGGCAGCCAGGCATCAGAACCAAGCCTGCAGTAGTGGGGTCTTGGCCACTGCAGCTCAGGTGGCAGCAGGGCCGGAGCCACCTGTTTCCCGGAATTGGGGCTAGAGCTGCAGCAGCCCAGCTGGCAGTGGGGCCAGAGCTGGGATCTATGGGGCAAGGGCTGGGGACAGTCAGAAGGCTGCCTGTTTCAGATGGAATGAACCAGTGGCAGGGGCTGAGGGGTCATGGCAAGGGGACCTCCCTTGAATCCAAGGGTGCCGGACCAGTATTTATATATCTAAAGCTTATTTCCTTTACCGATAAAGCCTCTCTTTATTCGCCCTTTGGTCTTTCCTTTTCTGAAACCTGAGTAATTTTCTTCATGCGATAGCAAATCTTGGGTCAGATTTACACTTCTCTTGAGATGATATTGCTAAATGCTGTCTTGAATGTCCTAGTATCTCCATTTTATGTTAACTCATGGAAGAGTTATAGCAGACAGTTGTGTTTACATATTCAAATTGAAGTTTAACATCTGGGATTTAGGCTAATCCTTGTGATTTAATCAAATACTTATTGCTGTTACAGTGGACGTCTTAGAACTGCTAGATCGTTAATAGTACTTCAGTACTTAACTATATATTGGTGGTATTCATATAGCAACACTAAACATAGTACCAGGATATTAAAACAGTAGTGCTTATATAATTTAAAATAGTGGATTTATAATGCTCAGTTTTAACAGTGTAAATTAGTGTGTGCAAAATATAAACCTTGTTATTACTCCTATATCAGTCAATTCAAATTTATTTTGCTATGGCCCATGGTGCAGTGTGCTATGCAAAGCAATATGTCCTGATAGTACATCCTAATAACTGACCAATGGGGGATGCTCTAGAAGAGTAGCAATATTAAACCAATATTTAAGCAAATATGTGTAACTACTACTCCTCTTAATTTTGTTCTCTGTAATCTCTTGAAAGAGGAATCTTAGAAATAAACATTAGCTAATGTATTGCCCAAACCGCTTAAATTACAAATAGGTAGACAAAATACAATTATCATGCAATTGTGTTTGACTGCAAAAATCACTTTCACTTAGTGTGCTCACTTGCTTCGCCCCTCCAAAAATAGGATGTGATTTTTTTTTTCCTTTTACTATATGAACAGATGAGCAAAATCAGGACTGGTTTTACAAAAACTTGGGGTTTGGTTTTGGATTTCCCATTTCACCAGAATTCTACCCTTAACCAAAGTTTGGGAACAGATTGTTTATATAAATTACCTGTTGTTGCTCATTTCTCCCTTCACCAAGCAGCTGTGAGAGGCATGAACAGAATGCAAGCACTTTGCCGTCACTCTTTAGTGTCTGGGGAACAGGATGAAAAGTTAGCTTCATCCCAGAGTGCATGGCTGCTGGTCCCCCTCCCTCCCCCATACCCTCCCGAAAAGGTGCCCTTCTTTGTTACGTTTCTGATGCATTTCCACCTTGAAGACTTTTTAAGGAGAAGTCTGCACATGTAAAATAGTTCATATTTAATAATGTACATTTAAAATCTGTTTGTTATGATACTATTACAAACCAAAGTCTGGAGAATCTAGAGAAACAAGCACGCTCTTTAGACCTGTGAGAGTATCCACCGGGGATTTCATGTGAAAATGCAATTCCCTCTTGTGATAGGGTGTCCACCCCACACAAGGATTGATGGCATAAATTAGGACAATTAATCTATAGGCCACACTTGGAAGAGAGCTAGGGAGTGCTCAAGCCTAAATTCCTGATGGAATCCAAGTGGAGGAGGAGCTGCGCCAGGTTTATAAAGCCAAGAAGCCAGCAACAGAAAGGGACTATAGGAGAAGTTGTCAGAGGGGTGTGTTTGAGGCTACAGGACTTAGTAGTAAGAAGAAATCTAGGGAAGAAGCTGCATGAGCGAGGGGAGAGCTGACCAGGTTCAGGGTCATAGAATCCCAGAGCTGGAAGAGACCTCAGGAGGTCATTGAGGCCAGCCCCCTGCCCAAAGCAGGACCAATCCCAACTAAATCATCACAGCCAGGGCTTTGTCAAGCTGAGACTTAAAAACCTCTAGGGATGGAGATTCCACCACCTCCCTAGGTAACCCATTCCAGTGCTTCCCCACCCTCCTAGTGAAATAGTTTTCCCCAATATACAATCTAGACATCCCCCACTGTAACTTGAGACCACTGCTCCTTGTTCTGCCATCCGTCACTACTGAGAACAGCCTTTCTCCATCCTCTTTGGAACCTCCCTTCAGGAAGTTGAAGGCTTCTATCAAATCTCTCTCTCCCCTCTCCCCTCCCCTTCTGCAGCCTAAAACCCAAATCCCTCAGCCTCTCCTCATAGGTCATATGCTCTTGCCTCCTAATCATTTTGGTCATCTCCCACTTGACCCTCTCCAGTGCGTCCACATCCTTTCTATAGCGGGGGCCCCAGAACTGGACACAATACTCCATATACGGCCTCACCAATGCCGGATAAAGGGGAATAACAACTTGTCTAGATCTGCTAGATATGCTCCTCCTAATGCACCCAAATATGCCATTAGTCTCCTTGGCTACAAGGGCACACTGTTGACTCATATCCAGCTTCTCATCCACTGTAATCCCTAGGTCCTTTTCTTCCAAACTGCTTCTTAGCCAATTAGTCCCCAGCCCATAAGATCCACAGTACTTAGGATTCTTCCATCCCAAGTGCAGAACTCTGCACTTGTCCTTATTGAACCTCATCAGATTTCTTTTGGCCCAATCCTCCAATTCATCTAGGTCACTCTGGATCATATCCCTGCCCTCCAACGTATCTACCTCTCCCCCTATCTTAGTGTCTTCCACAAACTTGCTAAGGGTGCAATCCATCCCATCATCCAGGTCATTAATAAAGATGTTGAACAAAACCGGCCCTACATCTGATCCTTGGGGTACTCCACTTGAAACCAATCGCCAACCTGACATTGAGCCATTGGGGCCCGACTATCAAGCCAGCTTTCTATCCACCCTACAGTCCATTTATCCAATCCATACTTCCTTATCTTGCTGATAAGAATATTGTGGGAGTCTGTAGCAAAGCTTTTGATACGGTATATCATATCCACTGACTTCCCCATGTCGAAAGAGCTAGTTACCTCATCATAGAAGCTAATCAGATTGGCCAGACATGTCTTGCCGTTGCTGAATCCATCTTGACTATTCCTGATCACTTTCCCCTCTTCCAAGTGCATCAAAATGGATTCCTTGAGGATCCCCTTCATGAATTTTCCGGGGACCCAGGTAAGGCTGACTGATCTGTTTTTCCCTAGATTGTCTTTCTTCCCTTTCTTAAAGATGGGCACTACATTTGCCTTTTCCCAATCATCTGGGATCTCTCCCGATCTCCATGAATTTTCAAAGATAATGGCCAAAGGCTCTGCAATGACATTTGCCAACTCCCTCCGTACCCTCGGATGCATTAAATCCAGACCCATGGATTTGTGTACGTCTATCTTGTCTCAATAGTTCTTAACCTGCTCTTTCTCCACCGAGGGCTGCCCGCCTCCTTCCCATACTGAGTTGCCTAGTGCAGTAGTCTGAGAGCTGACCTTGTCTGTGAAGACAGAGGCAAAGAAAGCATTGAGTACTTCATCTTTTCCCACTTCATCTGTCACTAGGTTACCCCACTCATCTGGTAAGGGCCCCACACCCTCTCTGATCATCCTTTTATTGTTAATATGCCTGTAGAAACCTTTCTTGTTACCCTTCATATCTCTTGCTAGCTGCAATTCCAATCGTGGTTTTGTCTTCCTGATTATTCCTCTTTCATTCTTGAGCAATATATTTATATTTCTCCCTAGTCATCTGTCCAAGTTTTCACTGCTTATAAGCTTCCTTTTTGTGTTTAAGCTCACCAAGGATTTCCCTGGTAAGCCAATCTGGTTGCCTACCATATTTGCGTTTCTTACTGAGCACCGGGATGGTTCCTTCCTGTGTCTTCAATAAGCCTTCTTCAAAATACTGCCAGCTCTCCTGGACTCCTTTCCCCTTCATGTTAGTATCCCGGGGAATCCCAACAGTATCCCAACAGATGTCAGGGTGATTAAAATCCCCCATGAGAACCGGGAACTGTGATCTGGAAGCTTCTCTTAGACGAGGCTTTCTTCAGACAACTATCTCGTCCACCTGATCTAGTGGTCTATAGCAGATAGCAACCACAATATCACCCCTGTTGCTTTTGCCTCTAAACTTTACCCAAGCCTCTCAACGGGCTTTTCTCCCTCTATACACTGGAGTTTTGAGCAATCATACTGCTCTCTTACATACAGTGCAACTCCTGCTTTTCTCCCCTGCCTGTTCTTCCTGAACAGTTTATTCCCTTCCATGACAGTGCTCCAGTCATGTGAATCATCCCACTAATTCTCCATGATTCTAGTTTTTTGACTGTGCCAGGGCTCCTGTTTGTTTCCTAGGCTTCTTGCATTCATGTATAAAAACCTTGGGTAACTAGTGGATTGCCTAACCTTGGTGCTAATGCCAGGTTGATTTGCGCTTATAAAAGTGCTGCTAAAGCAGTCATGGGACCTTCATGAATATATAGTGTTGCTGACATACTTCATGAAAATGTCATGGAATTGATAGAATGCTTCTGGGATTTATTTAGTCCAAAGTAGTTCTGAAAAGGAAATCTGAGATATGTGTGACTCAAACTTGATGAGCTGCTTTGCAGCAGATTACAATAGTTTTTGTCTTTTTCTGGTTGTGAGCTTACTAAAATGTTATCATTCAAAATAGCCATTGATGATGTTTCTGTAGATTGTAGTAAAACTAGTACTTTTTAGGCAAAAGCAGTTTTGCATTATATTGCAACAGATGCTTCAGCAACTAAAAACCTATTTTTTGATTAAATTGATTAATTCAGTTTAGCTGCTGAATTAGAAGTAGGAATCAAGACACATTCAAAAAGAGAGCTTGTTAGCTATGAAGGAAGTTACAAGGAGTTGCTACATGCAGTGCTGTTTTATTTCCAATAATTTTGGGACTTCTAGGTTTTCAGTATTTTGCATCTTCAATGGACATTGCTGGGAATCTCATGTTATTCTTCTTGATTTCATGTAGACTGATTATAGGGTATTATTTTCAGCGGCTGAAAATGTGGCCTCTTCACTTAGTTATGGTAATTTGATTCTGTGGAGTTTCAGTGGGTAACCTGAATAGTGCTTTTAGCCAGAATATGACTGTAAAAAGAGACATTCTTAGAGAACACATTTGTGTTTTTGCTACAGTGAGTACTGCAAAGCCAATATCACGATGGAAGAATAGCCTGGATTTAGTTTGCTTCATTCACCCTCAACAGAACTGTCAATTAATTTTGACTGAGGAATTCTCATTACCAGGCAATGTGAGGGGCAAGAGAGCCTGAATGTGTCACTAGTTTTGTTGTCAGACAAAATAATTTATTTACTTGCAAAATGAGCAAATTTCATATGCGAGTCACGGAGAGAAAATACTTTTTACAATAGATAACAGCATTTTGGAAACCACTACATCTGTGCCGTTGAACAAAGTGTTGAAGGGAAGCAAACCTTATACTATTCAATCATTTTGGTCTGTCTGCATAACATGATGTAGAGCTTCCTACTCCGCTTCCAGAGACCTTAAATTTTGAATATAGTAGCAATGTACAGATTGGTACATTAACAATTGGAAAAAAATCTATACATATGGAGGAGTAATAGAGTTTGGGGAAGACACAGTACTCTGAGTTAGCATAGATTACTTCCAGGTTATTGTACTGGATAAAATTGTATACTACAAACATGAAAGCACTAAAGCAAGCTCAGGGAATTTTTAGCTACATTTTCATTCTTTCTCTGTCACGTGCCAATAATTATAATGTCGTAATCTCTGAAGTACTCTAGAATCTAGGAATGCAAAGTGATTGTTGCAGTAATGGAAATTAATCAAGAGAAACTTGCTGACTGTGAAAACACAAAATAATAACTTGTTCTTAATACTGGGCATGTATAGGGAGAAGCTGTATCCATATTTATTTGCTGATATTTCAAATGTAAAAATGGTCATTCTATAGTAGCAATTATTTGCATAGGGGGGCAATGTCTAGAGGTTTAAGAGCAGTTCAGGATTTATTTTTTTCGAATTGTGTATACAGTAGGTTTATAAATGTGTCAGATTTGTATATACGTTCAATATTTAAGGCCAGGTCTACACTACCACTAATTGATATTGCTCAGAGTTGCGAATTAGCCACCCCTCAACATAAGTAAAATCGACCTAAGCACCAGCATGAACAGCAATATACCATCAAGAGAACTTCTCCCAATGAGATAATGTCCATCTCTTTTAGAGGTGGGCTTATTATGTCAATTCAGACAATTTTCTCACCAGTGTAGAGTGCCTTCACCAGGTGTGCTACTGCGGTACAGCTGCCTCAATACAATGACAATTTCTAGTGGAAACCAAGTCGTCCTGGGTTTAAATGTAAGAGTATTATGTATAGAACACTTTACTCCCCTTTGCCCCAGTTGAATTTAAATGTTCCAAGTGACTATGCTTTTAGCACTTACATAGGCAGTAGTAATTCAACTGATACAAATAACTGTCAAAGTTTTCTGTGAACCCCACTGAGGCAGGCATTTGAGTCCTAGTCTCTGAATGGGGCTTCTAGGTGCCTTGGATATACAAGTAATAAATGAAATTAGACTGATTATTTTCTTTCTTACTCCAATTATTCTTAGTTAATGCACTTGAATCACACAAAATAATTCCTTTTCCTCTACAGTACTTATATAAATTTCAAATATTTTTTGTTATTGTCCTATTCCCTTCCCACAAAAAACAAAATCCCAACAACCCAGCAGCATAGTCTTAGTCATTTCTTAGTCAAACTATCTATATTTAGCTCTTTTAATCATTTGTCATGGAATGAGGGCAGAATAAACAAGCTTATCAGGAAACATTAAAGAGCTTTATATAGAGTGCTTTGTGGATTTACAATATGATGGCATTCAAGTTCTTCAAAGTTAGTGAATATTTTTGTCTGAAATACCCATCTTTTTCGTTTCAGTCTAGTATATCTAAGAATGTCTGAGTTGCTTAAACACTTTTATGCATTTTACTCAGGGAAGTGTTGAGTTGTGGGGCCTCGTAGGTCATTTTCCTATACAGAGTGGAAATTGTGATGTAGATTCAGATGTTTTGAGTGTAATTTGTTTATGGAGTACAAACAAGTCTCTTTCCCTTTGATAGGGGTAATAACATACTGTACACAGACAACTCTTCATTTCAGTAACCTCTAACCTGTCCCCAGGAACAACTGTCTCTCTCAAATGACATTACTTTACAAAACAATTTCCTCTGCCTGTCCCAGTCCTTGTTTTTTACATACGGGGGGTACCTCTAGTCCAAGTCCACTCATTGAAGCTGTTGGGAAGTCAGGTGAGCCTGCACATGTATTCTGTCTTTTTGGTGTGTGTGCCATGATCACAAAAAAGAGTGATTTAGAATAGCACTGTAAAACTTACTGGGTGTAACTACTGCATGACACGTTGAACTCTTTCTATGGAGAAATTCACCCTGCACGCTTGTATACGAGTGAACCGTAATGTACAAGCCATTAGCATCTTTGTGATATTTTGGGAAATAGTGGAGGATTAAAGGCAAAATATTGTTCATACATTATTTCTGGGTGCTATCATGCTTACCGATTATGCTTCCAAGTGAGTGACATGGGAACAAAGGTATTGGTTATATTATACTTTCCTGTATTGCTTTCCAATTAAAAATTTCAGAGGGTGTTTTTATTACTACACAATGAAAAATGTCAAAGTTTTGACATTTCTTTACATAAAATGGAACTCTTATTTGTGACCTTTCCTACTAGTAATTGTGGAGTTTTAAAATATTTTTTCAAGTGTGACCCTTTTAATATTTGTCAAAGCTGAAAATCATAGTTGGCATAAATTTAGGAATCTGTAGACCCATATACTATTTGGGTTTATTTTTTACAGTAGCTGATAGAAGCAGAGATGTTTTCTGGTTAATACATTTCTTCTTAGGTGCTAAATCCTGGGAAGATTTAGCTTTCTTTTGACTTCCATGGGCCTGGCCATCTACATAAAGTCAAAGTGTGTCTCGTAAGGATCTGAGCCTTATTCTCCAGCTTATCCATTGAATCCTTTTGTAATAAAGAATTTGACATCTAAACCAGCAAGAAATTGAGTATTTTTCTTATCTAGTGCTAATAAAGAAAAATTAGAAAAAGCAACAGAAAATATTCTGGACAATCCTGTATTGGCAAATAGGACTGCAATATATATATGTCTCTCTAATTATGTTGAGGAATGAACAGACATTGTGGTCTTAAATTTTGGTGAGGTAAAAGAGAGCACACTGGCTGTCTGCTTTTTCCCATATATCTCACTATATATTTTAGAAGTGTGCATCTGTCTGGGCATCTGTGAGTCTGCTAGTTCAAGAACTCCTAAACACTAAGAGCTAGGACCACCAAATTTGGGATGCAGCTTCCTCTTATTAGGGTTGCCAGGTACTGGACAGTCCAGTATTTGAGCTTTCTGTTCGGGGAAACAAATTGAGAAAATATAAATGTCCGGTATCTTCTAAATAAGATATAATGTAGATTGTAATGTCAAGTGTGTCAGGTATTTTTGTTGGAACCATCTGGTAACCCTACCTCTTATCCTAACTTAAAGCAAGGTTGGGGTTTGGTTGTGCCAGGACAATGGGATGTCTGTGGGATGTGATTGTTTTGCATCAAATGGAAAGGGAGGAGTATGATAGTAGGGACAATTATACTCACAAATGAACATGGGGGGGGGGGGGAAGCAAGCACTCAGTCTCCCCAAGGAGCATACCCACTCTGGCAACACAGCCCCTGCCACCTCTGGGAGATTTTGCTGGGTGGCTCCGGGTGGTTATACCACTCCAGGCTGCCCTGTAGCTCCAAGCCTGCCTTGTGCCCCATCGCTCCTGGGCAACCCTTGGGCCGCCTCAACTGCCGCATGGCCCCTGCCACTCGAAGCCGCCCCTGCCCTCCAAGCCACCCCCAGGGGAAGCCTGCAGGTGGGCCACACACCTCCTCACCCCACCTCAGGCTGGCCTGTGAAGCTTGTCCCAGGCTGGCCCAGACCCAGGAAACAATATATATGAGAGAGAGGGAGATTGGTGTCACTGTGCGTATGCACATTATAACCTATCATATTGTAACTTGTTTGCTCTCCAGGTAAGATAGCAATGACACTACACTCACTTTTCATGGCAATCCTTGAGATGAATTTCATTTACCTTGGCTGCCTGTATGTATGAACCAAATCCTTTGTTTTGTTGGATTATTTCCTGCAGCTCTTCTTTGCCCTCTAGTTTCCCTTTCGATTAGTTTCTGTTGCAGTAACGGGCACTCGTGTGACTAAGATTCAAGAGTAAGTAGGAATGGAAAAACTGTTAACAATTTCTAGCTGCAGATCACAGTTCAATTGGTTAAATAGTTAAAGGCTGATGGAGCTGCCAACTCCTGATGGCTGCCATCCCTCTGGCCTCGCAAGCTGCCAGTGCTGTGGACTCCCAGCCCCATGGGCTGCTAGCCAAGAAGGCTGCTGGTGCTGTAAGCTCCCAGTACCACCAGCCCATGAGAGTTTAACAGTAGTAGAGTAATAGAGTACAATTGGAACTTTGAACAGTAACGCAGAAGAACAATTCTGCAGATGAATGTCTAAATGGCTATATGTCACCTTCAGGGCAAACTGTCTGCTCCCGGAGCTCCGTCTGCTCCCATAATTCTTATGTCTGTTTCATTTTTTTGGAGCTTTACTAGATGAGTCTGATCCTTAGGTCTGATATCTAATTTATTTCTGTTTTTTCCACATGCTTCACAATTATGCGTAAATCTGGTGCTGTTTTGTGGGTGAAATTATTAATAACATAAAAGTTGTCCACTCTGCCACGTGAGGGTGACTTCATTTGCCCACAGAGTGCCTTATAAATTACAATGTTAATTTAATGAAAGAGCACTCATGCTGCACGTAGAATTACACTACACCTCTTGATATTCTGTTAGACATCAGAATCCCCCTACATGACATACCTTTGTGCTTTCTGGAGGTATGGTATGGAATGGATGACTAGAAGATGTGGTATTAATATTCTTAGTTTCAGAATTTTGACCTAGCAAAGGTAGATACTTTAGTAACTGGGTTATTCAAGTGTCAGCATTATCATCTTTGTTGCACTCTTACTGGCATGCATACTTATGTTTTTTTAAATTAAACTTTCAGTAGATGAATTTTAACAGGATGATAATGCATATCTAAATGGAGGGCAATGAATTTTTTTTGGTTTTTGTTTTTTGTTTTTGTTTTTAACTGATGAATTGGAGGCTGCCATGTTTGCATGTTATTTTTTGAGAAAAGAGATCCAACTATTAGTCAATCAGCATAACCTGATAGTATAAGATCAATATGGTAAATATAATAAACAATATCATTAGAGCAGGTGTGGATGCTGAATGTGGTTCATGAAGAGATTAGGAAGAGCAGGAAAACTGTGACCTTCCTTTTGGTTTGCTATCATCTAATTCTTCAGACCATGTTTGTAATAGGATACTACAATACTTTAAGTACTATGTGGAACCATAATATTACTCCCATTGAGCAAAATTTTAAGCATATCGTATAAGATGTCCTAGATGGACCATTTTTTTCCATGAAAAATTGGTGGAAAAGGACATTACTTTCATCAGTTTGCACAGATGTTCAGTATAATGTTCACATGAAGACCTGGGCATAGGTAATAAGTTGCCAAATTTCTCATAAAATATGGGGAATTGTGTAATTCATACTTTCTTTTGCTGTGTTAGCTATACTGAAAACTGCTGTTACTTTATTGCTATGTTCCATTGCTTACTGTCTTTTGGGTAGAAGAGATTTAGATTTCGGTAGGGAATGAGACATTTAAAAAATTTATGAATAAAATCTTTTTACTTTATTTGACCCAAATTAGTATGATAAAACTAGATGTTCCTGCACCACTACACTCAACCAGCATTGCTTTTATCATGTGCAATTGATTTCTAAGGAAATTCAGTAGCTGTGACTGCTCTGCTGCTGCAGTGAGAAGATCAAAAACTCTATCAAGCGGAATTTATATATGCTTGGATTTGTTTTCCTGAGGATACTGTTTTTCAAAACCATAAAGCTCTAAACACAATAATAAGAGTTTGCAGAAGTGTGTGTGTGTGTGTGTGTGTGTGTGTGTGTGTGTGTGTACACGTACGAGCGTGCATGCGCACACTAGCTAGGATTTGGTAAAAGAGAACTCAATGCTAGAGCCCTCTAAAAAGTGCCTACAGGATGCCACCAATTTCAGCCAGCAGGGAGCAGATGTTTGTGTGCACACGCATGTGTGTTATATGGAGGCATCTGGAAGTACTTCATAAACAGAGTTGTTTTCTAAAGCGGACTTGCAGTTTTGTGGCTGTTGATAAAACCTTAATTTTGTCCATTGTGAATGTCCATCCTGTGGTAGTGAGACCATGCAATTGAAGACTGTATCTTAAAGCTTACATACAAGGGGACTAACAAGTTGGATTGGTTCTATGCAACTACAGTCTTATCCTCACTCCACTGGTTGCTGCCAGATGTTCCCCTCACAGTGCACTGCTACTGCTTTTGGTGGCAGCAGCCTGCCAGCCTTACAATATTCATTTGCAGTTACTTTATCAAGTTGCTGAAACACTCATGAGGAGTACATGCAAGGGAACAAAAGGGAAGTAGTGACTTGTTTAGTCTCAGCAAAAGTTGAATGGAATTCCATGGATAAAGGACACACATTGGTCTATCCTGAGGGCTTCCTCCACCCTCACCCCTGTAGAATATTATGTCCTGTTGCAAACCCTAGAGGTATGAAATCTTCTAAATGAACAGGTCACAAAAATGTCTTGTAATGCCAAGTGTTAGGAAGGGAAACCTAAATACAGGGGTTACTACTAGCTCCCCAATAACAAATGTCCGTGTATAAAAATGTAATGACTATGCCTATTGAATGGGGTCTTCAGATTTAGCTTTCTTATGGAAAAAGTACATTCAAGTATTTGTTAGTTCTTTACCTGACAGGGTGGCTTCCCCTCCTGTCTTCTGCTCTGTCTACTCAGAGTGAGACCTTCTGTTGTTAAATGTACCCAATGTAGTACATTTACATTTACTCTTCTCCCCACTTTACTGATCCCTTTCTCTGAGAAGAGATTATTGTAAATAATTATGATGTATGGAAGAGAAATCTCTGCCCGGAGATTCTTCTTTGTTGCAGCAGATATTGCGATTTAGGTATTTCACTTTATCATTTGAAAAAAAATAAAAAACCCTCTACAGTTCAAAAGAGAGCCAGACTAAAGAGGTTCAACCTGTATTAACATTTACCAGGAAAGTGTGCCTCTTTCGTCTATGATTTCTAAAAGAATAGCTGCAAAAACTTATTTTTATGATGTTATCTTTTTTATATTTTTATTCAACATAATTATTTTCAATTAGATGAATATGTACATACATGTGGAAGGCGAATCCACTACAGGAATCTGGTATAGACTGCAAGCTCATGGAACAATCCAGGAAACTACAGACTAGTCAGTTTAGCTTCTGTGCCAGGGACTATAATGGAGTAAGTAATCAAGGAATTAATCCGCAAACATCTGCAAGAAAATAAGGCGATAGGTAACAACCAGCATAGATTTAGAAAGAACAAATCATGCCAAACCAATCTGATAGCTTTCTTTGATAGGATAACAAGTCTTGTGGATAAGGGAGAAGCAGTGGACATGGTATATTTAGATTTTAGTAAGGCATTTGACATGGTCTTGTATGACCACCTTATCAATAAACTAGGGAAATACAACCAAAGATGGGTCTGCTATAAGGTGGGCACATAACTGGCTGGATATCCATTCTCAGAGTAGTTATTAACGGTTCACAATCATGCTGGAAGGGAATAACAAGTGGGGTTCTGTAGTGCTCTGTTTTGGGGCTGGTTCTGTTCAATATCTTCATCAATTATTTAGATATTGGCATAGAGAGTACGCTTATTAAGTTTGGAGATGATACCAAGCTGGGAGGGGTTGCAAGTGCTTTGGAGGATAAGGTCAAAATTCAAAATGATCTGGACAAACTGGAGGAATGGTCTGAGGTAAATAGGATGAAGTTTAATAAGGACAAATGCAAAGTACTCACTTAGGAAGGAACAATCAGTTTCACACAAACAGAATGGGAAGTGATTGTCTAGGAAAGGAGTACTGCAAAAAAGGGATTTAAGGGTCATAGTAGATGACAAACTAAACATGAGTCAACAGTGTGACACTGTTGCAAAAAAAAAGCAAAACTGATTCTGGAATGCACTAACAGGAATGTTGTGAGCAAGACACGAGAAGTCATTCTTCTGCTCTACTCTGCGCTGTTTAGGCCTCAGTTTGGAGTATTGTGTCCAGTTCTGGGCACCACATTTTAAGAAATATGTGGAGAAATTGGAGAAGGTCCAGAGAAGAACAAAAAAAAATGATTAAAGGTCTAGAAAACATGAGCCGATGAGGGAAGACTAAAAGAACTTTTGTTTAGAAAAGAGAAGACTGAGAGGGGATATGATGGTGTTATAGGAAGGAGGGAGAAAAATTGTTCTCCTTGGCCTCTGAGGATAGGACAAGAAGCAATGGGCTTAAACTGCAGCAGGGAAGATTTAGGTTGGACATTAGAAAAAGCTTTCTGCCGGTCAGGGAGGTTAAACAGTAGAATAAATTGCATAGGGAGGTCGTGAAATCTCCATCACTGGAGATATTTAAGAGCAGGTTAGACAGACATCTCTCAAGGATGATCTAGACCAGTGGTCCCAAACTTTTCCAGATGGGGACCCATTTTGACAATTCAGGAAGACTTAGTGACCCACGGCAATTCAAAAATGGGGGGAAGAGAGAGGGCAGAGCCACCTGGGGGAGATACTTGGTGACCCTTTTGAAATGTAATGACGACCCATATTTGGGTTCTGACCCATAGATTGGGAAACCCTGATCTAAATAGTGTTTGGTCCTGCAATGAGGCCAGGGGTCTAGACTCCATGATCTCTCAAGGATAAACCAGCTCTTCCCCTGCCTTGTTCTTCCAGCTTTTTCTTGCTGCTTGCCACTGGCATGTGGTTGTCTTTCTGCTCTTTGACTGGTATAGTAGTATTTGCAAAACCTGTGCTTAAAAAAAGGAAGCCTCCCCAAAATCATGTGAATGTCTTTAAAATGATGAAATTTTTAAAGAAAAAATAAATTGTGTTTATATTCTGGTTTTCAAAACTTTGTCCACAACTGTGAAAGTTAGAAACTGATTTGGCAGAGAAAAAGAAACAGCTGAGATTTGCAGATAGTCCAGGAGTCGAGGCTTTATGAAGAACTCCAAGTATCACTAGATTCATCTTAAAATAATGAGAATTGTCAACATTGTTTTAAAGCAGCATGCCAGCTAGTAGTTACTTTGGGTCTCTCTCTTTACCTCATGTGTTGGCTAGCTCTGTACGCTCCCCATCTAACCCACTGCACCCTACTCCCTGCTTTTCTTCCTCTCTTCTGACTAACCCGGTCCCAGTGTTTCTTCTGTTGGAGTCTCATACACCACAAACCTTACTGCTTCATCTTCGATCTCTTCCTCCAGATATCATTATTCCCCACACTCTTCATATTTTGGAAGAAGTAATGAATGAGAGACTTAAGCCTTGTAAACTTGATGTTACTGATGGTTAAATTGATAGAGAGAGATTAAAGCTAAATCTTCACCCTCATTTCTGGAAATATTCATTTCTATTGTGTGAGTGAAGCTAAAAGCATCAATCAGCTACTGTGCACCTATTCATTTGTCTTCTTGTTGCTTATGCCTCGTCCTGTCACTCACGCATTCACTAACAAACGATGGGCACAAAACCATGTGGGGATGAAGCCATCTGCCAATAGCAGATAGTGGTAGGCAGTTTTTGCAGATAGATATGGTTAGACGACATACACTTAGAAAGAAGGAAGAAAGAGACAGAACATCCAACAATTTGACAGAGGTAAAGAGAAGGGAAGACCCCCGTAGAGAGTAGTTGTGTGGTTTGAGAGAGATTTATTGGGTGGGTAGATAACTTTAAATCAGCTTCTGTACCCAAGGACTGGAAGATAGCTAACATAATGCCAATATTTAAACAGGGTTCTAGAGGTGACCCTGGCAATTATAGGCCAGTAAGTCTAACATCAGTATCAGGCAAATTACAGTATACTTCCGATAATCCAGCACCTTTGGGACCTATTATCAGATATGCTGGAGTATTGGAACGTACTCCGGCAGGGGGCTGTGACAGGTTTGCCGGGACCTGCACTGCATCTGGGGGGGGAGGGGGGGGTTGATGGGGAACGGTGCGGTGAAGGGTAAACCCTCCACTGTTTTGCAGGAAGGCGGGGGAAGCCCAGCGCCGCCGCCGAGAGTTTCTGGGAGGGGAGCGGGCCTCCCCATCCCACAGACTGCAGTAGTTATTGCCAAGGAGGGGGACGAGGGGCAGTGCTGCGGGACCAACCCGGAAGCACCCCAGCTGCTCTGCTCCGCCGCTTGTCAGTTTCAGCGGTGGACCTGGGGAAGTGGCAGAGTAGAGCAGCTGGGGTGCTGCCGGGTTGAATCATTGGGAAATACTGCTATTGGGGAAAAAGAGCAACTAAAATAATTAGGGGTTTGGAATAGGTCCTATATGAGGAGAGGCTAAAGAGACTGGGACTTTTCAGTTTAGAAAAGAGGAGACGGGGGGGGGGGGATATGACAGAGGTATATAAAATCATGAGTGGTGTGGAGAGGGTGAATAAAGAAAAGTTATTTACTTGTTCCCATAATAGAAGAACTAGAGGACATCCAATTAAATTAATGGGTAGCAGGTTTAAAACTAATAAAAGAAAGTTCTTCTTCAGACAGTGCACAGTCAACCTGTGGAACTCCTTGCCAGAGGAGGCTGTGAAAGCTAGGACTATAACAGAGTTTAAAAAAGAGCTAGATACATTCATGGAGGTTACATCCATAAAAGGATATTAGCCAGGGGGCAAGGAATGGTACCCCGGCCTCTGTTTGTTAAAGGCTGGAGAAGGATGGCAGGAGACAAATCACTTGATCATTGTCTTCGGTCCACCCCTTCTGGGGCACCTAGTACTGGCCACTGTCAGACGACAAGATACTAGGCTAGATGGACCATTGGTCTGACCTAGTATGGCCATTCTTATGTTCTTAAATGTGGAAGGGCATGGAAATGTAGGTTACTTCTACTAAGTTTCATTGAATTTGCCCTTGTGGGAGGGAATCTGAATAGTATTACACCTTGAAGTGAAATATTTTTGTCAGCTTTATGGGTTTTCCTCTTGTGTTTTTGTTTGGCAAAAATTATTTCCTACAGGGTACGTCTAGCCTACATTCGTTCTCTCTCCCTGTCTCTGAACCTTTAGGATATGACTTGAGAAATGTTGATAGAATTTTCCAGGAGGTTCAGAAATGGAGAGCTCTGATCGGCTGCTGAGGAGGTAATGCTTTCAAAATTCTATAAAGAGCCTTGCAGTGTTAGAGGCATTTGTTTTCAACATTCAGTTAGCATTTGAGCAGGGGACAGGGTAGAAGAGTTCACATGGAAGGTGCATTATAATGATTTTCTCTGAAGATTTGCACTATTGACTGGATGTAAGTTGAAAGTTTACTTTCAAGTCACTGAAGGGATTTTACCCTTCACTTACAGGGGAAAATCTACTTTCAGAATTTATTTTGCTACTTAGTTAAACTGTCTCAATACTCTAAGGTGTATTAAGACTAATATAAATAAGATTTAGCCACAAGGGAGAAAGAAATCTATTACAGACAGCATAGAATTTCCTAACAATATCAAAAGTATATTCTAATGAATACTTTTTAAAAAATCTGAACTCTTCAGGTCTCATTGTCTCTGTTAGATATAGATCCTCTGAACATATTTTTTTTTCTGTTGCATAGAAACAAAGTCCTTTAAAGTTTTGTATGTTGTTAGTGGCTGTTCTTCCACAATAAAGACACCTTGAAAAGTTAACTGACATTAAGGGCTTCACTCCTAATTGTACTCTGGATAAGCAGGGCTCTTGTTGACCTGACGGGACAGTAGCAGTAGTTTATATTCTTGCAGGCCAGCCACCAAAGCTAGGCTTGTGGATAATCCTGTTTAGCAGAGACTGCACAATTTTCTTCAAATGGGCCAAACTCAGTGTTGGAGTAAGCTGCTTTTAATGGAGATGTCTGCTTAAACCAGGACTGAATTTGACCAAGTACTTTTGGTTTCCTTAGGGAAAATGCATTTCAGTTACTTTTCTCCATTCCATCCTCAGCCAGAAGAAAGCTATAGAAGAATGAAGGGAAGGGGAAGTTTCAAAATAAGAAAGGATGTAATGTACTGTGCATGTATTATTGCATTAAGCCAATATAAAGGGAAGGGAAAAAAATATAGTCCATATTGTATACAAATAATAGTCTTTGGTGGAAATCATCTCTCTCTCTAAAAGTTTTTCCTGACGCATGCCAGAATGACATCATCAGGCTCTCTGGCTATGAAAGCAGCCAAAGAGGAGGGGGGTTGGCGAGCATAGCGAGCAGTGGGCACACACCCCTATTTTTTTCTTATTGTCACCATTTTTCGAGTAACAATCTTTTGAAGGACCCTTCATGATTTTAGCTGAATGGATTTTACCTGGGATTAATCATCTGATTTTAGGTGACTGAACACTATGATGTATCTGATAAATGTTTTGCTTTCACTTCTCAGTAGCCAGTTTTTTACTACGCAGACAGGTCTTCAGGTTGAGTATTAGTCATGGGATTTCACAAGTATAGTGAATAATGCATTAACTGTAATCCACCTTACTTACAGTGTTCAAAGAGAACATATCAATATTAGACCTGTTACCAACTATGGAGAATAATGGAATTGTATCTAATTATGCAGTTTCAAATTAAAATACCCCCAAAAAACTATATTTGGCATTATGCCACACTTTTTGTAATCTCCAAAATAAATGTAAAAGATAATATTTAAACTCCTAAATCCAATATCCACTGCTGTTGATTTCAGCACAGAATCTAAATCAAAATTGCATTAATGAGGGAAGTGAAATTGAAGGAATGTTAAAAAGTTATGACTTAGTCCTCCAATAATATGCAAAACTTCTTACCTTACTTAGAAATATTTTTCTATATGAGGATTCAATCCAACCTTCTAGATTTCTGTGGGAGTTTTCCATTTATTTCAGTGATAATAAGATGGGGATGTACATAGAAAAAAATTCACAGAAGAACATTTTTTCTTTTTTATTAATATACATGTTAAAAACTACTTTAGGTCTTAAAATTGAAACCGAAAACTTAAATAAACTGATTGTTTCTATACTGCATATAATCAGAAATAAATGCTTGCATTGCTCTTTAGCGATTCCTGCAGTGGGTGTGAGGAATAGCATTAACTTTCTGAAATAGGTGCTTACATGAAATAAGACATTCACAAGCAGTACCATGTGGTAGTTTTCAGATTTCCTTTGGGTGTCTGTTGCCCCCCAAAACAAAAAAACCCACACCTTTTACATCAGAGAATAGCAGTCCTAAATAAATAAATTGTGAAAATGCATTTCTTTTCAACTTTAGCAAAATAAATCTCTGCAGACAGGTTGGTGTTATATTTCTCATTACGATGATGTCCTTGAAGTTTTAAAGTTTCATTTTGTATAGTTGCTTCCCCATACAGAGAATAACCAAAAATTTTACTAGACTTTATCTTTTCAAAATGAATGAGTCAGTCTTTATTTTTAATGTGGCATGGATAGGTTTGTTAGAATTATTCTTTCTAGTCCTGTTCCCAGAGTTCGTGACTTGGCTACAAAGAAGCAGCTTGAAAATGAAAACTACTTGTGCTATGTTTCAAGTGATTGTTTCAACTGTGTTTTAAAATAATGGCGAGGAAAAAAAGGACTAAATGTTTACCCTGAGTACTAAGATTAATTTTAAGATGGCGTATAGAAAACATAGTACATTAACAAATTAGGTACTAATCTTAGTATGTTATCCCCTGTCTACTTCCAGACATTGTGAAAAGGGATGCGAAATAACAAGTGCTAAACTGATGCATGGATCATCTTCCACAATGTTTGTGCATGCAACTTCCATTCCAAATCAATAATTTAAATTTTTTGAAATCTACACAATACAAATGTCTTCTGAGAGTAGGCGGAATTGCTACATGTCCTCTATGTTGTAAACAGATGGTAGCACAATTTGAATCTCTCTAGTCCAGCATTTTCTGGTCAAGTAACATCCATGGTCTGAATTTATTATGATTTTAGATAGCTGGATGTCCACTTATTATGGGTGTGGCCAAGTTTTCTGTGGTCCTGTAAAGCTTGTTTACAGCCACTAGTCCTGGATCTGTGTTGTGTGCTGTTATTTAGCTCTAATTTACCCCTAAATGTTTCCTAAGAGCCCAAGAAACAGTGAAAGTGTTGATAATGCTGCTAGACAACATTGGCCTTTCATGGTTTGGCAAATTCTTTGGTTCAGTATCAGTCATGTCCCAAGGGTGCCAGACTAGAGGTTCAATCTGTAGTTGTGAAATTAACAAATATTCACTCTTAGCTTGATTCTACATGTCTCGAATGCCTGCAATATCTTATCTAATTTGTCTAACCTACAACCATAACATTTATAGCTCATAAATGACTTGCGAGCCATGCTAAGTAGAACTTGCTTCCAATGTCTGCTGCTAGTACAGTTTGGGTATAATATGAAGAAATCTTTCCTCTGAATTAGGAAATAGATTACCAGAGGTGTTCATTCTTGAATGGATGACCACCTGCCAGTTGCACAATGTTTATATTGACCCTCTTTTCCCATGCAAATTGTACAATACACCTCTTCATTTTGAGGCTGCATTTTAATTCTGCATGTCTCATTGATCTATTTTCTTTGTGAGACCTTAATCTCACAGGGTACTGTGGTTACTGAAGCCTTGTTGATATGAGAAAATTATATTGCTATAACTTAAGTTGTGATGGGAGGAGTGCACTTGCTGACTAAAGGGTTAAACTCAATTAGCCAGTAAGGGTATAGGCAGGGGGCCAGAAAAACCAGTGGGGAAACAGTGCTGAAATTTGAATTGGATATAGTCACCTGGTTTGCTCTTCCTCTGTGTATTCTAAGTGAGGGCTGGAGAGAGCAGAGGCAGAGACCAGAATTATCATGCCTATAAGAAATATTGGTCATGGGAGTAACTGGACCTTGAAGTACGGATCAGCATGGATCACAAATAGAGGGAAATGTGTATTTAGTCGCAGTTAGAGGATTTTTCTTTATTTTTGTGGTTTGGTTTGAACTTCTCTGTGTGACTCCATTGCCTCCCCTTCCCTGTTCACTATCTAAGAGTTGTTCCCAGAGATTTTCTGTTTTAATTTAGTTTTGCTTAGTTGCTCTGTAACACGTTGTCAGCCGACGGTCAGGGCAGTGTGTGTGTGTATGTTTCCGAGAAAAGGTTTAACGTCCGTGCCTTTACTGCTAGGACCGGGGTCCCATCGCAGAGGGTGGCCAGCAGGCCAACAGACGCCCCGTTATATAGGAAGAGCTTATTACATCTTAGATTTCAGCTGCTAGAATTTCATAATTCCTTCGCAGCGGGCAGCCTTGTGGAAAGACTGAAAGATGCCCCAGTGGGTCCTGTCACCTGGGAGTGACACAGATCCAAACGCCCAAGCTCTTCCTATAACTGTCCCTTTAGACCGGCTGAAGTTCTTTTAAATTGTGCTTGGTTCTGTTACAGCAACTGAAGGAGTCAGGTTAAAGCTTAAACAGTTACAGGTTTATTGAGGAAGCTTATAAATCATATGGTTACAATGGCTATTGCTCTATTTCTTAACTATTAGCAAAATATAGGTCTTAAAAATGGTTACAAAGAAGATAAAGATAGAAAAATAGAAATAATGGTACCAAGTAACAGCTTACTCTTTCTATGTGTACACTTAAGACAGAGGACCACATCCAGGTACCATTTTTACCCCCTTCTGTGCCTCTCGACTCCAGCATGTCAGGCCAGGGCCGGTCCCTCAATTCCTAGGAAAGACGAAAATACGAGGTGGGCGTCCCCATAGAACCTCGGGAGGTCAAACACCTAACCCGACCAGCAGGTAGAGGGTAGAATGACACTCAAAGTGAGTGTGTGCTGGGCCCATCTTTTATAATCATGGGGTCACGTATTTCTCTTTCTTATCTCTCATGCCAATTGATGCTGGTCTGTCTGCTGTGAGACCAGTTCTTACAAGGGAGTTGTGAACTTAATTTACACTTGTAAGAGATTTGAGGTGATTAAATTTTGAAGTACAGGACATTGTTTTCTCAGTGGGAAATTCCTCTTCCTGGGACTGTGTGTGTTCGAATCAACATAGATGCCAGCCGCCTCTCTATCCACATATCTGTGTTTCAGCTTCTCAGGATCAGATGAGCCAGCATAGACTATGCTGATATTATTGCTCCTTCTCTGCCCTGTGCTTCAGAGAGGCAAATAAGATGGATGATATGGAGGCAGGCTGTCTGGCCACACACGTAGCAATCAAGTATGCTTTATCAGGTGTAGCCCAAGGTCCAGTGTGTTTCAGCAGCAGCCCTGGGAACTACAAGTTGTGGACTACACACTGCGGCATGTTGGGAGAACTTACTGGTTCCTGCCAGGATGTGCCCTCTGCCTGCAGCAGGGTCTCAGCAAGGACTGTGCTAGAAGCAGCACACAGGGTGCATGCTGAGAGAAGGGGCTGCTGAACTGTTTTCCTCTTCTATGGTTTTTACAGAATAAAGCCTGTTCCTGGTGATTTGTCGGAGTGGGTCTGGTCTGAGGTGCACTCACACATACACAACGCAGAGCACACCAAGCAGCCTCAGGCCTAGCCCCCCCCCCCCCAGTGGTGTAAGAAGTCACAAGCTTCCCCTATGCTGAATAACCTCACACTGGGCTAGCCAACAGGAGGGGTTACACAAGTATATCTTTTGTTAATAAACAATAACTTTAATTTGATGATTTGATTCTTGTGTCCTGGAAAGTAATAGGGTGTGTGTATTTGCCACCTAAGACTGGTTGGTCATTTACCAGAGTGAAGCTTGTTTCTCTATTCCTTTTTCAAGCTCTTTTGGGACAAAAGAGCTTAGGGTACACCTAAGGAAGGAATTCAAGTGTTCCCTCCTAGTTTTTTAGGGTGAAATCACTTGATGGTGGCAGCACTTTGGTGGGGGTTTTTTTTAGCCAGTCCATCTGACTCTGGGAAGGTTTTTTTAAATTTTTATTTTATTTTATTTTATTTTTGTAAGCAGAGCCTATAGAGGAAAGGAATTTAAGGTCTTTGCAGGGGCCCCCACCTTTTGCAATCTGAGTGACAGAAGGGGGAACAGCTATGACAGAAGTGCAAGAGGTGAAGTAATGCCCACATCCCACACCACCCTAACACCTTCTCCATCTAAACTATTGAGTACTGATGCCATTGCTAGATCCACTGGCTGAAAAAAAGGACATTAGCTTTCATAATGCTCTGTATGGTAAAAGCTGCCATTCTTTCTTTTGTACAACTGTCTACTTAGCTGATGATGCAGGTATAGTTGTGCAAATAACCATTTTTTGAGCTTGGTAGCTGAACCAAAAAGTCAATTTTTGTTTCAAATCAAACAAAATATTTCATTTAATCTGAAAAGAAATGATTCTTGTTTTGTAAAAACTATTTTACAAGGAAATGAAGTAAAATTTTGAACAAGTAGTAGTTTCAGATGGAAAAAAAATCCAAATCTCTTATTTCAAAAACTGAATAAGAAATGTTTTTTTTTTTCAGATTTTTTTTTTACAGTCAAAATTTATCAAATGTTTCAGTTGAACCAAATGTGCATTTTTCAGCCAAAAAAAAAAAAAAAAAAAAAAATCCAGTTGCAAACCTTCAGCTGAAAATTTAGGAATTGGGTTCTGGTTTGGGCCATTTATAAGGAAGGCACATTTCTGAAGTGTAGCATTAAACTTTCTCAGAATTTCAGGGAAGGAGGCTCTGAGTGGGGCTTCTAGTTCAGAGTGATTGTGCTAATACTTGTATGTTCTTTTGCCATCCAACTCTCAGCAGTACAGCACCGTTTCTATGTATATTTTTCATGAGATTGATCTGCACTAACACTTTGGGTGGTAAAACTTCTGTTGGTCAGGGGTGTGAACAGGCCTGTTGGCAGGAGAGGCAAAGGGGGGGACAGTTGCCCCAGAGCCCAGCAATTCTGGCAGCCACCACAGTTAGTGCAGCAGCGGTGGCACCCAGAGTCCTGGGTCCTTTCAATAACAGCTAGAGAGCTGTGCCGTGTGCTCTGGGTGGCTCTCAGGGATTGCAGGGGACCTGCCATAGTATGGGTGGCACTGAGGGCTGGCTGCCCTGGTCCTGCCCCTTCTGCCTGAGGTCCTGCTGCTTCTGAGAGAATGGCTGTTGGCTCTCCTTGGTGTGGAAAAATCTCCCCCAGAGCAATAAGTTTCACCAACAAAAGTGCTGGTGTGGACAGCACTATGTGGAGGGGACATGCTCTCCTGCCAACATAGCTACAGCTGCTTTTTTGGAGTTGATTTAATTATACCAGCTATAGAACTCCCCTCCACTGCTCACATAGAGCCACACGGGAGACCTTACAGGGGCACAGCTGAGTAGCTGTCAGGTCTTTCTGTAGCACACAATGGTTGTCTAAAGTTCCCCCATATCTTTTCCATGCATGTGCAGATTTTTTTTTCCATCCATGTGTGGAATAAATATTTTTATATGTACCAAAGCATGCATGAATGTGCACCACCAGTAGAAACAACAAATCTACCTGTAGGTGCACTGCAAATCAGCTGGGTGGCATTTGAATTAGGGATGTTAAGATGATACTTTCACACAAAATACCGAACATGATGGGGGAATAAAACAGGTTGAGCAAAAAAAAAAAAAAAAAAAAAACCCAAAAAAACACACACAGAAGCATGGAGGGCCAAACTTGAGTGCAAAAAAAGAGGCACTGTGCCTTTAAATCCCCACATTCACTGTTCCCCTTCCCCCTGCCATACGTGGCAGGGGAAGAATGTCCCCGACGGCCTTCCATATGAGAAAAACAGAAAATACCGGACACTTCATATGTCCGGTATTTTCTGGGTTTTTTAACCTGACAGAGGCCATAAACACCAGACTGCCAGGGCAAAAACAGACACCTAGCAACCCTAATTGAGTAGTGGATAAAATTTGTATCTATTAGTCAAGAAGGGAAGGCAGCCTCACTTAGTCCCAGCTCAAACTGGGCCCGGAACCTACCCCTGCTGCGGCTCTACATTTTAAATGTGGTAAGAGCCAGGCTGCCCACCTGCCCAGCACTTAATATGTTTAAACTGCAGAGCCGCAGTGGAGGCAAGTCCCAAACTCAGCGTGAACCAGGCTTGAGCCAGACTGTTTGCCTGGCTGCAGCAGTGTGAGTGGTGGGGAAAAGGGGAAGCTGCTGCAAAGCAGCCTCTTCCTGCAGCAGACCCAAGGTCGCTGCTGGCAGAGGCTGCTCTGCATCCAGTGGAGCAGCCTCTGTCTGCTGCTGAGCCTGGGCCTGCCCTGGGCAGAGGCTGCTCTAGCAGCAACCCCTGTCCATGGGGTGGTCCTAGCTCTCTGCTCTGATAGATGCAGTCACACAGGGGAGGGAGGTGGCACTTTTGATACAGAGGCAGCAGGGGGGAAGCGAGTAGTTGACTAGATCAACCGATAAGCATAGGTGACCACGCAAGCACACATCTTACAGGAAACACTGGCTATGCCTTTGTTAAACTTCACTATAGGTGGTTGAGGAGGTGGTAGTCACCTGTGCAGGCTATGTCTATACTACAAGCTGTACAGCTGCAGCTGCCAGACCGTAGCACTGTAGAGTAGACATAGAAAGAAGGAAGGTATTTTGAGGGAAGGTATTTTGCCATTGTTATAAATTCACCTTCTCCAGGCAGTAACTAGATTCATGGAAGAATTTTTCTATTGATCCAGTGCCAACTATATCGGGGCTTAAAGTGATTTAACTATCTGTCTGTGGGGTATGAATGTTTACACTCCATCAGAGATCTAGCTATGTTGACCTGGTGTAGACCAGTCCTGAGATTTGAAGTAGATACCTCTCTTCTCTGGGCATACAAAAAAAAAATCAATCAAGTAGGCAATCAGTTTGCAGACATCTAGGAGATAAAGCGATAAAGTTCAGACAGGAATCTAGGGGTCATAGTTAAATATGAATCAACAGTCTAACACTGTTAGATGAACACAGTCTAACAACAGTTTAACACTGTTGCAAAAACAAAACAAACATAATTCTGGGATGTATTCACAGCAATGTTGTAAGCAAGACATGAGAAATAATTCTTCCACTTCATGCTGATATGACCTCAATTGGAATATTATGTCTAGTTCTGGCTGCCAAATTTTAGGAAAGATGTGGACAATTTGTAAAAAGGAACAAAAATGAATGAAGACCTAGAAAGCATGATCTTTGAGGGAAGACTGAAAAAGTAACAGGTTTGTTTTAGTCTAGAGAAGAGAGAATTAAGGGGGGGACATAACAATTTAAGTTTACAAGTACAAGTGTAACAAGGAGGATGAGGAGAAATTGTTCCCTTTAACCTCTGATGATGGGGCAAGAAGTAACTGGCTTAAATTTCAGCAAGGGCAATTTAGGTTGGATGTTTTGAGAAAAAAATACCAAACACTCAGGATAGCTAAGCGCTAGAATAAAAAACCTTCCTGAGAAGAGAATAGTGAGCCATGATTACTACAGTCATAGTTTTGCTGCAGAAGATGCTTATGCCCTGAATCCAGATTATGGGGATGGTTCTGTTTCTGTCCAATGTTTGTTCAGGATTTGGAAGTAGCCCAGAACACTGCCTTTTAATTATCCCAACAATCTGTCATATATTCTGAACAGCACAAATAGAATTTTACTTCTGCTATCATATTCTGAATACCCATGAAGAACTACCTAAAGCTCACCATTTCTTTAGAGGTTTTATTTCAGGTTTGAATGGATTTCTTCATGCCATCGATCCACTGTTGCTTTTTTTCCTGTTAGTTGGTTTGTGGTTTTTTTGTTTCCCATCAATTATATGAGCCACTTGTGTAATCAGGGAAATTAAATCAAAGTTTCAGAGACCCAGTATTTGAAAAGCCTTATTAAATATAGTACACTGCTATATACTGATATAGAAAAGAGGCCCTTACTGATGGACAGTTTTTCAAAAGGTTTTCAATGAAATTTCTATTTAATGTAACCCCATGTACTTCGCAAGCCACATCTGTGTTTTATACTGTTCTTCCACCATGATATTGCAGTTTATTTCCAAAGAAAGGAAGGATAAATATATGAATTATTAAATACTTTCAGATGTACCCATCATAAAAAATTAAGACTGAGTAAAATAAGAGCCAACATGAGCTTTCACCTAAAATACAAACTGAACTACAGGCTATGCAGTTCTACTCCTACCGTGACCCTGTCTTCTAGCAGGGCTGTATGACCCTAGATAGGAGAGACAGGTCACACCCTGAATGTCTATGCAGAGCTGCAGCCTGCCAGCACACTCCAGTCACACCCTGGTTCCTATCAACTTGGTGTTAATTGCAGAGTGCCCTCCTCAGACATCCAGATGTCCCCTCAAACAGGTGTGTTCTGCTCGATTTTGGAGAGTCCCGTTATTGGAGGTCAGTTTTCCCTTCATTTTCTAAAACGAGAGATTTTAAGTGAGTACAAGAATAAGGCATTAAAGTCAGAAATAGTTATGGGAAATCAAGATAAAAATTACTTCTAGAAACTAAACTTAACAAACTTAACTTAGTCTTGATTCAAAATAAAATTATTACCACAGGTTCCCAGAAAATCTCATTGAGGATCTGCCCACAATGTCTAAAGAGTTTGTTTTTTCCCTCTCTTCTTTTTTGATGAAAAAGCTAGATAGAGAGAGATTTCATGGGGGTGTGTGTTCTTTTGAAATGCATTTTCCTGAGGATTACGCTAGGCTAAGGATAGAGTTACCCTAGTCATAACTGTGAGGATGGAATGAAGTCTTGTGGTAAAAGAGATGTTCTATGCTGTTTGCTAAAATGCAGATTGACCTGCGTTCCTGCCTCTTTGCTATCTGAAAAACCTTGATCACTCTGTACATGTAAATTCAGGCAAGCACACATTCCTTTGTTTAACAGAGAATTGTTTACCCATTTCTGCCTTATTGGGGCTTTGTGGGGTTGAACGAGAGCTACAAACATTATTCAAGAGGAATTTGTAACTTTACATATAATGTTGCTGCTTACAGTTCACCATTATATTATTGACCATCATAGTATTCGAGAGAAGTGTATGAATATAGGGGATGCATTTGGTCACAATATGTGGTTGCTAATAAATATTAAACATAAATATGTGATAAAATCCAATGTTGACAGCTCCAGTGGTTAGGAAGAGTTTGTTACTTTTACTTCAGGAGATTCCTCCCAAAATGTATTAATAGTGTTAAATTAGAATTAGTGAATTCACACACTAAAGATTTTTGAAGGAGCCCAAGGGAGTTAAGCACCTAATCAGTACCCATACGTATGCAGTGAGATTTGGGTACCTAATTTCCAGTGTTTCCTTTGAAAATTCCAGCCAATGGGAATATTCTAATCATTTTCAAGAACCTTTTAATGTATGCTGTACAGCACTCCATTTTTCATTAACCTTATTCGCATCCAGGTTGTAATACTAACTAGATAGAAAATCTGATCTTTCTTTGAATATTCTGCTGGTATTATATAATTACATTGCTGTCTCAGTCTCCTTTCAGTACAGGCAGTCCCCGGGTTACGTACAAGATAGGGACTGTAGGTTTGTTCTTAAGTTGAATCTGTATGTAAGTCGGAACTGGCATCCAGATTCAGCCGCTTAAGAACCCCAGGCGTCCCCAAGTCAGCTGCTGCTGAAACTGATCAGCAGCTGATTCCAGGAAGCCCGGGGCAGAGCAACTCTGCCTCGGGCTTCCTGTAGTCAGCCGCTGGTCAGTTTCAGCAGCGGCTAACTTGGGGACGCCTGGGGCAGAGCAGCTCGGGTGCTGCTGGGTTGGTCCAGTAGCGCGGCCGCTCCTCGGCGCTACTGGACCAACCCAGCAGCACCCCAGCTGCTCTGCCCCAGGCGTCCTGATTCAGCCGCTGCTTAAACTGATCAGCAGCGGCTGAATCAGGACTCCTGGGGCAGAGTAGCTGGGGTGTTGCCGGGTTGGTCCAGTAGCGCCAAGGAGCGGTGCTGTGGGACGAACCGGCAGCGCCCCACCTGCTCTACCACAGGCCCCGGGCTTTGCTCCACATCCCCCTGGTCTGCTGAGGGGGGCACTAGCGGAGCAAAGCGGCGCAGGACCCGGATCTGCGTAACTCGGGGACTGCCTGTATACAAAACTGTCTACAGTGTGAGAAGTATTACTTATCAGCTGCTGAAATGCTGAAAGCAAATTTAACTGCATAACAGTTTTTCTGCTGAAGCCTGTTTGGCACAAACATATCTACCTAGGCCTGCTGATGGGCAGGCGGGAGCAAACGTGGCAATTGCCTTGGGGCCTGGTAATTCAAAACAGCCAGGAGCACTTAGTCGCTGCCACGTTCTGTGTGGTGCTGAGGGCTGGCTGGCCCCAGCTTTGCCCTTTCTGCCTGAGGTTCTGCCCCTTTCAGGAGCACTGAGCCCTGCCCCTACTCTCACACACCTTGCCCTGGGGCCTGCTTTGACAAATTGACTACAAGTCAACAAAAGATGATGCAGTTGCAGAAAATGCTAATATCATTCTTTGGAGTATTAGCCTGAGTGTCAGACTTGGAAGGTCCTGCTGTGCCTGGCACTGACTTCAACTGCAGTATTGTCTATTTTTTGAGACCTCAGCTGAAGCACTTTGTCCAATTTTGGGTGCCACACTTTAAGAAACATGAGCAGATGGAGAGGCCGCACGAGAGCAATAAAAAATGATAATTTCGGAATGCCTGACTATCACAGGGTGGGATAGGCCCTGAGATTCCCTGGTGATCCTGCCACAGCTCACTCCAGAGAAGGGCAGTAGAGAAGTCCTCCAACTTGGCTGGGATAGCTGCGAGGGAAGCAGCTAATCAACGGCCAGCAGGTCAGTGTAAAAAGAGCTATAGGGTCAGAGAAAGAAGAGTTGCTTGCTGAGGAAAAGTGCTCTGGGCTGGCTGCTGGAACTCCACTGGGACAAGAAGGTGCTAAGGCCAAGGGGATGTGGCCAAGGGAATAATAGTAGTAATGCAGTTATGTAAAGAGCTGTTGCAGATAACTGCTATCTATAGGGTCCCTGGACTGGGACTCTGAGTTGAGGTGGGCTCAGGTCCCCTCCCCGACCCACCATTAGCTACTGTGGGTGGAAACATCTTAGGTAGTGAGCCATAGTGACCCAGTGGAAGGCCTGGGGCCAGAAAGGCCCTGAGAGGACTAAGATATTGCTTTCAGAGAAGGATCCATGGGGCACTGTTCTGTTCCAGAGCGTGGACAGAGACATTACCAAGGGCATTGAGAGATACATCTGTTTGACTTGTACCCCAGAGAGGGTTTGTTTCTGCTTATTTCACATATAGACTATGTGTCTTGGCCGGAGGACTGTCACTGAAGAGTCACCACAAACAAAGTGCAGGCACGTGCGAATATTCATGGGAGGGGGGAGTACCCCATTACACTGACCTATGAAGAAAAGTTAAAAAAATTAAATGTTGTTCTTGAGAAAAGATGGAGGAGAGACTTGATAGGCCTTCAAATGTATAAATGGCTGCTCTAAAGAGGATTGTTGATCTCCATATCCACTAATGGCACAATAATACATTTATTCCAAGCATCTCAATCTCCTTTGCTGTAGGTTAACTTTCTAACTATAAGGGCAGTTAAGTTTTGGAACAGGCTTCCAAGGGAGGTAATGGAATTTCTATCATTGGAGATTTTAAAGAACACAATGGACCAATGTGTTATGCTTAAACGAAGCATACGAGATCTTTTATAGGGGAAAAGGCAGTACAGGCAGTCCCCGGGTTACGTACAAGATAGGGACTGTAGGTTTGTTCTTAAGTTGAATCTGTATGTAAGTCGGAACTGCCGTCCAGATTCAGCCGCTGCTGATTCCAGGCTGATTCCAGGAAGCCCGGGGCAGGGGCTTCCTGTAGTCAGCCGCTGGTCAGTTTCAGCAGCGGCTGACTTGGGGACGCCTGGGGCAGAGCAGCTGGGGTGCTGCTGGGTTGGTCCAGTAGCACCGCCGCTCCTCGGCGCTACTGGACCAACCCAGCAGCACCCAAGCTGCTCTGCCCCAGGCGTCCTGATTCAGCCGCTGCTGAAACTGACCAGCAGTGGCTGAATCAGGATGCCTGGGGCAGAGCAGCTGGGGTGCTGCCGGGTTGGTCCAGTAGCGCCCAGAGTGGCGCTACGGGACCAACCGGCAGCACCCCAGCTGCTGTACCACAGGCGTCCGGAGCAAAGCCGCAGAGCATGGGGGCAGCAGGACAGCCCAGACGCGCCGTGGCTGTCCTGCTGCCCTTGGGCTCCGCGGCTTTGCTCTGCTTTGCTCCCCGTCTCCTTGGTCTGCAGACCAGGGGGACGGGGAGCAAAGCCGCAGAACACGCGGGCAGCGGACAGGCCAGACGCGTCTGGGCTGTCCGCTGCCCACGTGCTCCGCTGCTTTGCTTCCTCTCCCTGGTCTGCTGGAGACCAGGGAGACGACCCCGTTCGTAACTGCGGATCCGACATAAGTTGGATCCGCGTAACTCGGGGACTGCCTGTACACCTCATTTATTGAGAATACAACAGTTACATATGCTTTTCAATCATTCACACACAAACACCACACACACACACACACACACACACAGTCCCGTCAGACGATGTTATAGTTACCAGTCCAGAGTCTGGTTCAATCTAGCAGCCAGCCAGATTAATCACAAAGCGGGAGCCGGGTTCTGTTGGTTGGTTGATCCGATGCTCCTGGAGTTAGTGGCAAGACGAACCCAAAGTTCCATAGCAAAGCATCCTGCTTTTATAATTCTTTTCTCTGTTGAAGTCTATGGATTCCGCTGTGTCAGCCTGTGACCGGAGTGTTATTTTTTTGGTGCCAGTGTTCCGAAAACATTTCCAAAACTCATCCTGTAATCAATCATCTTTCAGGGGTGCTGGCTCTGCTTTAAGGCCATCAATATGCCCTGTGAATAGGGGTACGGATTGATGGTTATAGATGGTTCTTCTTTGACTCCAGGTAGTCTAATTTTCACCCTCTTTCTTTGGCCATTTGGTTCTGAGCAATAACTTTTTCACCTTTTATCTCGACACATACATACCACTTTCACACACAAACAGTCTTTTACAAGGACTCTCGAGGAAGAGCATTACATCAATATCTGCATTGGGCAGAGGAAAAAAAGGCATTGTAAATCAAACAGTTAAGGCCTTAGCCTTCAACATTCCTCTAGTCTCATTAACACAGACACAATACCAAAACTCTGTTTTTCTACTTAGGCCAATTACTAAACTCACTAAACTTTAAAATGAAGTAATATGCATTTAACTAAAAGGACTTAGTTTAATAAAATATTAAATGTGTGTTAATGTTACCTTACATTACTATATTATTGCTACATCATTAAACTACACTGCTACTTTGCTTACATCATTAAACTAAAATACAAATATAAAAAGGATAAAACTTTTAATTCTAACATGCATCTCCTCTTAGGGAGAGTCTAGGTTTGCTTGGTCTCGCGTTAGCACTAGGGACTTATAGTCCCTTCCAGCCCTGTATTTCTCTAGGAGTACATCTCTAGGAGTACATCTCTAGGAGTACGTCTACACTGCAAGCTTCTTTTGGAATAAGCTTTTCCAGAATATATCTCCGGAAAAGCTTATTTTGAAATAGAGCTTCCACACACAAAAAGTGCAACAAAATAGCAATGTGCTATTTCAGAAGATAGTATCCAATCAGTGTGGATGCTATCTTGCATTTAAGATCACCTGGAATCAGTTCAGGCAGAGCATTAGATCAGCAGTTGCTTCCGGTAGCTGCTGCCTAAGGCTATCTGAGACGTGCTTAAAGGGACTCTTCTCCCCCCCTTCCCCCCTTCAGATTGTTGTCCTTGCTTGCCTACCTCTCTGAGGGACAGCAAAGCATTTCCTCTGTTTGCTCAGGTTGCCTGCCTTTGGACACCACAGCACACCTTACTATGGAGCCGGAGCTGCCTCTGGGCATGCGATGGTCCCACGCTGCCATGTTGCATTTTCTACAGGCTACCTTCATGGCCCTGCATGAGCTTGACCCTGAGCTCATCTTTGAGAACCTCTGCCTGTGTGCAGGAGCAATGCCCTTGCAACCACACCCCACGGTGGAGTGATGGTTCTGGAGGCTGCACACCAGTTCCAACTGTTGATGGAGTGTTGGGACACCCAACAGTGGCTCCAAAATTTCCATTTGAGGAAGGAGACATTTTTGGAGCTTGTGGCTCACCCCTGCCCTCCACCAACATGACACCCAGATGCGACCCGCCACCCTCCTGGAGAAGCGGGTTACCATTGCTGTCTAGAAGCTCACCACACCCAACAGATACTGGTCTGTGGGCAACCAGTTCGACATGGGAAAGTTGACCGTTGAGGCCCTTCTCATGCAGGTATAGCACACTTGGGCTGTAGTCCCTGGAGGGAGGGTGGGGGAAGTACTGGAAAGGGGGACACTAGGGAAAGGGGAGGTTGGAGGTATGGGGGGTGGGGTTAGGGGTGGTCGGGCAGAAGCCCCGTTCCCGGGTGGTTCTGCAGTCTTGCCCTCACACAGCCCTGCTGGGCTGGCTCCTATGGACAGGCAGAGGAAAGTAGATCACAAATTTAAAATAACGAAAAATGCATAGCTAATTCTGAAACTAAAATCTCAGTACAAACTTATTACAAACTCACCCTAAAATTGTTGTTGTTCCAGCTAAGCCTCCAAACCAGGGAAGTCTCCTTTTCCCTGGGGTCTTTAGTTCATTCCCTTAGGTGTGCAACACCGGACAAAGACAAACTCCTAGTTTCCTATTGTTTTATATTTTCCACCTTACGATGGACAATTACTTGGTCAGCCCTTACCAGATGGGGTGGACAAGTGACTTCCTAAGACCAACCATTGCGAAGATTTAAATGACAAAAGAGAGTGTCTGCAGTTGGTCATCTAGACATTGAGGATAACACCCTTGATGGCTTCATTTGCACATTTAAAACCATAAGCCATTCCATACTCCATATATCTAACTTTACACACAAGAATGATAAACACCCCAAACTAAGATATACAGAGCCAGTGGATTATGACATGAAGATTGATAGGTTACATGAGATAATTTGGGCAAAGCATATTTGAGTTAGGCATATCTGTGTCCACAAGTCCAATTTCTAAAATATCGTGGTGCGGTGGAGGGTCTGTCACAATCTACTGTGTAGGAACGGATATCCAGCCAGTTATATATCTACCTTATTATAGCTTCATTTAGGTTGTATATACTTAATTTGTTAATGAGAAGGTCATGTGAGACCGTATCAAAACCCTTACTAAAATCTATACAGGCTGAACCTCTCTAGTCTGGTACCGTTTGGGATGTGACCGTTGCCAAACAAAAGAATTTGCCAAACGGAAGGAGGTCAATATTGTCTAGCCAGCATTACCAAAATGCCCACTGCCTTCTGGGCTCTTGGAAGGCAATTTAGGAGTAAATTAGAGCTAAATAACAGCACAGAACACTGAGAGCCAGGACTGGTAGCTGTAAAAAAAAACTTTATGGGGCCACAGGAAGCTTGGCTATGATAGGTGGACACCTGGCTAACTAAAATCGTGCCAGACCACGGATGTCACTGGATCAGTGTGTGCCAGGCTAGAAAGGTTCAACCTGTGTTCGTGTCTCTCTCTTCACTTTCCAGCTTGATAAGTATAATAGATATTAGTAAATAATTTACACTACATTTTTTTGACTAATTTTGGAGGCTATTATTTTCATAAGAAATTAGATACTTCTTAGAAAATATCAGCAGAAATAGAAACAAAACAAATTTTAATGGTGATACAAAACATGGGGGGGGGGGGGCTTACACTCCCGAATTTGTCTACTATTATTTTCCCCACCCCTTCTTTATTTAATCTACATCTCAGAAATATTCAAATGAGACAGTTTTAAGTGTTTAAGCTCTAACTTATTTGTTATGCCAAATATTACTCAGCATTGCACTACTGAGAGATGGCATCTGGTTTAAATGTCAACTAATATTAACTCATCAGATATTAACTAATGGTGACTGACTAAATATCAAACGGTTATCGATACCTAAAATATGTACACAATGTCATGTTGTCACGTGGGTGTAATCATATCAGGAATTGTATAATTAGGTGACACATCAATTTCTGCTTGAAAGAACATGGAATTAAATGCACATCCATAGAATTATTTCTTCCAGACTGCTAAATTAATCCTGCCATCTAGATTACATAGAGAAAAATATTGTGTACTCCCACAATAAAAGTTAGTTATTGATTGTAAAACTGCCTTCAATCATGATACTTAAAAAAGGACTTGATAATAGCTAAGCTGATATGGTATGACTCCTGCTTATTGCACTTAATTTTCTTCACTGTTGTGTTGCCATGTGTTTTTTTGGTAAACTGTTGGAGAAGGTAGGGGCCTGTGTGTTACTGCAGTAGAAATATTAAATAATAATCAGTGTGGTTATTTTAATTAGGATTACATTTTATCCTCAAGAGTTGCAGACATCCATTCACCTATGGCCTTTCAGTTATATTTCAGGTAAGCCATTATGCTATTTCCCAGGAGTGAAGGATCTGTGCTTGCTGCTCCCTTTTCTGGCTTTGGGCCTAAAACAGTGAGTTCAGTTCAGAACAGCTTCCATAGAGGCCATTGTTGTTTTTAGCAACTTCTGTGTTCCTAGCTTGATGATCCCACCCACATCTCCAGAAAAATAATAGATGGCAGGCTGCTACAGGAATAGCAAACAACAACTGTGCTTCTGACCTGTCACTTCTGTGATGTTGTGCCCCTCTCTCTCTCTTTTACTAAAAAAGATAATGTTATTCCACAATAGATTTCAAGGGAAAGCTGTACTTTGAAATTTCAGTTGTGAAATGTTCATGAAATATGATCATTCTCTTGGTTTTATTGTTAGAAAATCTGTGGTTCAGTATGTTATGGACAGTATGTTGTGCCGTCCTAATTTAATTTTAGAGGGCAGTTATGCATGACTGAGACTGGAATTTTAGCAATACCTAGCCTGTTGAAACTCCTTTCTCCAAGGGATTTAAAGATGGGTTGGCTGTGCACAAAGCACTCCAGATGGACTCCCATTAGGCAAAACAGTGGTATAAGTGATAGGAATGTTATTTATTTCATGCAGCGTAGGTTTCTAATTTCTGTTAGTGTTTTTCTTGTTGCTGTCACGCACTTTGCCTTACTGATACTGAATGACTGAATCATTTGGGAGTTCACTCCCCAATGTACTTCAAGATTTCAGTTAAAAAAGCTTGTACATTATCTTGATATTGAAGAAAATGTCTTCCTTGTGACCAGATTAATTTTAAACAACTACACTCATTTTTCCTTGTTTTGCATATTGTAGAGAGATTATTGGGCAGAATATGTAAAACACCTAAGATAGCAAACATCATTTACAGTAGTTTATGTAAGATGTGGTGAAACTACTGTATGGAGCTCAAAATATAAATTTGGGTTGTCATGGATACACACGAGGAGACTTTCTTATAAATTTATTATGAGTCTGACAATTATTTTTAGTACATAACAGTGGTTTTTCCAAAGAGACAGATGAGATGTAATGAGGTTAATTATTGTTACTCTTATTAAACCTAACTCCATTGTCCCTTTTTTTTCCCCTGCTCTCAATCTGAAGATATTTGTAAGCCTATAGGCGCTCTATACTGTCTGATGTCAAAATGGCTGATCAGGGCTCTAGGCTTTTCTTTGACTGACTTCACTCCTTGTGTGCCAATGAACAAAAGATACTTAATGTATAAATTGTATATCATTTAAAACTTCAGATTAAACTACTACAGTAAAATAATCTAGCAAGAAAAGGCATGCTTTTGGATTTGAAAATGTTCCAGCTGCTGTTGGCTGCCTTAGTAATTAAATTAGATGAGGTATACAACATAAAGCTGCATGAGCTTAATAATTTATAGAACTTTCATGTCAGCAAATAAGTGAGTACTGTGTGGTACTACTTTACATGTGCAATGAACTATAACATGCAATTTGTTTAATATGCTGTTCTTTATTTCTGAAAAATGCTGGTTAATCAAGTAACAGGAATCTTGATGAGGGATGATTATATCAGAGAGAAAATGGTTAAGAATCAAAAATGGAATTCAGTAAGGATAATTCACAATAATGAAAAATGTAAATTAAATAAAAACATGACTCTTAAAATGTCTTTTAAAAATATACAAAATGTAATTACAGTCTAAATTACCATTTTTATGGTATTTAAGTGTCAGAATAAAAAATAACTCTTCAGAAAGAAAGGAAGGAATTGAGTAAAATGGTTTGAAATCAACGAGCAGCTACACAAATAATAGAAAAGCAAATATAAACCCAAAAATCAGATTGGTTATTTGGGTTTCACTTTCAATACAGAAGTCATTTAAAAAAAATGTTTTGCCCAAACGCATTGATCGGGATTTATTCATTGTCGTTTTCCTGATTTCCCTTTCCTCCTTTCCCCCCTGCATTCTCACTCTCTCAAAAACAAACATAATAAAAATTGCAAATTATCTTACAGGCTGTGGCATTATGACATACATAGTAGAATGACCCTGTCTTCTGGTTTAAAAAAATCATACGGGCTATTTAATTATAAAGAGTAAAGTATGCATTCTATTGATAACTGTAGTTTATGCATAGTCGTAGATCACAAATGCTTATGCCCTAATACCCTAATAAATTTGTCACTCTTTAAAGTGGACTCATTGTTAAACTTAAATGATTTTATAATTAATACTAGAGGAAGTCAGAGGGCAGTTTTGTAATAGTGGTAAGTTTTAGGCATAGTGAGATTGATCCTAAAAATAGGATTTGTACTGAGGAGTAGCTGTGGTAGTCTGAGTAAAGCCAATGAGGAATCCTGTGGTACCTTTAAGACTTAACACATTTATTTGGGCATAAGCTTTTATGGGATGGAACCCACTTTGTCAGATGCATCAATCGGAAACATCATTTTGGCAGGTGTGTATATATACATTACTGTGTGGAGGACCAGAGCTAATAAGTTCAGTCCATTCAGGGTGAATGTGTCCTATTCCCAATAGTTGATGAGAAGGTGTGAATACCAACATTGCTTTTTGTAATGAAATGACCATAACCATTTTCTTAATGCCAATTTTGAATATGAATTCCAGTTCTGTAGTTTCTTGCTGCAGTCTGATTTTGAAGATATGTATTTATATTTTGCTCAAGTATGGCTGGCAACTTTCAAATCTGTTACTGAGAATCCAGAGAGACAGAAGTGCTCTCCTACTGGTTTATGAATGTTACTGTTCTTGATGTCGTCTTTGTAATCCATTCGTTCTGTTGTGAAGAGACGTTCTGGCTTGGCCAATGTACATGGTAGAGGGGTATTGCTGGCACGTGATGGCATATATCACATTAGTAGAGTGATGCAATGACTGATGTGGTTAGGTCCTATCATGGTGTCACTAGAGAAGAGGTGAGGACAGAGTTAGCAATGGGGTTTGTTGCGGGGATTGGTTTGTGGGTTACTGTTTCTGTTGTGAGGTATGTAGTTGCTGGTGAGTATTTGCTTCAAGTTGGGGGAGGAGGGGGCTATTCTTAGGTGAGAACTGGCCTGACTCCAAAGGTCTGAGAGAGTGTATATTTCAGGATAGGTTGTAGATTCTTGATAATAGCTGGAGAAGCTTTAGCTTTAGCTAGGGACTGTAGGTGAAGGTCAGTGGTGTTCAGTTGCTCTCCTTTTAGGCCTGTCCTGTAGTAGATAACTTCTGGGTACCTGTCTGGTTCTGTCAGTCTGTTTCTTCACTTCACTGGATGGATATTGTAGTTTTAAGAATGCTTGATAGATATCCTGTAGGTGTTTGGCTGAGGGATTAGAACAAATATAGTTGTATCTTAGGGCGTGGCTGTAGACAATGAATTGTGTGATGTGTATAGTAATTAGTAGGTTTCCAGTATAGGGTGATGTTTGTGACCATCACTATTTGCATTTTTAACTAAAAATGTAAAGTACATCGGGGAGTGAACTCCCAAATGATTCAGTCATTCAGTATCAGTAAGGCAAAGGTGTGACTGCAACAAAAAAAAAAAAACACTAACAGAAATTAGAAACCTATGCTGCATGAAATAAATAACATTCCTATCACTTATGCCACTGTTTTGCCTAATGGGAGTCCATTTGGAGTGTTTTGTGCACAGCCAACCCATCTTTACATCCCTTGGAGAAAGGAGTTTCAACAGGCTAGGTATTGCTAAAATTCCAGTCTTAGTCATGCATAACTGCCCCCTAAAATGAAATTAAGAAGGCACAGTACTGTCCATACTGTGGGGCCATTTGGGTATCCGTATCAGTGCCTCTGACTTGAAGGTATTAATCGTCCCTGTTACGGGGTCCACAGGCCCACCCCGCCCGGGGCAGCCACACTACCACGGTTGCCGCCCCAGAAGGTCCCAGTCTCCGTGACGCGGCGCCGGGTCGACCCTCCCGGCGGTTGTCCAGAAGGTCCCACGAGCGAGGAGGTGAGGGGAGTCCGGGCCCTCCCTCTCTCCAGACCCCAGCCCAGGGCCCTAAGGCGGGGGAGATGCTCTCCTCTCCCCCGACCTGGCTGATGGGGCACAGAGCCGCAACGCATCAACCCTCGGGCTCCAGTACACCCGCCATGGGCTGCTTCCTCACGCCCTCGCTCGTCCGCTCATCAGCCGGCTTGTCCCGCTGCCTCCTCGTGTCTCTCAGTCTCTTCCTCCAGCGTCCTCCTCCTCGTCCTCCCCTCTGCTTCTGCTTCTACTGACTGTATACCTGAGGAAGGTGCCGCCCCCGCCCCTCCAGAGCACCCACACCTGTGTTCGTCCACGGCTCCAGCTTCTCCTCCCCAGCTGTTTCCCCTCACCCCCAGCGTCCTCCCTGTCTCCCGCAGCTGTGGGGCATAGGGCTGGCTGGGGGCATCCGCGGGGCTGCCCGCCCCGAGGCTGGTGGGGTGCCGTTCCTTCCCCGTTGTCCCTGCTAACCTTGCCGCGGGGGAATCTTCCCCCGCGATGTCCCGGGCTGCGTCCCTGGAGCCGCCAGCCAGGCGGCGTGTCCCGGCTGCCCCGCTGCCTGCGTCCCCGGTGGCGGCGGGTCCAGCCACGGCGCTTCTTTCTGCCCCGCTGGGGGGGGCACCCTCGGTGCAGGGTTGCCTCACCCCGTCACCACCCTCCCCCATGCTGCTCGGGGTCCCGCCAGCTCGACCGCCTGCCGAGCGGCGCGTCCCGGTTACCCCACCGGACGCATCCTCATCAGCAGCGAGACAAGCCGCGCCGCTTTCCCCCTCCTCGCTTGGGGGGGGGGGCCCTTTAGTGCGGGGTTGCCTCACCCTGTCACAGTCCCCAAATCTGAAATGGTTGTGGGTGAAGACAGAGTCATAAAACTCAGCCACCAGATATGCCGTGACATCAGGGATACTGTTCTTGATGGCTTGTTGTCCACCTATAGGTGAAGTTTTGGTGTAGAGAGCGTCTACATGCATACTGTCTAGTATAGTGTTTTCTGAAAGAAAATATTTTAGGATGTTTGCAAAAAGCAGTAGAGTGAGTGAAATTATATTTTCCCCAGCTGATTTACACCAGTTTCCTGTTGCACTGATTTCTTTCCTTTATTCTTTTTTTCAATCTGGTTATTACAACCAAAAAGTCTATCTTCTCATTAGAGTGGCAAACAAACACTGTGTAGACTAATATACACCAAGGTTGGTGACATGTCTATTTAAATGAATGAATGTATTTAGTCTGAGAAACAGCATTCTAGCAAGATTGCCATTCCATACACTAAATTAGAATGATAATTTGAGAGTTTCTTTTGCAAAGCAATGTTACTCCACATTTTGTTGGATTTCTGATTTGAGAAGTTAAAACCTTATTAATAGGAAATAATTACTATCCTCTCCACATGGCATTGGATCACACAGAAGCATGTTGTAAATAGGCCCCATAAGCAATACATTTCAGAAGAAGGCTTTGGGAATATGTCTAATCGCTTAAGAGCTAAAATGGACCAATTTTATTAAAATGTAAAAAATGAAATTTACATGTTGTAGTATGAGTTCATTTCTGAGTTTAATTGCTAATCCCCTGACTTCTGTGGCTTTGCTCCTACAAACAGCTGAATTAGTATAATTAAAATTTTCTTCTAAAAATCTGTATATTTCATATTCTTAAAAATTTCTCATAGATAATAGCCATTAATAGCCTCTTTTTTCTTTACTAACAAGAAATGTTTTAAGTGATAAACTGTCCAATTCCAAATAGGGTATTACTGTCACAGCAGGAATTACACAGAAACAAGCAAGCACTGATCTTTGAAGGGTCTTCTTATGTGTAGTAACAACTGTTAAATTCACAGTACACAGAGAAATTGAACAATCACAGTCTTTACTTCCTAAAATCCAGAGCTGGAGCACACAAGAACCAGAAAACAGAAAGAGCAGGCACTAGCAGTTCCCTAAGACAGAGAGGCACAACTCACCTATACTATGCTTTAGGCTTCCTCTTTGCAGACTGATTCCTGAAAGACCCAAATCATGTGCTTTCCTATAGGACCTCATAACCTGCAAACCCCTGTAATTTTAAGTGTTGTTTTATAATTTTAACTCCATTGTCAATACACCATTTTAGGTTACAAAACTGAATTAGAAATAGCCTGTGGTGTAAGGCAGTGTGGTTTGTTTCCAATTCTAATATATTTGTGTGGGGTTAAGAGGACTTCTGATAATTCAGTGTCCACAGCTTGTCTTATCTTGCACCTCCATCTCTCCTCATGCTTACAGAACCTTGTCATCTGACAATGGTTAGGGAAGTGGAAAGCTGAGATTATAGCTTATTATAAAGCATGCTCACTCTACTGTTGCTTCATCCCATCATCACCCACCCAGTTCTTCTCTTCCCTGTGCCTATTACGTCATGATATGAACATGTTTCCTGGCGCAGGGACTGTCTTTTTGCAAATTTGAATGGTGCAGGGCCTATAGGAATGCTGATTCTCAATTTGGGTTAGTGATTGAAAAAGTAATTGTTGAAACATTTTTCCAAGGTAAAAAATTGACTTTCTTGTTATGGTTTTTCATGATATCCAGAATTTGTGTTACTGTCCAAGTGTGTTTATAGTTCTAATGAAAAGACCTATGTATTTTTTAAGTATGCACAAGTGCAGGATATAGGGAAACCTATTTTAGTGTTCCATGTGTGTAACTGAAAAAATGTGAATGTGTAATTGGTATTTATTTAGCATGTGCATAGTCATCTAGCCAAGTGATGGCATCTTCATTCACTTGATGCTGTTCTTGTAATTGACTGGAGGACGGTGACTAAGGGGTTAAGCTCAGGTAGCTAGCAGAGGTGTTGGCTAGGGCAGTGTTTCTCAACCAGTGGTAGGAGTACCCTTAGGGGTACTTGACAGAAGTCTGGGGGGTACATCAACACAACTGAAATTCGGAGAAAACTGAACTTTTGTTTTACAGAGCTTTATTATTTTTGTACTTTTTACACCCAAAAATTTCATCGCCCGCCTGGCTACGATTAAGTTGTTTAAACAAATGTGGTGCAACGATAGAAAAAAATTTTGTCTGAAAACTGTAGGTACTGGGGGTACTTATTTTTTTAAAGGGGTACTTTATAAAAAACGGTTGAGAAACACTGCTCTAGAACAGTAAGTATTAAGAGTATATATGCCTGAGCTTTTCAGTACACTAAAAGGATAGGCATACAATAGAAATATTCAAATGATTACCATTGACAGCTGTTCTGTTTCCTTGTTAACTATATATTACTGAGCACTCATTTATCAACACTTCGTGTAATTTTAATATAACATGACCACCGTGTGCGTGGGCACATGCACAAACAAGGAATAGTGAATTTGTGAAGTGTCTTAGGAAAAGTAGCAGTAGAAGAGAGCCACAAAACCATATTTCAAAAACATCCAACAGCAAGAGCTGTGTACAACTTCAATCTATTATTTATTCTAAATCCAAGACACAGACTGAGTTATACTTAAGTTACATAATCTTCAAGTAAATCTGGGCCAATGTATTTGTTTAGATGACTGGTGGTGAAGCTGTTTTGGGTTGGGGGCTGCTGAACCCCAGAAAAATCAGTTGGGGGGAGGTGCACAAATGCGAGAAACAACCCCCCCAAAACAAAAACACCTCACTGATGTGACCCCCAATTGAGAAGCAGAAAGACACTCCCCTTACACACTAGAGCCTATGGGGGCCAGGGTCAGTAGATTCCTCCAGGCTCTGGGATGGGGCCAAAAACGAGGGATTCAATGTGTGGGAGGAGGGCTGCCAGGAAGCAGGCTTGAGGTGTGGAGAGTTGATGGGTCTTAGAGGGTGGTAGGATGCAGGAATGGGCTGGGGTGGAAGGGCTGGCAGGAGCAGATTGGAGGCGCATCAGTGTGGTGGGGGTGCTGCAGGGCTGGGAGCACCAGCACCGGCTCCCTGATTCTGGTGGCGGGGAGGGGAGCCCTGAGCATTGAGGGCTGGATCCATGGAAGTTGGAGCCTGGATCTGGCTCCCAGGCCTTAGGTTCCCTAGCCCTCATGTAGATGAACATCCCATTAAACTTGAGCTTGTAGCATGTTCACGTTTCTAGTTGGTTAGAAATCACCTTTCTGGGGATGCAAAAACATGCAAGGCAAAATGGAAAAGATGGTCAGTGCTGAATCTTGTCAACTAAAATTTAGAGGTACTGAACAAAGATAGTAACTACGCCATATTTGTAAGCAATAGGTACTATTCCCACCCTGTAGTGCTGGAGGATGACTTTGTCCATAAGACAACTGGTATTTGATCATGAATTGAAAATGTGTTTCCTAAACTATACCCTTGATTTCTAAATTCAAGTTTTAGTTAATCCTATGACTAACAAGAAGTGGTTGAGGGCTTCAGGAGTTACTCACTTCAGAGCTTCAAACTTTGAGTAGCTGCTTTCTCTTCCTTGTATCTACTGCTCAGCAGCTCCCCTGCTGACCTTGTGCTGCTGAGAGAAGAAAGAAGTGAGTTTCTTGGATTATCTGCTTGCCTATTGAACTATGAGACCCAGCGAGAAAAAGATAGGACAGAAGTGTGAATTGTGGTTCTTCGGGTAGTGTCCCTGTGGGTGCTCCACTCTAGGCGTCAGGCTTGTCCCAGCGCCGCAGGTCGGAGACTCGTCAGCCGGGCCGTGCATGTGCAGCAGTGGCGCATGCTGTTCGTGCTGTTTGTGAGCTTGCGCGCCGCCCAGCTCCCGCCAGTTCCTCCTAACTGTTCACGGACACAGATGGAGCAAACCCCTTCTCCTCAGTCTGGAAAAAGAAACCTGTAAAAATTGTAGATAGTTACTCTAAGTTTATAGTTAGTCATATTTATAGTTATATACTTCGTTTTAGTTCCCGTTTAAAAAAAAAAAATTTATCCTCATAGTATTGTTATAGTTAAAGTAATGCCGGGGTCTCCCGGATTTAAGAAGTGTGTAGAGTGCTGCAACACGATGCTGGCCTCAGATGGGCAGTCAATGTGCATAAAGTGTTTGGGCAAAGGTCATATCCCTCATAAATGCCCAGACTGTTCCAAACTCCCGGCCCAGGCTTGACACGACCACGAGATGCAGCTTAAAATGCTTCTCTTCAGCAAGGCCTTGCAGCCTGCTGACACCGAGTTGCACGGACCACCTACAGCTTCAGGGCTGATAGCCGGCAAAAGATCACCCCTGAGACATTCTTCGTCTTCATGGAAGAGTCTGGTGACAAACAGGGTACCTCAGGATTGATGGCATCCCAGCATGCTGACAGGCATAAGACGAGCCTCAGCATTTCTGAACTGAGCCCTTCCTTCCATAGAGAAGCGACTACGGCACCGGCCATGGCCCCAAGGCCTGATTCTGCACCGGCATCTGTGAAACCAAAGTCTATGGCACCGACGACTAAGGTCCCGTTGGCGGCATCGGCCAGCTTCACACTGATGCCCAAGTCTGCATCAGCTACCTCAGCACCGGCCTCCACAGCACCGTCTCCGGCACCATCACATAGTGATGCCACGCCGACATTGCCACTGATTGCCTTACCTGCACCAACTTCAACAACTAACATAGCAGAACCACCTACTCTTCAACGAATGGCAATGGGGCAGCACATGTCCCACTCGGGTGTACCTCCTTCCTTGGTGCCAGTGAAGGCTAAACAAAAATCTTGGAGGATAGTAACTCCCTCTGCAAGCCCGGACCCATGGTTTTTCTCCTCAATCACCAGCTTCTATTTTTTCGGTGCCGTTAAAACAGGAGTCCCATATCACACATAGACGACAACAACAACGATGCAGACCATCACCTTGATATTCGCCACGGCCTCAGCAATACTACAGGCATTCACATTCACCATCTTACGTCACACGTAGATCTTGTTCACCTCGCTCACCCACACGCTCGTCATGTTCTAGGTATCGTCCTGACTCTAGAAGGAGATACTCACCGGAATATTCATCAGGGCGGTATTACCATGACCGGTTCTATTGGCACCAAGATTATCATTACCGCCACCGTTACTCTTCAGGACATTCGTCTTTGAGGTCACCACAATGCTATCGATGGTGTTCTCACAGCAATGTAAGGTTACCAACACCACCAGAACTTCCTATAAGGCCACCTACACCATCCAGAGATGTTCCTCTCCCTCTCTGACAGCCAGAACCAACAGAACTACCCGCTCCTGAACAGACACAATCGCAAGTGCAAGCCCCAACGGACCAATCTTTGTCTTCTCCGGACAAGGCAGTTTTTCTCAATGATTCTTCTCCCACGGATGGCATGCGTCAATTTCACGACCTCTTTAAGAGGGTAGCAGAGTCACAGGAAGTCCATCTAAGTGAGGTTCAGCAGAAACAACATTGCCTCCTAAAAAATCTCCAGCCATCACAAAAGTAAAAAATGGCATTACCGTTAGACGAGGAAATTCTAGATATCGCTGATGATATTTGGCAGGCACCGTCCTCTTCTCAGGCCATGCACAAAAAATATTTTGTCCCCTCAAAGGAGATGAAGTTCTTGTTTGCTCACCCACAACCTAATTCTTTGATTGTTGATGCAGCTCAACAGAGAGCCAAGACATCCCAATATAAAAATGCTGCTGCGGATAAAGAGTCAAAATGGCTAGACCTGTTCATCAGAAAGGTCTGCTCCTCCACCACATTGATCCTCAGGATGGTGAACTATGCCACCCTCCTCTCCAACCATAGCTTTGATAACTGTACGAAACTAGTGTCATTACTGGAGCACCTACTTGAGGACAAGCATCAACGTTTAAAATCTGTAGTGAAGGAAGGCTATGCAGCATCAAGAACAACCTTGCAGATCTCTCTCGACATTGCTGACACAGCAGCTCGTGCCACAGCAACATCAGTGGTCATGAGAAGACCATCTTGGCTGCAGCTGGCCTCAGTGCCTAACGAACTGCAGGCCAAAGTTGAGGATTTGCCCTTCGACAGGCAGAGTCTCTTTGCCAGAAAGATAGATCAAGTCCTACACTCGGGCAAAGACTCCAAAACAACCCTGAGTAGGCTAGGGATGTACATGCCACCATATCAGCATAAGCATTTCACACCCTACTACAAACACCCCTTCTCATACTCGAGGCCTACATATAGGCAGTATGATCAATAGCAGCGCGGCAGACCTCGACAACAGAAGTGTCAACTACAAATGGGTAGGGCACCCAATTCACAAAACAACAGGCAGCAAGTTTGATGGTCCTGTTGAAGGACTGCGAACCGTTCCCCTCACATACCTCTGGGATCACAAAAGTTATTTCACCACCGTTTAAGACCTTATCCCCTCAGGTGGTTTGTCATCACTGCCGACTGTTGGGTTCGGGAATTGATAACATACAGATATTCTATTCCGCTTCTGTCTCTTTCTCCTACCTCTCCTTCGTCCCCGTCCCTCTTCAGGGACCCATTTCATGACACTCTGCTAATGCAATTTCAGGGGAGAGGATTCTATTCTTGGTACTTCTTCACTGAGAAGAAGTCAGGAGGATGGAGGCCCATTCTGGACCTTCGACATCTCAATCGGTACCTCTGGAAAAGCAAATTCAAGATGGTGACATTGGCTTCTATCTTCCCAGCATTGAACACAGGAGATTGGTTCACGTCCCTTGATTTGCAGGATGCATATTTCCACATGACCATACACCCAGCTCACAGATGCTTCCTCAGGTTCGTCATAGGCACACAACACTTTCAATACAAGGTCCTCCCCTTCGGCCTGCCATTGGCACCGAGGGTTTTTTTCAGGTCATTGTCAGAGGTCGTTGCGTATCTATATTGTCAGTGTATTGTGATATTTCTGTACCTGGACGATTGTCTACTCAAGACGCATATGTACGATAATGCTCTTCATGCCACTGAACTCACAAGAAATATATTTTTGGAGCTGGGTCTTGTGATGAACATCCCAAAATCTTCATTCATACCGCAGAGGTCCCTAGAGTTCATTGGGGCACAGTTAGATTCTACAACATTCAGGGCCTATCTTCCTCAGGAGAGATTCCACAAAATATAGAATCGCGTGCAGATACATTAAATCGATCCCAACGTACCCATACTCACCTGTCTGCAACTCATGGGACACGCGAGGTTACACCTCAGATGCCTCCAACATTGGCTGGCTTCAATCTATTGACCAGGCAACCAAGATGTACACAGACTAGTCATGGTACCATTCACGGTACGACAATCCCTAACATGGTGGACTTCTCCGACCAACATGCTTACAGGAGTGCCTTTCCACCATCCACATCCCATGATTCAAATTACTTCGGATGCCTCTCTTCTGGGGTGGAGAGCCCGCTACGTTGGCAATTACGCTCAAGGACAATGGGATGCGCAGGAAGCCCTCCAAAATATCAATTTCCTGGAGCTCAGGACAGTGTTCAATGCATGCCAAGCCTTCCTACCAAAGATTCATGGCCAAATGGTTCAAATTTTTACTGACAATACTACCATGGCTTACTACATCAACCAGCAGGGTGCAGCCAGATCCAAGTCCCTCTGCGCAGAGGCCACAAGGCTACGGAATTGGTGTATATGCCACAGAATCACCATCATAGGCACATATCTCCCAGACAAGGACAATACCATTGCAGATGCCCTAAGCAGACATTTTTTTTCCCCGGCATGAGTGGGAACTCAACCCAGCTGTAACTTTTTCTCTATTCCAAAGATGGGGATTCCCCACTATAGACTTGTTTGCGATGCATCTCAACGCAAAATGCCAGAAATACTGCTCCAGTGCAGGTCTGGGACTGAAATCATTGGCGGATGGACTGGAGTCATCAGCTACTCTATGCCTTTCCTCCAGTTCCACTTCTTCTGAGGGTTCTGGAGAAGATATCCAAAGATCGAGCCATGGTCATACTCATAACCCCGTTTTGGCCCAGACAAACATGGCTTCCCTTCCTGCTCCAGATGTCAGTCCAACCCCCATATCACTTGCCAAAGCAACCCGACCTCCGGATGCAACCAGGAATGCCCATGATACATCCCCCAAATCAACCGACTACACCTTACTAGCTAATTTCACCGAACAGAAATCCTCTGCTTTCAAGAGGTGAAACATGAACTAATGTATAGTAGACGCGAGTTTACTCGAACGACTTACCTTTATAAATGGCATCGTTTTCACTCATGGTGTTCAGCCAATAGTCTCGATGAGATGTCCATTCCAATCCATCATATTCTGGACTATGTGCTTCACTTGCACCACTCAGGACTGGGACTTTCTTCCATCAAAGTCCATCTCGCCATGCTCTCTGCATTTAAACAACCCATTGAAGGATTCTCAGTACTTGCCCATCCAATGACCAAATCTCTCTTAAAAGGCCTAACAAATCTTTATCTTCCGTGCAGAAGACCTCCTGTACTATGGGATTTGGAGCTGGTTTTGGACACACTTGCATATCCACCCTTTGAGCCATTAGCTATCTGTGACATAGCCACACTCACAATGAAGGTCACCTTCCTCCTAGCCATAACATCAGCTCAAAGGGTTGGAGAACTGGCTGCTCTCTCCGCTAGTCCACTCTACACTCTATTTACCAACCAGGGAGTAATACTTCGACCCCACCCGAGCTTTTTGCTGATGGTGAATTCAGAGTTCCATATTAATGAGCCCACAATACTCCAACATTTTACCCTAGACCACCACCTCTAACCAGGAAATCGGTTTACATACCTTAGTGATAGAAATGTAGCCGTGTTAGTCTGGGGTAGCTAAAGCAAAATGCAGGACAATGTAGCACTTTAAAGACTAACAAGATGGTTTATTAGATGATGAGCTTTCGTGGGCCAGACCCACTTCCTCAGATCAAATAGTGGAAGAAAATAGTCACAACCATATATACCAAAGGATACAATTTAAAAAAATGAACACATATGAAAAGGACAAATCACATTTCAGAACAGGAGGGGGATGTGAGGGGGGGGGGAAGGAAGGAAGGTAAGTGTCTGTGAATTGATGATATTAGAGGTGGGGAGAGTGGGATGTTTGTGAGTTAATGGTATTAGAGGTGATAATTGGGGAAGCTATCTTGATAATGGGTAAGATAGTTCAAGTGTTTGTTCATTCCTTTTTGGAGAGTGTTGAATTTTAACATGAATGACAGTTCAGAGGATTCCCTTTCAAGTGCAGATGTAAAAGGTCTTTGTAGCAGAATGCAGGTGGCTAAGTCATTGAGAGAATGTCCTTTCTGGTTAAAATGGCAAGAAACTGTTTTTTCTTTGTAATCTTGTCTGATATCTGTTTTGTGGGCTTTACATACCTTAGACGTCCGAAGAGCCTTGGCATTTTACCTTGAGAGAACACGCCCCTTCCATCAGTCTCAACATCTCTAATTATGCATGGCTGAACGAGTTAAGGGTCAGCCATTGTCATCACAGCGTATCTCTAAGTTGATTGTAAAATGTATTACAACATGCTACTCATTATGAAACAAGTCAATACCTACCTCAACTGCTCACTCCACCACAGGGACATCCACCTCGATGGCCTTTCTCAAAGGCATCCCACTTCAGGACATTCATCGCACAGCAACCTGGTCTTCGGACATGACATTTGCAAAACATCGTGCAATTGATGCTATTGCTTGTGACTCAGTGCTGGCCTCTGCAGTACTTTCCACAGCAACTAAATTTTAATACCAATCCCACTTCCGTACGCGAGGCTACTGCTCTGTACTCACCCGGGCCCGCCCTCTCCACCAGGTCCCAGCCTGGGACCCTAAGGGCTTGGGGATTACCACTCCCTTACCCGGCTGACGGGGTTCCAACCCGGAGCGCGTCAGCCCACGGGCGCCAAAAGGTCCCTGTTCCGGGCTGCTTCCTAGCCGCCCCCGTAGGGTCGTCCCTGACCCCCGAATTGCCTGGTCTCACCTCTTCGCCCGCAGCGCCGGGTCCTTGGATCGTGTGCTCCCCCGACGCTCTGCTCGTCCGGCTCCACCACAGCGGGAGGGATCGTCTCCGCGGCGTCCCTCCTCGATGCCGGGTCCGCGGCCTCTTTTTAAATGCCCTGCTTCCGCCCTCGTCGGCGTGGGCGTCCCCGCACTGGCACGAAGGGGGCGGGGTCGTTTCTCGGCGTGCTCTGCCGGGGCCACGCACGTCCGGCTCACTCCGCCGGCTCCCGCTGCCTGCATCAGCCGCCGGGCTTTGCTCCCCGCCGCGAGCGGCAGGCGCGTTTCCCTGCCGGTGCGCCGGTGCAGCCGTCCATCCCGGGGTTTCTGCTGGCGGCGGGGATGTTCCCCGCCCCGTTCTAGTGCGGGCCACTGCTGGCCCGTCACACACATGCTCGCTTAACATGTTTTTGCAATAGCACAATTTTGGGGGGGAAAGTTTTTCGAATAACACGACTGTTCCCGAAATAACATGAAAATAATCAAGTGGCGGGCTACTTCATGTGGCAGTATAAGTTGGTAAAAACAATGGTAATACGCATAAGTGGATGAATATGCGTGGTCACAGCGCTCCTCCGCTCACTCGTGTGTTTATCTTTGTGTTTTAACAAACATCAGCGACTTGTATTGCTAGATATCTAATGTTGTCGTTGACGACCCAGCACCAACAAAAAATTGATTTTGCTGCCGCCAGCACCACCTGAAACGTAACCCCCACCTTTTCCATTATTTTTAATGGGAAAATTGACCCTGCATAGCAAGTTTTCGATTAGCACAAACATTTTCAGAAACTCATCTATAGTGTTAAATGAGGAATTACTGTATCTGAGTGTCTCAAGTAACTAATTTATTTATCCTCACAGTAGTCTGTGGAACAGGAAAGGGCCAATCCCGATACTGCATTTGAGAAACTGAGTCTCAGAGCACGTTTGAGTGATTTGCTCCATGTCACACACACAGAGTTCACCATAGAGCCAGGAACTGGCTCTAGGTCACTTGAGTTGCATTTCTATGCACTGTGGCAGACTATGGACCATATTTGGACTGCCAGACAGTTTTGAATGAACTCTGAAATCTTTTTATTTACTTATGATTACAATTATTGTTGTCTTTCTAAAAAAAATTTTGAGTCTGGACTTACACTGTACTTTAAGAAATATGGACCTTGACAAAAAATAGACTACTGCTATATCTGTGAAATTAGTAGGTAGTATTTTATATCCCCTTTGTATGAGCCTAAATTACTAGACAGGAGGTCATGCCATAGAGAAGCAGGCCCATGAAAACATATGGGTGCACACTAAACACAGCACCATATAAAAGTGATGGTTTCTAAGCAGCTGTGTGTAGCATTTATAGAGCTCTATCTTAAGCATTTAAAATGTAGTGGAAGCTAAGATGCATTGGACTTACTATTTTTAGTTTATTAAAACAATCCGTTACGTTTTTATTGTCTTCTGCTCTCTAACCTCCTTAGAGGTTTGTTATCCTACTTAGAGTGAAGAGAAAGGCAGCGTTCTACAATTTTTCTAGTTTCCCTATCTCTAGTGCAATCTGTCCACTTTATTTTTCAGCAGGTGCCCAATGAAAAAGCAGATGGGGGGGAGGTAGGGGAGGGAAGGGTTTATGGTGGGGAATGCTGTTTTTCTTACCAATGAGTCTCTCAGCAGCCTTTTGAAGAAAAAAGTGGTTATTCAAGGCTTCAGTTTTTCTTTCTTTCCATAGGAAACTCCTCATCCCTCAGTTTAGCCATCTGAGGTCACTATATGCTACTACTTTCCTAACCCAGCCAAAATGATCATGCTGTGTTCCTTTTCTACGGTATTTAATGCCAAGATTTAGTAATGTTCTATCTGCTGATTTTTCCTTTGCCTTTTTTCTATGTCAGGACCCAATGTCAGGTAATGATATTTGAGTCACACTGTAAAACATTATCCAACAGTAATTTTTTTTTCTATTTTTACATATTATGTTTGCTGATCAACTGAAAAATAAAGAGCATGAACATTTAATCCTGTGAGACCTGGGAAACCCCCATTGATCCTACCTCTTTTCCTTTTCCTGTTGTGGAAGGGGTCCAAGAAAACTAGAAGTCAGTTGCTTTGGCCAAAATTTTATCAGCATGAAGATTTAGAGTTTGTTTCATTTCCTTAGTCCTTCATGCTCACAAAACCCCCTCAGTCTTTGCACATTTAGATCACTGCTGTTATAGCATTATCAGTGAGATCTGGGCAGAGCTGTTCTGCTGAATAATTCTTTGACAAGTCTTGTCTTATTCCATTTTAACAAGCTCCTCTATGTTCCCCCATAACATGAGTTTATACTTGGTGCACAGTTAGAAAACCATCTGGGGCTCACCTCCTAAGAGAGAGGGTCAGAAAGGAGCACTGAGGTGCTTGGTTTCTGCATGAGGGCACCAGCTTTCAATAGATGTCCCCAGATTTGTAGGTTTTTACTGAGTGATCTTGAAACATACACGGGTCTGAAATAGGGATGTTAAAGACTAGTCTACTATCCGAAAAACATTTGCTTATAGGATAGTCTTTTGCCTAGTCAATTACCCCCCACCCCCTTTGCTGCCTCTATATGCCCCAAGGTGGCATTTCAAAGGAGCAGCCATAGCACAGCTGATCTGTGGATCAGCTGTGCGGCAGCTGGCCCTTTAAAACACTGCCTCCGTGCATTTCAAAGGGGCAGCAGTGGAGCCAGGGATCAACTGGGGACTCCCCAGCTGATCCCAGGATCTGCGCAGCATTTTCCCAGAACCTGGGGTCAGTTGCAGAGTCCCCAGCTGACCCCGGGTTCCACTGCCTTGGGGAGCCCAGGATCAGCTGGGAGTCTCCAGCTGACTCCAGGTTCCCTGGCTGTGCAGAGTTCAGGATCAGCAGAGTGTCCCCAGCTGACCCTGGGCTCCATTGCAGCTCCACAGCAGGAGTCCTGGGTCTGCTGAGGACTCCCCAGCTGATCCCGGGCTCCCCATGGCATTTCCCCAGAAGCCGGGTTCTATTCGAATCAGCTGTGTGGCAGTTGCCCCTTTAAAACGCTGCCTCTGGCGTTTGAAAGGGGCAACTTCCACACAGCTGATCCACACAGAAACCGGCTTCTGGGGAAATGCCATGGGGAGCCTGGGGTCAGCTGTGGAGTCCTCAGCAGACCCCAGACTCCTACTGGCATGCAGCACAGCATGGAACCGGGGGTCAGTGGGAGACTCTGATTCCCCCGCTGACCTCAGGCTCCATGGCTTTGAAATGCCCAAGATCCCATGCTGGGGACTCTCTCTTGTATTTCAAAGAAGGCACCCCCGTGCAGCCCGGAGTCAGCGCCACTTCCTGCTGGCCCCGGGCTGTATGCGGAGTTCTACATTCCTCCTTTTAAATGTACAAGAGCCCAGTGGGGCTCTTCTACATTTAAAAGGAGTTATGTAGCAGTTCCTATTGACTAGTTGATGGAATTTCCATCCACTAGTCGACTATTCAATTAATTGCATTTTAACATCCTTAGTCTGAGGGTCATCCATGCATCCACAACAATAGGGGTGTAGGTACAGGCAGTCCCCGACTTACACGGATCCGACTTATGTCGGATCCGCACTTACAAACGGGGCTTTCTCGCCCCGGAGGTCGAGGTAGCGGATTGCTACCTGCGAGCTCCGGGGCGAGAGAGCCCCGATCGTAAGCCGCTCTGGTGCCCCTGGTCTGCTGGAGACCGTCTCCAGCAGACCAGGGGCACCGGGCGGGTTCCCGCGCTTCTGAGGCTTTGCCAGAGCAAAGCCTCAGAAGCGCGGGGAACCGCCTCTGCTGCTGCTTCAGTCCCGGTGCCTGTGGTCTGCTGGGGACCGTCCCCAGCAGACCACAGGCACCGGGACTGAAGCCGCAGCCGCGGGGGGGTCCCGCGCCTCTGAGACTTTGCCAAAGCAAAGCCTCAGAGGCGCGGCACCCCGCTGCCGCTGCGGCTCTGCTCCTGGTGTCCCTGGTCTGCTGGGGGGGGGGGGCGCAGCTAGTGTGCCCCCCCCCCCAGCAGACCAGGCTTTTGTTTTGGACCCTGGAGCAGAGCAGCTGGGGTGCTGCCGATTGGTCCTGCAGCGCTGCTCTGGGCACTACTGGACCAACCCGGCAGCACCCCAGCTGCTCTGCCCCAGGTCCTGATTCAGCCGCTGCTGGTCAGTTTCAGCAGTGGCTGAATCAGGACGCCTGGGGCAGAGCAGCTGGGGTGCTGCTGGGTTGGTCCAGTAGCGCCGAGGAGCGGTGCTACTGGAGCAACCCAGCAGCACCCCAGCTGCTCTGCCCCAGGCGTCCCCAAGTCAGCTGCTGCTGAAACTGACCAGCGCTGACTACAGGAAGCCCTGGGGTTCTTAAGTTGAATCTGTATGTAAGTCAGAACTGGCGGTCAGTTTCAGCAGCGGCTGAATCTGGACGCCAGTTCCGACTTACATACAGATTCAACTTAAGAACAAACCTACAGTCCCTATCTTGTACGTAACCCGGGGACTGCCTATATACTCAATCCTTGCATCATGTCTTGGAGAAGATGATTCATAGGATGCTCATTGGGGGCCCAATTCAAATACATTGGAGGTTCCTGTTGTCTTCAATTGGCTTTGGATCAAATCCTGAGTTTCCCAACTCTTGCAGAAGCTTGTCCATTTAAGAGTGACTTGGGACCAGAAATACTGGTTTACTATTATTTGTGTGACTCTTGGGACCCCATTGTGAAGCATTATAGACATATAGATATGTATCGAATAGAAAGCTATATAATGTTCCAATCAGCACAGCCTCACAAAAACAATGTAAATTGAATTGTGCCAAATCCCTAAGGAGTCATTATAGTACTTTTCTTTCTTTTTCTTGTGTCACTTCTGCGTGGAGACTTTAGCTGTGGAATATTGAATGGGAATGATAATTTTAGATACTTACAGAGAAACAACATCCTTATTAAGGAAAGTCCTGTGTAAAATGTAACATGAAAATGCCTTAAGTTTGTCAAATGTCCTCAAATTCAATCAATATCCAGTGTGAGGCTTAGGAGTGAAGAAACTGAAGATGTTGCTGTTAGAAAGGGATTGATTATACCCTTTCCATAGTTTGATTAAAAGTAACTGTTTACTCCAGTCACATTAGAAAATTCTAACCACCAGAGCCCAAATTGATGTTAGCTGTTTCATTTTAACTAGTCACCAACATAACTTTTGTTAAAATAAAATCAACAACTTCATTTTCTATTATTATAAAAGCTAAAGCACACTTTAAATGTTGTTAATTGGCAAACCAATAATTCTCTAAAATGGATTGTATCTTACTAGAAGTGTACCAGCATTATACATCTCCTGTATCCGTAAATTACAAAGTAAAAGCCAAATATCCATTTTGATACTCCAATATTTTTATTAAGATGCAATTTCTTGATCAAGATATCATGAAATAATAAATAAACAAATAAAAATATTTCTGTTCAAATGCGTCTAATGGTCTAGATTTGGTGCATGGTCTGCCTACACCTTAAACATGTTCCTCAAAGGAGTTCTCTTTCAACAGATTACTATTACTATTTTTTTTAATAGTAATAGAGAGGTATCCGTGTTAGTTTTTCCTTTTGTTTTAGAAAGATCAGACTATGTAGTGCTACATAGTTTTTCCTTTAATTTTTTAAAGTGCATTACATCAGGACATAACCCAGCTCATTTGCTGATAATTTTTCTGAACTATGATAGTGCAATAAAATGGATCAGGTTCACAGCCTCTCTCAATTCATTATGTCAGATGAACCCAGGAAGAGGTAGTTTTTGTCTTTTATCAGGCAGAGCCATCTCTCTTCTATCTGAATGTCAGCCCCTCCCCTCATGCTGGTTTCTCTCTCCTCACAATGCTTTGTGAAAGAAAGTGGAAGTACCTTGTCTCTTGCTGTATCTTTATTCTTTCATTCCGTTTTGCTTTCACTCCCACTCCAAAAAAGGGAAAAAGCAAATGGCTTGGATTCATTCAGAATGTCTAACCTGCCTGTACTCTGAGCAGTGTGAGAGAGAGAGCAAGCTGCTCTTACTGCAGGTTTTTTCATGCAGGCTTTCCCTTTCCTTTAAAACTGTGCAGCCCACCCTTGAGCAGAAAGCTGATTGCTTCCATTCAGCCACATTTGGTATGCATGAGCACTGCTGCTCCAAGACAGGAGGTTGCTTTCTTAAGGAGGATCAGTGGCTAAGGCAAATACACTTTGCCAGCCTTCCATCCAAGTTCCAGGAAGCATCTGTCCTACGGAATTGCAGGTGTGGACATGATGAATGTGGGATGTCAAAACTGTGGAGGACCATTTGTTTTGTAGGCATTATAAGGTTTGCAGTTCATTTTCCAGTGGAATTTTTAGAGGGTCATGAGTCAAACTGATGCTCCCCGACCACTAAACTGGACCATTCGGAAGCTATGCCATGCTGCTTTTCTCCCATCTGTCAGACTTCTTAAGGTATTGTAAAATGGTCATTTTAATATAAAATGTTTATTTTCGTTTTTTATTAAGACTGTTCCAGGTTTTGTTACTGGAGGGTGATCCAGAAACTTTGCTTTGAATTATTTTCCTGTCATATTAGAGTTTTGCTATCTTTATGCATATGGTATGATTAGCAAAAGTAGAGAAATCTGACTGACATTTAACAATGTGAAAATGTTATTGATTCAGTCTTTGCTTCAAAACACAAGTTTGGGGCAGGGAGGAACCTATATGAACTTCTAGGGAAGAAAAAAAATCTATTTAAGGGAGTGTGTGTGTATTGTGAGAAGTCTTCTAAGCAGGTATTAATTATATGATATTGGATAGTCTCTAGAGACATCTATAGGTAGAGTATCAAACAGAATGAACTCCTAAATCAATCCCGTGTGAGTGAACAAAATATTTTGATGGCTTTTTAAAAGCTATACATACTGGTCAGTTGATGGGTAATTGAGAATGCAGATTGCCTGACTGTAATTTTCTGCTAGTCCTTTATTTTTAAACCAAGTCTTATGCTTTGTTTTCATAAGTAGTCTTAAAGATAATTTACATACCTAGATAATAATTATACACTATATAGTAAATGATAGAAGGGCATGAAATTCAGCTATTTGCTTAAGTACCTGGGAGTATCACTAATACAGTACATCCCAATTTAGCCTTCCTTCTAGAGGCATATATCAAAACAAAAATATTGTAAGTCAAAACCCTTCAGAAGAAAATTTTATTGAGCAGGAAAGTATCATTTGTTCTTAGGAAAGCTAGTCACTTAATCTGTCTGTGTGTGCCATACACATTTTAAACCCCATAATAATCACTCAACAGTCTGAAACTATTCTGTTTGGCTTCCATACCTGTAATATCTCTCTTGATCCAGAACCTCTGTAATCTTAATGTTTAATTGGCTAATTCTGAAATGAACATTTAATCAGCTGTAATATGAGCAATCTATTTAATGTCTTTTAATATAAAATTTGATGTACCCATTGATTTCATATAGTTAATTGGCACTGTGAAAATGAAGTCATTTAGAGTATTTATATGTACTTTTGACTATATAATAGCTTACTTTTTATTACTTTTCCAGGGAACTACTGTATGTATAATAATTGGAATATATGTGTTGAACAAACTACTACCCTAGCATCATGGCAGGCATTTGACAGATCTTAATTTGACAGAAAGGGGCTATCCTAGGAACAATTGCTATTCCCAGCCTAGGTAGGGGTGTGTGTGTGTGTGTGTGTGTGTGTGTGTGTGTGTGTGTGTGTGTGTGTGTGTGTGTGTGTGTGTGTGTGCGCTGCAGAAAAAACAGTGAGCACTACAGATAAGTAGATGCACAATATGAATTATACATATGAGTAAATGAAAATGCAACAGAAGTAGATCATAGAACAAATGGGGAATGTGTGTTTATTTTAATGAGAAGCAATTACAGGAAGCGCATAAGCTAGAATGAGCAACACATTAATATCAAAATTCACTTTGGAGACTATAATTTCCTCCGGGGTGGGGGTGGGGTGGGCAAGAAGATCTCAATGTGTTGATTTATCAGCAATCCCATGATCATGAAAATTATTTCGTTATCTTTTTGACAGATAAACATGGCCCCCTCTTGAGCAGTTTTTCATCACTGTGCATACATTAAGAGTATCTGTCTTTGGTTATAGTTAGAGTGTGATGTTTAATAAATATTCCTTTTCTTGCTGCAACAATAATTCAGAGCTGAATGATGACTAGTCCGTACACAAGTGAACAAGCCTTAGAAGAGTTCACATACAAGAATTGGGGACAACAGTCCTTGTGTTCGAGGATATGCAAGGACCATGGAAGGCTTTCTGCTGATAAGAGTCCTTAACCACACTAGAGAGGATGGGAAAGAGGTAGTGCCTTGGCCCCCTCCCAGTCCTTCAGCAGTGGTGGCTGGCTATGGAAGAAAGCGCACGTAGTACCATCTTAAAGGGACACCAACTCAAAAACTGTGCCTTGTAAAATGTGTGTCTATTTTTATTATTATTATGGAATATGTACAGAGCAGTATCCTGCAAAGGATCCAGGTAGAAGCGGGGCCCCAGAATGCTAGCCACTCTGCATGCAAAAATCTCAATCCTTGCTCCTCTAAGTACTCGCTTGTAATAATTAGAGAATATACTTGGTTTGGAACACCTATGTTTACTAGATCTAGCAGAGATAAGATTGAGAGATTTTTCCCTAATTTTTTCCCCAATGTCCTTGACAGAAATTTCTGTATAAACTAATTCACTATTTCCTCTAGTTAGGCAGTTTCCTTTAGTGTATGTGAACGACACAAGAGAAGGGAAGAGAATCTTGTACTTTTCTCCCTGGAAGAGGAGTATCCACAAACTTTGCTAAGGAGATTTAGGAAAAGGTGTATTAGTGTATTACCTGACTCTAATTTGAACTAATTTTTAAAAATTGTCCTTTTAAAAATGATACAGGGGTTGTCTTGATAAATAAATGGTGTAATAGTTTCCTTTATTCGTGGATATCTTTATTTTAGTTATGTTCTACTGATTTTCTCTTTAGCACAGGACTCCATAAATTGAATAGGTAATAAGAATACATATGGTCTCTGTCCAGCATTTTCACAAATGGCATAAACTTTATTTTAAGTCTTTACTTAGTTTTCTTCTGTTGAAGCTAGCAGGAATTTGCCTGTGTAATGACCTCAGTCAGCCCTTTCTATTTAGTTTCTCTTTTGCCTAATGTACTGTATTACTAAATGTGATTAACTTCTTGCACAATGAGTGTGCTCAGTAAGATTATCTTTGCTACAACTGATGTTTGTCCATGTAACATCCATTTAATCATCACTCTGTACGTGATCTGATGTTGCCAAACTATTTCAATATATTTTATATGGTGTCCTGAGAGAGGGTAGTTTTGATAACTGCACTTGTGTACCTAGAATTTGTGGGGTGTGCCACATGAACTGTAGTAGCGCTTGGATTAGATGCAGAGCGAGCACATAGCTGTCACAGTGTAATCAACATGTACCGTATTTTCTGGCGTATAAGGCGACTGGGCGTATAAGACGACCCCCTAATTTATTAGTTAAAAGATAGGTTTTCGTCTTATACTCACCGTATAAGACTATCCCCCCCTTAAGAGGCCAACCGGCAGCGCCCCAGCGCCCCTCCGCCTCCCCGGCTTTGCTCCCGGTGTCCCTGGTCTGCTGGAGACGGTCCCCAGCAGACCAGGGGCACCGGGAGCAAAGCCTAAGTGGCGGCGGGGTGCCGCGCTTCTGAGGCTTTGCTCTGGCAAAGCCTCAGAGGCGCGGGACCCCGCCGCTGCTGCGGCTTTGCTCCCGGTGCCTCTGGTCTGCTGGGGACCATCTCCAGCAGACTAGGGACACCGGGAGCAAAGCCTCTGAGGATGCCGGCAGCGAGGCAGCCCAGGCGTGCCTGGGCTGCCTCACTGCCGGAGCCCCTCCGCGGCTTTGCTCCGCGGCTTCCTGGTCTGCAGACCAGGGAGACGCGGAGCAGCTTTTCTCACCCCGGAGTACACGGGCGGCGGGACCGCGAGGTCCCGCAGTCTGTGTCCTCCGGGGCGAGAAAAGCCCCAGCGTATAAGACGACCCCTGATTTTTGGGGGATGTTTTTTAGCCTAAAAAGTCGTCTTATATGCCGGAAAATACGGGTACCTCATTTCATTTGCTCTTGCTTTTTTGTGTGTGAGACACTTTTTAATATGGGTAAGGAACTATGTGAATGGAAACCAGTGCATGGGCAATCTGGCAACCCAGTGCATGGGCAATGGCAAACAAAATGTCTGACGGGCCACACACACAACCCTGATGGCCCCTGAGTTGTCCACCAGTGATGTATGGTGTTTTATTTATTCTTTAAAAAAGAAAAATTTACAATGACATTTATACTGTCAGAGCAGAATAACAAAACAATATTTTTTAATTGAAAACTGACAAACTGCAAGAGTTGTAACAAATTCTAGGAACTTAGAATAATTTTCCAGACTGGCCTCTGATGCAGTGCGTACTTAGTAATAAGCAATGTGACTCCTCTCCCACCCCATCTTCATCTGTATATTAAACTAATCTCTTTAACAAGGAGAATAAAGTCCTCTCCCTTCACTCGGTCAGTTGAATTTTACCTGTAGTGATCTATTAATTTTAAGATACAACAGTAACAGCCAGGACTTTGTGCTGATATTCCTGTGGGATGTACTTGAAATGACTGGTTTTAAATTACTAACGTAATTCTTCTCTTCAACAGGTAACCCAGGTTCATTATTCTAGTATTTTTTGAATTGGCATAGCCTTCTCTGTTACATGGATTGACAGTAGATATAGTGTGGGACACAGTGGCCTGATTTGATTTTGCTAAACTAGGATCATTCACAGATGCTGATAGCCTGGACACCATCCAGCTCTATTTCCTATGTTTGTCTTCCAGGCATGCATATCTGTTTTAACCTACTTCCATAATACCCTTATGTTTAGAAATGGTTTTATAATCCTATTTTCTTAGTTTCTCATTTTCTAACAGAGAAGCAGAATATTAAAGAAGTAGGAAGCTATTACATTTGAAGCATGAATTAAACCAAATTACTGTAGGGCATTTTTACAGTTGGTGCTATCAGCTCATCCTTCACTGGCTTGAGTTTCTTTCTTTTCTTTTATCCCTATAGCAGAGAATATTCTTGCAGCACATGCTATGTGCATTTATTACATTCTACACAAGCATAAAATATCACAGTATTCTTACTTTATATTTGAAACACAGATGAGCACTACTTGGGAATCCTTATGCAGATAGAATGGTTTTGTGTTATAGGGAAGAACTGTCATTTTTCCCCCAGATGAGCACTTCTCTTTTTGATGATATTGTCCAAAGAGGGCTTTCCATCTGTAACAATTTAGCTTCAATTTTTCTGCTTTAGCTGTGTTTGGGCAGGACCATGTCATTTTGATTTTTTTTCTCTGTGAATCTCTAAATCAGGAGTTGGTTGTAATGGCATACTATTAATTATGCAAGGAATTTGATAGCATATATATGCAGTCTCAGTTCATTCAAGTGTCATGCATTTTAAAATGTTCTATTTTGAGTAGACATGGGGAAATAAACTCAATGTATTAGTTGAAGAGGAGATGCTTGGTAATAAATACACTGGCAGAGACAATAAAGACAGAAGGATTTAGAATAAATAGACATTTCTGAGCAGATCTGTGTGTTGATAAAAATGATATTAATAACATCACCACCAAGGCTTCACTTTGCAGACTGTGTGCCTTTAGGAGAGTGTGCTGATGTTGCATCTCTGGTTAGAACAGATATGGGATTGACTCATACCATTGAGGCAGGAGATGGAATAATACATAGAAAATCCGGGGAGGAGGAGAGGGAGGAAAATCAGTTTCCTCTGTAAGCTTAGTGCTTCTGATTTAGAGACATGTTCATATGGAAATAAAGTACATCAATGTTGACATAACTTTTAAGCAATGGTTTACTTCCCTCCTTCTACGGGAATGTTTTTACAGTAGGTCTGGAATTTACTTTCAATAAATATAGAACAGATGTACCAGCATCATAAGAAAAGGGAAAAGTCAGAAGAAAGAATGGAGAAAATATATTGGATATTTCTTAACCACATGGTTGAGTGACAAGTTTCCATTTGACTATACCAATTAACTGAAGAAGAGCCCTCTTAGTTTGGGGATAATCTGATTCAACTAAATGATTGCCACATAGGAACGCTTTCTGGTGACTTAGAGGAATCAGACACTAATTTCAATTCAAAATAGAAACCAGTTCATGTCTTCTGAAGTTGCATTACAAAAGAAACTGTGTATAAGAAAACTGAGAGGGCAACAACTTAAGAGCCTGAAAAAAGAGAGGGTATTGGCAGGCCAAAGGGTGAGAGGAACAGGGAAATTGCCCAGGGTCCTGGCAACTTAAAAGGGTCCAGGGGCCCTCATCACTGCTGTGGAAGGTCTGCTGAAAAAGTCTCTTCTGATTCAAAAATGCTCTTGGAGTTCCACATGCAGCTTCTGGGGCAGGGTTACTCCACCCCAGGACCTGCATGGGGCATTTCAAAACTATCTTGGAATCAGGAGACAATGTTGCATCATTCCCCAGAGCAGGCAGGTTGAGTCTGAGGAAGGGAGTGGAGGTGTGGTATGACTCCCTGGAGCTTACCCGAGCTGTCCGAGGGTTCCTCTGACACAAGGGAGGAGGGACTTAGGGCTTCTCCAGGTGGAGATAGGGCACGTTGATATCTACCCTGCGGTTCAGGTAGCTGTTAGTGGGCCCATATATTGGGATATGGCATGGGGTCTTTTAAAGCAGTGCATCTCAAACTTTAGCAACCCAAGGACCCACATTTTGATGTAAATATTTTGCAGCCTAGCTGGCTTCTAATTTTCTCTTGGAATGCTCAGTTCTTACTCCACCATGCCCCATTGTCCAAGCATGTCCCATCCCTGCTTTTCTCCCCACCCTCTCCCTCTCAGTACCTCCTGTATGCTGCTGAACAGGAAGGGAGGGTAAGAGTTGATCAGCAGGACTGACAACCCCAAACATCACTCATGGAGCCCTGGAGTACCCTAGCAAAGCCCAGTTTGAGAACTGCTGTTTTAAAGTACCAAAAAATTATATTGGGAGAAATCTTTAACGGACTGGCAAAATTTCCATTAGCTTGGGTGGGAAGCTATAAAATATGGTATATGTTGATTAAGAAGTCATTTAATGGAAGAAAAATGAAAATAGTGATTCTGTGTTTTATTAACAACACTTGAAGGACTCCATCAGCCAAACCTCACATGGATTTTGTTCAAATTATGTTCTGGAATTCCATTATTGTTGAATTACGAAATCAATGCCCTTTACTTTAAAGCTAGGTTGTTCTTCTTGTATCCAAGAAAAATATAGTAAATTGAATAAATAATTTACTTCTGAAGAACTTGATGTTGAACAAAATATATTCTCTGGGAAACAGTAAATGATTACGCTACACCAGCTGTCAGCGTTGGAAGTCTAAACTCATAAAATATGAAAAGTGTGTGTATGAGGAAAAAGCAATTACAATTTCACTTATTCACTAAGTCACCAAAGGGTCATCCTGTAATTCATGGGATATAACCCTAGGAAATCTGTTTTTGTTAATTTAGTTGTAAATAGGTTGGCTTGCCTGCACTATTAGCTATCGAGATCACCATCTGTGACTATATTAAATACTTAAACATCAAAAGCATATATTATGGTATATAATTCTTTGAGATGAGAGGAACATGGTCTAGAATGACTAAAGATGTATAGGGATAGGTAAGTATGAAGATTAACATTTGTTGATACCATCCTTTGTAACCTGATTTGACATACTCATTTCTCTTGCCATACTCATTTCTCTTGCTTAGGAGAGAAGAGTTACTCTGAACTGTTTAGGTGTGACAGACTGTTTGAGTGCATCTGCCTTCCAGACTGCAGCAAAATGAGAGAGTAAGCTTACTAGATCCCAGATGAAAAATAAAGGAGTTCAGAATAAGCCTGGTATGCATACACTGTCACTTGTATTCAGTAAAGGAGACAACCAGATAGTATGCACAGTGCTAGCAACAAAGAGTGTGTAATGATTTACCTTGGTAGTCTGTACTTTCATCCCACCTTTGACTAACTGGAATTGCTGCAGAAAATGAGCTGTTACCTATACTACCTTCAGAAATCTACCTGGATGTGGTGCACTTGATGAAAGAATGATAGGACTGTTTAATATATGACTATGTAGATGATCATTCAGTGTAATTATTCTCTTTTAAATTCATCTATGGGAAAGTGGATACACTTCAGGGATTAGTGTGCAGTTGTGCATACTATGCAGTATAGATGATTTCGTAAGAGAACGTATGGTCCCTATATAGAGCAACAAGGTGTAACAAATAGGTAAAGTTCTGTTTTCTCCTCTGAATTGTCAGTTTGCAATAGACTTTAAATATTTTGGCTCTGAGTTTCAGCTGTATTGGGAACACTTTGCGTTGTGTCACCAGCATCTAATGGCCCTAAATCCAATTTACCTGACCACTGTCAGAGCATCACATTGTAGAAAAATAGGTGTAGATGCTCCATACCACCCCTCATCTGACACTAGGTATAAGGGTTAAAGCTAGGAGAGAGATAACATGGCCTGGATATTTTTGGGCCACGACATTTCCTTGATGCTGTAACTAAGGATGTTAAGTATCGTGTAATTGACTAATCGAATAGTTAATGCACTTTTGCATCGACTATTCTATTAGTCAATAGGGCAGTGCTGTCCCTTTGAAATACCGTGGAAGCGTTTCAAAGCGGCGGTGCTGCACAGAGCAGCTGACCCCAGGCTCCATGCGGCGCTGCTGCTTTGAAGTATGCCCCTCTTCTCCCCTCCCCCTTGCTGCCTCTATCTAATAGAGGCAGTAAGGGCAGGGGTAAGTGAGTAGTCAACTAGTTCTTAATATCCTTAGCTGTAAGCTAAGTTTTAGACAAGTTTGAAGCCCAGAATGAGGGGAAGGAGAGGTTGCAAAGATGTCTTTTTTTTTTTTTAAGCCACCTTTGAACTTTTACTCTCAAATCTCCACCTCCCATCCACCATCTCAAACTTTAGATACTTTTCAGTTTTTCAGACAAATACTTAACACAAAATTATAAGCTGTAGATACTGAGTTGTAGACATGGAACATGTAACAAAAATGAGGGGTGTGATGGGAATAGCACAAAGGTTACTAAGCCGCCTTTGAATTTCCCTAATGTTTGGGCTATTAGGCACTGAGGTGATCCCCTCATATGGCAGTTGGGGATACCATAATTCCTCACTTAACACATGCCCGAGTTAACACATTTTCACGATAGCATGATTTTTTTTAGGGAACATTTTTCAAACAACACGACCCTGTCCCCGCAATAACACAATTTCCCCTAGGGCTGGCCAGTGGCCGGCAGCTACGCAAGGCTTCCCCGAAAAGTGGCAGAGGTTTGCCACTCGCCGCGCTGTTCCCCGTTGACCCCTTCAAGCCGGACGCAAGGCATCTGGCCAGAGGGGGCCACCGGGGAACGGCGTGGCGAGCGGCAAACCTCCGCCACTTTGTAAGGAGGCAGAGGAAGCCCCGCGAAGCTGCCGGTGACCGGCCAGCTGGGGAAACCCAGCCGCCAGCTATAAGCCTCCTCCCCGTCCTTCCTTTCCCTTCTCCAGAGCCAAACACCTCCCCTCCCAGCTATAACCTAGTTCCCTTTATCCCCCCAATGTTATGTCCCGGTCCCAGCTGCTAACAAGTGCAGGCTGGAGCTGCGAGCGCACGTGCACTTGAAACACAACCCCCACCTTTTCCATTATTTTCAATGGGAAAACTGACCCCGCATAACACATTTTCACTAAGCATGATCATTTTCTGAAACGTATCTACCGTGTTAAATGGGGAATTACTGTATTCGTATTTGGTGAGGTTTGAGCTAATTAAATTGAATCAGTTTTCCTAGAGGAACAAAATTCAGTGTTTTATGAAGATAAATCCCTTTAAGTGTGCCTAGTTACACTGCAGGGATATAGGTGTGCACTATTTAACTATATAAATATGAATGAGATGCAATTTTTAGTATGCATGACCATTTGCTTGAAAATGATGCAGCAGAAAAATCTATTTTCACAAATAGAAAAATGAAGTTGAAGAAGGGGAGGAAAAGTCTACATCACTTTCCTGTCTGATGTATAATCACACACACACTATTCCTTTTCAAGAATTGTATCTACATCAGTAGATTCTTTTACTCTTGGGAGTAAAAAATGAATCAAATTTTCAGGTGCAGTTGAAACTGATGTAAGTTTATTGCTTATACATGAAGCTGTTTTTTAATTAACTCTAATTTCATCTGTACTTTGACACATGGAATCTTCTGTAACTTTTTAATGACAGAATGTTGCCATCTAATTGCACCTAACTATCAGGTAGCACACACGCAGCTACAGTGTCTGAATGCTATCAGGTGTATTTGCAATGCATTTTGACTTGAATTTCCCTGTGATTGATTGTCTGGGGAAAAAGTAAGAATCTAGATTGAAGCCCTTTAAAACTGTGATAGCGTACAAACATGACAACACCACTCCGTTTAAGTCAAAGAAATTTATTACAAAAGACTTTCTCTCTCTGACTAGGCTTATCACCAACATGTTTGATTTGCTTTCCATATATTCAGAAATAGAAATCACAATATAATTTGTCTTAAGGCAACACCAGTTGAGGATGTTAATGTATAAAAAAGTGAGGACATTCCGAAGCAGTGGCTTTCAATCTTTTTTTTTCCCTCATGACCTAGTTGAAGAACATTGTTGATGGCTGCAACCCAGCATAGTTTGTCTAGTGTGTGACTCCAGAGTGGGGCTGAGGATGAGAGCTTCAGAGTGTAAGAGGGGGCTCTGGCTTTGGAGTGGGGCTCAGAGCTGGGGCAGGAGGGGCTTACTTTGAGTGGTTTCCGGTAAGTAGTGCAGCAGGGGTGTTAAGACAGGCTGCTGCTTCGAGTGATGTCCCCACTCCACTGTTGGTTTTGGGCTCATCCCAGTGCCTCAGATGGGAGATTTTTTTCTAGCAGTATCTGTTTGGGCCACGCATGTGCGACAGGGTCATGTGCCGTTCGCACTTCTGGAGTTCGTGCACACAGTCCAACTCCCCTTAGTTCCTTCGTACTGCCCTTGGTCACAGATAGAGCTTGGTCGCCCCTCCTCCTCTTTGCATATCTGTTGAAAAGAATTGAGTCTTTAATGGGTTACTGCAATAAGTGCCAGTGCAAACAGTTTCTTGTCACCAGGAGTGCTCTCCTGCAACAAAATGAATCCCTATGGGCGGCTTGTGAACCTCTGGCTGGGGAAGGCTAGCCCCCTGCCCTGCCCCTTTTATGCACCGTGGAGCTCAGAGACACCTCCCCCAAGTGCCAACCCGGGCCTTAGTTTGGTGAGTGCCCACAGGGTTTCCCCCAATCCTAGAGCCCGCTACAGTCTCCCCTCCCTGCACCCTGAGCCCTGGAGTGCTGGGAAGGGAGACCATGGGACAGCACCACAGTCCCAGGAGCCCAGTGGTGCCACTGAAGTGGGGCTCTGGGAGTGGAATACACACTCGGCCATTTGGGGAGACTCAGCCTTGCCCAGGCTCCCTAACCCACTGCCCATCTGAACACCGCTCATTCAGGGTGGAAGTATTTTGTCAGCAAATGAGCCAATAAATAGTGGCTGCCCTGCCCAACTTTTAGTGGCATGGCTGTCTCCATGTTGCTAAAAGCTGTGTAGTGTACACAAAGTCCTTGGCTCTGTCACTGACAGGAGTTGGTCCCATAAAAAATGTTACCTCACCCACCTTGTTTCTCTGTTAATCTTGGAATTTTTTTTTTTAACTTTTGGGTGCCCAACCCTAGACACTGTAAAAGCTCCAATTTTCAGAAAGTGTTGAGCACCAAGTTCTTTGAAAACCAGGCTCATTTCAGGCCTATTCTATTACCATCCCAAAGTTGAAGGACTTGGAACATATAGACTTTTTTTTAAAAAATTAGGTTTGTTCATTCCAGCTGGAAAAGAATACATGTGCTGCATTGAATTTTTAGCTCTCTCATGATTTCCTCTGAAGTGTGTCCATGATGCAGTAGTATATGACAGTGAGTTTCAGATCTGAGTACTTCATCTGAAACTTCAAGTGAGCTGTCATTAAAACATGTTGCTTCCTGCTGTGTAGAATTTTCAAGCTCATAGGGAGGCCACAAACAGTATAATGTAACGCATTAGTTGCAGCTCAAAGAAGAAACATTAATTAAGGGATGAAATACCCACAGTTAATGCAGGTAGCTGTGGTGTGATCTGAATATACTGAGAATACATAATACTAAATCACATGTTTATGATCCTCATAAAGCAGTGATGATTATTCCCCAATTATCTGAATTACTTTCTGTGAGCAATTTAAAGGCAAAACATACTGACAAACTGGAATCACAAAATCAGTTTTATATGAAAATAAAGCACAGTAGCACCTTATTGAAGGTTTAGCTTGTGACTGAGAATGAGTAGAGTTTTAAAGAATGTCATATACAGGCTAAAGTGAAAGATAGGTCTTAGAATGTCAATTTGCTAACCTTGATCAGTTTATTTTCTGAAAGTGAACCTTTTTCTTGGAGCCAGGAAGACTGACTTTGACCAAAATGTCAAGTTCCCTTTTAAAAACTTCTGTTTGCTCTCTTCATGTGTGGAACTTATGTCAGAGGTTACAGATCTGTATCCTGAGTACTGTATTGTATTCCAGAGGAAGCAGGACAGTCTGAAATCCACTTCTTAACATTTAAAAATGACAAGGTCAGAATGATCCATCAGGAAAGGAAACTATATTCTAGTAAGCACTCCATTTGGGACTTGCTTTTGTTTATGGTATATCTTATGTTTGAGGAAATAAATCTATTTTATATAGAACACATTTTTAAAAAGCTGGTGCAATTTGTTACCTGCAGCAGGTGAGCAATTAGGTTTGCATGGTCTTGATTGAATGATGAATCCCACGACATTGCAAAGGGACCGTAAAAGAGAGTTAATTTTTTTAGTAAACATCATTGGTTTTACAAGAGCCTCTTTTGGTTTGACTGAGAGCAGTGATCCACCTTTCATCACTTTGCATCTTCCTGGTCAATGCAGGGGCATTCTAGCTGCTAGTTGCTTATGGTGGATATTCCTTGAATTAATGTCATCAGCACAGTTTCCTAATATTATTTCTAAATTCTGTATGAAGGCTGGAGATACAGGAAGCTCAAAAATAGCAAAAGACAAAAGCAGGCACTGAGAAACGAGCCATTTTGTGGAGGTAGGCCACATTGTTTTCTGGGATATGCACTAGATTGCAATCAAATTCTGAGATTGTTTTGCTGTGGAGGCTTAGCTCCTACAAAGTTTTTGTTTTGGTTTTGGTTATATGTTTTTTGCCCGGATAATGATCGTAGGACATGAGTAACAGTGATGAGCAAATAGAAAGATTCAGACAATTCCCCCTTTGCTTCTCTATGACCCTGTAATAGTCCCTCAATGCTTTACTAATTACGTATGCTACTTGCAGCCTACAACTGTTATCTCTGGTCTCTGACTCATTTCAAATTGAAGAGATATGTATGGCTACCCACACACAAGTCTGGCATCCTCTCTGCTGGAGATTTCACGCGCCTCTTTGGTGTGTGAGGGTGGGGAGCAATACCCACAGCAACACACACACACACACACACACACACTCTCTCTCTCTCTCTCTCTCGACTATAAGGTTTTGTTGGAAATAGGTATGCAAAATGCACTATGCATTTTGCGTACCGTTTTCCCATTCTTTTGTCGGAAGAGGCTTTTCTGACATTTGGCCCATCTAGACTGGGCCAAATGTCAGGAAAAAAACCTTTCAGAAGCCCCCTTCTTCCTCATAAAATGAGGATACAAGGGCTTCCAAAAGAGTGCATTTATTCTTCTGCAAAAAAAAAAAAAAAAGGGGGGGGGGGCAGAAGAGCAAATGTGTTCCCTGGACATGGGAGAGTTTTTTTCGGGATACCTCTGTTATCCCATACCTCCGCAGTCTAGCCGTACCCTCAATGTGCTAGTTGCCCACGATTTCTTGTTCATCTATTGGCCACTCAACATCTGGCTCAGGACCATAATGGGTGGCTCAGAACAAACATTTACTCCTCTCTTGGTTTGAGAGTCGGATATATAGATTTGCTATGGCCCTTGTACTGCAGGATAGGAGAGAGGAATTTAGCAGTGGAAAGAAACGTGACCTGGGAGGGAAGATTCAGAGGAAAATACCTGAAAGAAGAATGGAGGGAAACAAGAGAGCTGAAAAAAGAAAATAAGTAATGGAAGGGAACTGAGAAAAAAGAAAAGGGAAGATAAAGAAGAGCAGATTTTGGGACTTGCATTCAGATACTGTAGTGATGTGGGATATCTTTTTAATTTGCCTTGGGTTGAACGGTAATGGGAAGAAGTGCAAGCTACGAGTGTCATCTTCCTGCCACTAATATAATCTCTTTTCCTAAAAAAAAACTGTTACTTAATCATTTTTTTAAAAGTAATTGCTAGGAAAGCATGCTCTTGGATTTCTCTGCTAGAGTTTTATAGCACCTCATTCTCATATTTACTTCATAAACTGTAGTGTATGAAAAAGAGAGATGGTAACAAAATTTGCTGACAACAAATTTGGCCACACCTCTACCCCTAGTTTAGAATATTACATCCAGACATAGGTTCATAAGTACCACCACTTGTTTCATGCTTGTATCTCTATCCAGCTTCCAACTTCTGCCTTACACAACAGACTTTCCCCAGAAACAGTTTTTAGTAATTTGGTTGATGGGTCACTGTGTTCTTAAATGTTACAACTGGGAATCTGCACAGTCTCTTCTCAGGAGAGATCTTCAAGGAAGAATCCTCTTGTGGATCTCTTTTTAGAAGGCAAGAGGGATCATCATAGGGACTTGAGGTTTTCCCCTTCTTCCTCGGACATAGGAGATAAGTGGAAGACTTGCACAATCCACTTTGCTTTCTCCCACTGTCTCACATAAGAGACATCTGGGAGAGTATGGGCAAAGAAGTCAATGGTGCTCTACTGAATATCTATCCACTTACTTGGTTGCCCAAGTGGGATCTAAACTCTTTGAAAAATTGTCCTTTAGTGTTTAATGTCTTCTGCTTCTGTTTTTGTGTTCTCAATAACTCTAACCCCGTGGTCCCCAACCCGGTGCCCACGGGCACCATGGCGCCTGCTGGGCCCTTTACGTGCACCCACGGAGCACTCTGGACTGGCCCTGCCCCCGGGCGTGCGGCAGGTGCCAGCCCCAGGCGCATGACCAGCCCCAGGTGTGCCACGCATGCCGGTGACGATCCTGACCCCCCGCCCCCGCTCTTGCCGGCCCCGGCGCTGGCCTTGGCCCTGCCCCCGCCCCCGGGGGCGCCACGCATGCTCTTGCCGGCCCCGGTCCCCGGCCCCGCCCCCGGCCCCGGCTTGTGGCATATGCCGGTGCTGACCTCGGGCGTGCGGCACATGGTTGGCCCCGCCCCCAGTCACGTGGCCTGTGAGCGGACCTGCCCCCGTACGCGCAGCGCGTGAGCGGCCCCGCCCCCCAGGTGCCTGGCAGCCCCAAAACGTTGGGGACCACTGCTCTAACCTATGACAAGTTTTGACCAAATATTATTTTAAAAAAGAATCCCAACTAATCCCATTGAAATCAATGCTGTTGTACAAGCAATACTAAGGAATGACCTTTTAAATTCTATGTAACGCATAACAGTAGAAATTCTCAGAAATGGTCTCTGTTGCTTGATTAGGATTTTTTTCTCAGTAGCAAGTGGGGAACAAAGCATATTGCAATTAAAGGATCTATATCTCACCTCCATCTTTCAACTCAATAACAAATGGTCATTTGATGCAAACCACAGGAGGAAAAAGATTGGTTTTGGCTTTTGTTTTTGGTAATCCATTATCATGTTGTCAAGCACACTGCAATAGCCTATGTTTCTAGTGCATTTCCTGTCCGGCGGAGAAAAAATGTGGCTGTGGACTTTTACTTATTTATATCAGTCTGTTTCAAATATTGTATGTTCTATTCTATCATGAATTTATTTCTCAAACTTGATCCAAATTAATGTTATCTCTTAAGTTAAAGAGAAATAATATGCAGCTGTCTGGAAGACTTTAAGAACATGTTCATTTTACTTCAAGTTTAGCCTCAGGAAAAAAATAGACCCAGCTTCTATACCATCTCAGGTTGTGATCTTGTCAGATTTCATGAGTCAAGGAGGGCTGAATCTAATTATTGGTAGGGTTGGAAGGGAAACCTTTGAGTGCTTCTGAAATTGCAATTGTTGGTTCTAAGTTATTGTATAGAAACAGTACTCAAGTGTAATGTACTGTCTGTTAGAGGTAATGCCATTCAGACGGGATGTAAAATTAAGGTCCTAATTGTTCCCTGTAGTTTCAGTTGGATAAGTGTTTATCATCAGACTCTCACATACTCCAGTATTACTGTGCCCTTTGTCATATTCCAGCCCAAAGATTGTATTATTTTTAAGTGATAGATGATGCAGCTATTGCACAGACACCAATGCTGTACAAGAAACAAAGGATGTTTTTATAATGTCACCTTACAAATTTAGAGCTCACAAAAATATGAAAATTAGTCACATTTCTGAGGCTTACATTAAAGTAAAATAGCCACCAGAATGCAAGAACAGCAGGGATACAAATTTATTTTTAATCTTTGCAGCAGTCATACAAAATACATAAAATTAAACTGATTAAAACAAAATCTGTCATTTCTTACATTTTCTATATGTTTCTAGGTAGCCAAATTGCAGGAAATTGATAAGAGTTTGAATCACTCCCTAATAATGCAAGCTCCAGTCTTTTTAAAAGGTGGTTACCTGCTCCAACTATCATCTGCATCAGAAAGAATGAAAAAATACACAATGTACTGTCATTAAGACAAAAATGAAATTGTCCTCCAGACTGTTACCCAAAGATTGACAAGAATAAATTTATATGACAGTGAAAAGACACCAAATAACTGTCCAGGTATCAAAACAAGTGCCTCTCTGCACATTTACCAGTATGTCCTCATTGTATCAAACTGCCGATAGTAATTACTCGTCCATGAGCACATCAAGTTGCAGAGATCAGATCTTGTTCCTAACTTTCCTCAGATTAGGGGTTATTTAGCTCTAAAATTTTTGTTTATTCCATAAAAGAGATTGGATTAGCTGTCAAATTCATATGTGGATGCAAATTTCCTTGAAGCTGAGGGGAATTTTTTTATCACAAGTTCAAATTTATGTATTATATATGTAAACATAAATAACTGAAAGGGTGTTGGGAAAGCTGAAATTAATATTATTTATTCAGTTTTAAAATGAATTTTTTTGCTGGGGCCATTTTAATTTTTAAGTGCCAATGTTCTTATAAGCATAGTTACCATACCATTGGATTTAAATTCTCTATGTAGCATGTAATACATTATATCGTAGAATATCATCTCTCCTTGTGCATTTAGTTGGTTATTTTTGTTCTGATTTTTGCTAGGTGGGGTCATTTTAGGATGTTTTAAAATCTACTGCACTTCCCAGATATTCCTGGAATCTCCCCAATGTTTCATTATGTTCCTAATGTGGTGTTGCAAATGCAAGAATGTAATGACTATAGTTGCAAGCATTATACACAGGACCGAATTGTCTGATGTCTTCAAATACTACTGACTCTGAGGAAATTCCAAACCACAATCTCTAGCATTGTAGGATGGAATCAATGAAATGTGTCCAGCCTAGGTTAAGATATAATTTGAAGTGAAGTTAAAGTTTTGGCCCCCTCTGTTTTTGAGATGTATGCAGTAAAGTGTAGTATTCTCTCTGGAGTTTGTGACTAAAGCATTTTAATTCATTTTTTCTTACCTTGTGATAACATATGTGGGTATGTTATCTATATTTGCCTTTTTAAGTAATGCTGCATTTGAAAGTCATTATGCTTTTAGTCCACATGCTTGCTCAAAGATGACTTGTCCTACTAGTTTGCACAGTTCCTTTTCTATTCTTTCGTTTGAGCAACTGGTATAAATGCCTCAGCTGTGAGCTAAACAGTCCTTTATTTTACTAATAAATATGGCAGCATATTCTGCTCGTTAGTTTCTTAATGCTGTTTTTCACTTTGGGAGCAAAGACAGGTAATGGTAAATAGTTGGATGCTAGTGGTTTGAGCAGTGGCCTGCTAAACCCAGGGTTGGGAGTTCAATCCTTGCAGAGGCCATTTGGGGAAAAATTCATCAGGGATGGTACTTGGTCCTGCTGTGAAGGCAGGGGACTGGACTCGATGACCTCTCAAGGTCCCTTCCAGCTCTAGGAGATAGGCAATCTCCATTATAAAAAAAAAAAAAATTATAAAATACGTATCCAGAGAAACAAGAAATGTTAGGTCATGTCTTAATGTTTTTTATGCTGCTGGTTATTAATAATAACCAGACAGTTTTTAATTGGGCATAGGAATTAATCTTAACTAAATCCTATGAAACTGAAGAGAATATTTAAATCAGTTACTTAGAAGAAGCCATTCAAGGAGCTGTGTGAACAGATGAATCACAAATATTAAGAATATTAATTCCCACTCTTTATTTTATTACAAATGATTAGCCTCAGTCTCGTCTCAAGGCATACTTCATGTAACCATTTGGTGATTAACAGGAGAAGTGTTAATATTTTAAATTACAACTTTTTGGTATTCTAACACAATTATTACAAGAATTTTTACATATCTCTTGCCAATGCCTTGGTTAACTCTTTCTCACCAGTCCAAAATCTGGAGAAGTTTTCCATGGGTTGGTTTCTTAGCTGTTACAATAGCATGACATCTGAAGAAGTGAGTTGTGCCCATGAAAGCTCATGATACCATCTACGTATTTTGTTTGTCTATAAAGTTCTGCTAGACTGTTTGTTTGTTTTTCCTGTTAGACTAACTTGGCTACCCCTCTGAATCTCTTCATTCATTTCAATTTCTGAGATACTACTTCAATTTTAAGAGTTCAACCTGAAATTAAATTCTATTTTCAAAAGTCCAAACTCTCCGACCCTTTATTTTACAGATTTTAGTTTTTAAGATAATCTTTTAATATTTAATCATTCTTAAAAGTATTTAATTTAAATAGCTATTAAAGAAGATGATGATTCTACATGACACTCTTTAGAAAACTGTCTTCCTAAAATGGTTGAGTCCAGCTAGTAAAAATTATTTTCCGTTTAATATAAATGTTCTCTACTTACATGGCTTCTTGAATTAGCAATTAAGTTAGCAAAGTCAGCCATACTTATTTTTGAAAATTCAGATTATTTTACCAGCACCTGGATGTGTCTTCATCAGACTTGGTCAATCTCTGCTCAATTAATTTTTTTTAAAATTTATTTCTTTAACTGTGTTTGATATAAAACCATAGATTTCTGAAGATTTGTGATGATGTGAAGTGTCACATAGCTTTTTACCAAAGTAAACTAATCTCTCCACAAATGCCATGGGTTTTCAGTTTTATGGAACATTCTCTTTTTTCTGAGAATACGGTTGACTAAACTTACGACGAGTCTTTTCTGGATGGATGACTTGTCTTTTGTGGTTATGTGCACTTTGTTGCACACTTGAAGCTTCATTTATTTATTTTAGGTCTGTAGATGAGACATTTCCAGTCCTTTACCATATAGTGAGAAATCCATGAAAAGGATTTCAGTCCTTGGAATGTCCTCACATTTTATATGTACTGGATATTTATTTATTATTTCAGATAATCACTTTTTGTTTATGGGGTTTTCACATTTTGGCTAGTGTCCCCAGGTGTTTAATGTTCATCTGTTGATCAAGGATTGTGTTGCTTGGACATCTGTTGAGCATCAAGAGGCATTTCGGTGTAAGATATTTGGAAAATTCTTCTTGGCATCGAGCATATTTGTCTTCTGGCATTTATTGATCTTTATTTATTCCCACTATATATACTTCATATCATTTTAGTCCTATGCTTTATAGAAGTAAACAATTTTCTTACTGTCCACAATGTGTTTTGTGGACCAGTAGCTTCTAGCTATTGATCATATATATTTTCTGTACCATTTGCAACATAATTAATCTCTGTTGTACCCATATGAGTAAAGGATGGTATTGTACTAGGAGATTGTTCATTTCTGGGTTTTTTTTTTCTAATTTTAGCATTTTTTTTTCTGGCTGCTTTAATGTCTTGTAATTTTTCAGGCAAATTAATTATTTTTGTAGCATTTTATAAGCTCTGCAGTTCAGGGGCCATCTTTTTGCTTTGTATTTGTACAGTGCCTTGCACAATGGGAACCTGGGAGTGCTACCCCGATACTTATATTGGAATTGTATCTGCATAAAGATGAGCAGAAATCAGTTAGAAATAAAATAACACACTATTTTAAAATGTCCTTCAAGCTTTTTGAGGCAGCATTTATTGTTTGCATTCTATTTCCACACTGTTTAGGGAATAAACATCTGCTTATCGCACTGTTTCTAGTTGTATCCTAAAAGTGGAACACATAGCATAGGCAGAAATTAAAATTTGTAAAAGATAGTATGATCTGAAATTGAATTTTATTGATAGTCTCTTGCCATTTTCAGTTTTCCTCCCAAGTCTTTTTTTAAAAACTATTTAAAAAAAAAGAGCAGTTGTTTTATAGATTGTTTTTAGTTTGATCAAAGGACTCCCTAGTTCTGATATGTTAATTTTTGCTTTCAAATTCTATTGTTCGTACTTTTAAGTGTGAAAGGGAAAAAAATCACATTTACAACAAATAAATGTCATGTTTCGATTTCATTTCTTCTCGGTAAATAATCAGTATAAACTTATCTTTGATCAAGACTATAAAGCAGCACACACACAAAACGTATTCTTTTCTAGGAGAACATCTGGGGAAATAATCTACAAGTTGAACCTCTCTCATGTAGAACACTCTAGTTGGGCAGCATCTGTTGCAGAATGATTTTAGTTAGCCGGATGTCCACTTATCATGAGTTTTGCCAAGCTTCATATAGTGCCATAAAGTTTTGTTTACAGCCACCAGTCCTGGCTCTGAGTTCTATACTATTTTTTAGATTTAATATACCACTAAATGCCTTCTAACAGCACAGCAAGCTGAGCGTACCAAACTACAGAGGTTCAACCTGTACTACATATTTGAGAGTTTGTCTGTTCATCCATCCATCCATCCATCCATCCGTCTGTTCAAGAACTCCTTCTAAACAATAAGAGCTAGGATCACCAAATTCGTGCTATAACTTCCTCTTATTGTGACTTAAAGAAATGTAAGGGTTTGGTTGTGCCAGGTGTGATGGCACGTTGGGGGTCCCCCGTCTCCTGCACCCCGAAATGGCACAAACAGACTGCACCAGCCGGTGGAATAGAGGAAGTTTATTGCCTCTCCAGGATACAGCACAGCACAGATGTAATCTGGTCACGGAGCTGGGCTAGGATGCCTCAGACCCCCTTGAGATGGGGGAGACTGGGCCCCTAAACTCCAGCCCCTTTCCCTAGGCTGTCTCCTCCATGCTCTCAAACAGCACTAACTAACTCTCTTCCAGCCCTGCCCCCCAGCCAGGGCAGCATTCCACCTTCCTTTGTTCCTCTCCATGGGGGGTGTCTGGTTCAACAAGTTTGGCATTACCTTTGCATAGTGAGGTTTTCCCTGCTGGGTCTTGCTCCAGACAGCAGGGGTCACCACAGCCCAGCAAGTACCCCCACTACGTCACACCAGGGAAATAGGATGTGCCTGGAAGAGGATTCATGAAATCATACAAAAAAGAGACAGAATCACCAGACAGGTGAAAAGGTTGGCTACGGGTGTCCGTCCCCCCACCATCTGGGACTACCCCAGCCCTCAGTCTCCTACCCCCAAGCGCCCTTTAGGAAAGGCAGGGTTGGGTGAATAACTTTCCCACAATTTGTATGGGAACATTGCTGGCTGTTCCCCCTTCATCAGGGAGTGAAGGGAAAGTGCACAGTCTGTTGCATTTCTCACTCTGGCTCAGGAGCATAAGGGGCATCTGCTCCTATGAACCTTGACCTGTCTCAGTTGTAGGATGTGCACCCCTCTTGGTCTGTGCCTGGTGGAATTGCAGTAGCCATGGAGAGGCACTCCTTACCTGGTCCCAAGCTTCTGTGCTGAGAGAGGGATGGGGTAGTCTGTCCCTATGGGGCAGCCTGCATATTGAACACTTCATCACCAGTCCCAGCCCAGAGCAATGTTATAAATGAAACATGTACATTTTCATTTTATTTACCAAAAACAAAAAATTAAGGACCCAAGCAATGCTGGGTAAATTATCTAGTAGAAAAATTTCATGAACATTGATTTGCATTACAAAGTGAATTAACTTCTGTGTTCACATGCTATTTGTGGTTACTTTCCATGAATATTTTAGTAATTTCATTACTGACAGGGAATGTTTCACAGATTGTAATGAATATTGGAGAATACTGACTAAGAATATTTTGAGTGAACAAGTCCAGGTATTTACACTGTCAGAAAGTGATGCTGTATTGTTCTGTTTGATCATGTCTTGTCCCTGCTGCCTCAGGGTAAGTGCTGGTACCTTCACCACTACAGGCCATATGGTGATCTTAGGGTCAGAGATGTAATGGAGAGACTGGCAGCTTCACCTGGATGTCTGGATCTAAGTGAGTGCCATTTATTCCAGTGAGAGTTGGACTCACGTTCTCCAAATTGGAATAAAATCCATAATGATATTCATTAGGCTTTTCATAAACCATCCACATTCAGTGCCTGTGCTGTAATTTTATTTTCAGTTGATTTATGCTTTATTCCATGTGTTCAGAGATCTTGAGATTATTTCTCTACTGCCTGCCTCCCTGTACACTCACTTGCATCTGCACAAATAAGTGCAAAATGTGAATAAAATGCTAATAACCCAGAATGATAAGGCCTGAATCTCAGCTGTACTTGAAAATCCAGGTCATAGTATTTTACAACTAAATTGCACAAATATAAGGACTACCCAAGAATCAAGACAGTGAAGAAACATGTTTCTTGCATTTTTGCTGAGAATAATACAGGCAGGGTCATGGATATCTTTGTGAAAAAATGTAGCGTTTTTTTACAAATGAATCACAGTGGTCCTTGGAGGTATGAGATGGAAAATCCTAGGAAACAACTTGTTACCTTAATCATACTCCCTTACTCCAACAAGCCTCAGGACACCCTCTTCAATATAACTTACATTAGATGTCTTTCTGTGGACACTGGAAGGTCACTCCTAGAAGATTCTTCAGATCTTGATTGCAGTCATATGTGTTTAATATTGTAAGTGACATGCACAAGCCTTATTATTTTCCTTCCTATCTCTCCATTGTTTGTTACTTTATAGCCATATATAATTGATTGGGTTTTTGCATATAATAGTAAAAAAGGATATATTGGAAATGCAGTCAACTCTCCTGTGTTTCTCCCTATATAGTGCAATGTAAATCATCATGAAATTATTGTAGCATTTTGGACAAACTATATATTGTGATGGGCTGTTAGTGTTGACCCATGCTAATAATAATCTGAATGTCTTGTGTTTCTACCTTGCTTATTTTTTAATTTCCAGTTCATGGTAGCATTAAAATACGCATTTTGGAGGGTTTATTGCATTTTTCGGCTGGCTAAATCCACTTGGCTTTCTGCCACATACCTCATATCACCACCAGAGAGAGGCATGCAATAATTTTCCACAAAATGCATTCCTGTCATGTCTTATTATTTAAATAGGTGATGATCCATTGTATGTAAACACACATCTCAGAAAAATATCTAATGATTCATGCATGGAGCTTGCTACATTTTGACTGTCTAATCTGTAGCTTTAATTTTTCTGTTTTTAATGCTACGTTTACACATGACTGGCAGCAACTATAATCACCAACACTGGGGATGTTGAACACATTACTGTGGTTGCTCCTGGTTGTCCTTTGCTACAACACAACTCATCATTCTCGAATCTAATAGCATTACAGATTTTATTCAAACTTCTTAGTCACATCTCTGGGGGAAAAAAAACTGTAATGAGACCTATTCTTCAGTGTCTAATGTGAAATTTATGCACCTAGCAGGCCCAATATATGTTAACGAAACAGCAACTGATAGTCGTATAAACTATATTTTGATCAGCAAACAGTATGTAAAGATGGCATTGTGTCACAATATATAGTAGCGCCACAGTAAAATTTAATACATAAATACCGTGTCATGGATTCATACTCCCACTAAGTATAGGTCTCTGTATGTATTTCAGCAGGTAACTCTATGCAATAAAGAGCTGTAAGAGTAATTTAATTTTGTATTCTTTCAAGCCAACAACCCTTGTCTCTGCTCAACCAGTGATGCCAAACTTTATCAGCCATTACTCTTCCAATTAACGTGAAACACCCTCTCATTTTTTCCTGTATCACCAGTTATGCAGTAAAGAATACACTATCACAAAGCTACTACAGGTTGGACTTCCCTGGTCTGGCACCCTTGGGACCTGACCAGTCCTAGTGGAGGGAATTTGCCAGATCAGGGAAGGTTCCCTCCCACTGACCCCCTAGGTCTGGCACCTCTCTCACCGTGGGCTCCTTTGATCCCACTACTGGCTGGATGACACAGCTCCCCCACTGTCCCAGCCCCCGATTGGGTTGCTGACCTGCCACGGCCCCAGCTGAGTTGCCGCACCCCAGCTCCACCCCTGCAACTCCACTGCGGCAGCCCAAGTCAGTCTTTCCCTGCTGGGCTTCTGTGGCCTGGCTTTTCTGTCAGCTAGGCTGCCACAGCTTTGTCCCCACTGCTGGCCAGAGCGCAGCCCTGCTCACGGTGCTGCAGCATAACACCGGGCTGCCCCAGTCCCACTACCACGGCCCTGCTACTGCCATCAGACTGCTGAGGCCTGGCCATGCTACCACCAGCCTTGCCTTGAATAGGGTTCTCAGCTGCTGGCCCTATGCCCTGGGGCTCTTTTGTTCAGCAACATCCATGGTCCTACCAGAACACAGATGTCGCCAGACAAGAGTGTTCCAGTTTAGGGAGTTGCAACCTGTACATGGTATCTCTTACTATTATTTCTCAAATCCCTCTCTAACCTCCATCGTGGCGCCTAATGAAAAGTACACAGCAGCTAAGCAGCTGACGTGCTGTAACTGTTGCATATGATGCTAGCTAATTTGTCTCACTGTTATTTTGTTCTCCTTTTGTATCCCCCTATTGTCTCTTCCTCCCCCCAAAGAATCATTGCTTCATACAGTCCATCGTATGAATTGAATCACTAGTGATGAACAGGTGTTGTGTTGTGAATGAGGATATTGTAGATCCCTTCTCTATTGCAGAAGCTGGAAGCTTTGTGTTGAAAGAGGCAGGAGAGTGCCGAAAAAGAAGGGATAATCTTATGATTAAGGTTGCTGAGTACTGCCCTGCAGAACTGGCTTTCATCTCTGCCTCTACAGTGAAATTCTGTGGGATGTAACAATTTAAATGAAACTTTCACAGGTAGTCATTGTACTTTTTGATTATCTGAATGCCCAATTTAAGATACTCGGGGCCAAACTTGCGAACGTGCCACACAAGATACAATGTAACTGCAAGGGGTTCAATGAGAGCTGTACTCTGGTCATATAAAGGGCTATAAAATGCCAATTACTCTGTGAAATGAAGCAATTGTATGTTGTCATATCCATAGAGTGAAATGACATTGTATTTTGTGTGATGGTCTATGGCACAAGGAAGAGAATAGGGACAGGGAAATAAATTATATGGAAGGAATTCAGGCCCCTAGGCAGACCTAACTCTTGTAAAAGAAAAATGTGTGTGCATTTGTGTGTTACACCGGCAGGTGAACTGTACCTCAGACCTCGGGAGCTTAGTATATGAACCTTTAACATCTTGAGCTATAAAGCCAGCTGCCTCTCAGCTTAAGCTGTAGAGAAAACTCCTTCTTTCTCTCTAAGTGGTCTGTGCCACTACATGGGACAGCAAACCACACCCAGTAGATGTGTGGGTTACATGTGCACATATGGGTTCCTGTGGAGTTCTAGGAGGGAGGAGGGAATTAATAAGTCAGTTATGTTTTCCCTGGATTGGCTAGAAGGGTAGTGGCAATATCCCCCTTTTTCCTTGGAAGAAATTAGTTAGCGGCAGGAAGTTGTTGTGTCCCCCTGGAGAAGAGAGGGAACAGTCAGGGGAAAGATCTTCCTGTTTATTAAAAAAAAAAAAAAAAAAAAAAGGAGGGAAAGGTCAGATGGAGATTATAGCATGGGATCATGCCACTAAAGATGGTCTCATAAGTTATATATGCAAGGGGACAAAATTACGGTTAGATAGGCAATCCTAATTTTGCTATTGCCTATCTTTTAAGGACTTTTTGTTTTGCAACCTTAAAGTTCTTTGCATGTAATTTAACATATTTCAGTAGCATAAGAAGGCGATAGACCGATTGGGCTCTGTTGTGGTAGGCAGTGTACAAACGTATAATAGAGTCTCTGCCCCCAAAGAGTTTACAATTAAAAAGACAAAATGCAACAGGTGCATGCGACAGACAAGTGGGGTGAGGGAGTTAGCGTAACATATTGTAGGTTCTGGACAAGTCGTACTCATTCAGTAGACTTGGTGATAATGCATCACTTGCTTCTCCTGTCTGATGGGTTGTCATTTAGAGATCATGCCACCAGGGAAAGAGCAGGGCTGTGTGGCTTCTGACAAGAGAGATGTACCATCTCCTTTACTCAACAACCTACTAATACTTGCAAACACCTGAGCCTGGATAAGGATCAGAACTGTATCTATGTACCTTGCTCTTAAGTGCTAACTGTAGGGATTTGGTCCAAACTGAAGAAATTTCTCACTGTTCTTAATATGTTAAGACTTTTTTTACTTTATTTTCAACACCACACTAGATTGTAGCTTTCACTATAGCAACCTACAAGTGTTGTTGTCATATTGTGAAATTTATGTGTATATATAAAAATTGTGGAAGTGTCTAATTTGTAAAACTAAGTCAAATTTTTAGACAAAACTCGTTCACTGAAAAACATACATTTGGATTGATAAAAAAAATTTCAAACTGTCAAATTTGCTCACTTGTTTTTAGCTAACTTGTCAAAAGAAAATTCCAGATATGCCACGGCATTTCATTTCACTATTTTCAAAACAAGAAGTTTGATTAAAATGAGTATAGATTCAGAATATAATTTCTTTTAAAAAAGAGATACAGTAATTACTCGTTTAACGTGTGCCCGCTTAACACTTTTTCTCAATAGCACGATTTTTTTAGGGAATTATTTTCAAATAACACGACTGTCACCAAAATAACACAAAAATAATCTAGTGGACTACATGCATCAGTATAACTGGTTGAATATAGTGGCAATACGCATGAGTGGATGAATACACATGGTCACAGCGCTCCTCCGCTCACTCACGTGTTCATCTTTGCATTTTAACAAACAGCAGCGACTTGTGTTGCTAGATATCTAATGTTGACGTTGACGACCCAGCACCAACAAAAACTTGACTTTGCCACCACCGCCTGAAACGCAACCCCCACCTTTTCCATTATTTTTAATGGGAAAATTGACCCTGCATGGCATACTTTCACTAAGCAGGAACATTTTCAGAAACGCATCTATAGTGTTAAATGAGAAATTACTGTACCCTAAAATGAAATAAACATTCTGATTTCAGGTTGAATAAACCCTTTAATTTGCCCTGAAAATAATTGTTTTTGTTCAGCCACTGAAAAGAAAAGCTAGTTGTTCTTCCAGTGATATCCTCATTGATACTCCACATAAGGTGGCGGGTCATCCCTGGAGCTGCAGAATCGTATTTTTTTTGTAATAGTTAGCAGTCAGACCATGCATGCACAGCAGGTGGCTCACACTGTTAGCAGTTGGACTTTTCAGACGCATCCTGACTCCTTCCCTCCCTCTATATTTCCTCTTCTACCGCCCTAAATCGCGGATGGTGCTCTCCTGCCGCATCAGGCATTCCTCTCCTCACAGGAACTTTCACTTTCTCCTACGGACTTCTTGACTTCCCTTCATTAAAATTTCCCTCTGTTACATTAATGCACTTAAAAAAATAAATAAAAGGGTGATGGTGGAGCAGAACGAGTTGTTTCCTCAGCACAGAATGCTTCAGCTGCGGTTGCTTTGTTTTTCTTCACCTTGCCGCACATCTCATTACTTAATATTTTTTTAACTAACTTGAGAAAAGAGAAGCTTCAGGAAGTAGCCGAGTTAGTCTGTACAGCAAAAACAACAACTGGTCTAGTAACAACTGTTCTTCAAGGTGTGTGTCCCCATGGTGCTCCATGACCCTTTCTTTCTCCCAGCTACTCAGACTCAGATTGCTCTGTGGTAGACAAGGAACTGAAGGGGTACGGGGCGGGCCCCACATGAAATATCCATCCGCCAGCATTGCTAGCCACCTGCTATGCATACGCGACTACTAACTGCTGCAAAAAAGCTCGGATTCTTCAGCTCTGGAGATGACCTGTCACCTTACGTGGAGCATCCATTGGGAGACCCACTTCAAAGAACAGTCCTAACTTCCTTTTATTCACTTAGTTGTGCTAAGATGTCTAGACACTAAAGGACACTCTCTGCTCTGAAGAGCTCAATGAGGAACAGTTATTATCTTGCTTTCCTTTCTGTGCAGTAACTTTGAAGGCCCCTTAATGCAACTCCTCTTCCTCCAAGGGCAATAATAATTTTAGGAGATACTGATTGTATTTGACTATTGTGGAATATTTTTAGTCTAGTTTATTTTGGCCAATGAAATGAAGATAATAGCTTGATATACTATACCTGACGTGGTGTTTTGCTTGCTTGCTTCTGGTAATAGCAATCTGTGTTTTACTGAAACGCTGTTCAATGGAATACAATTCTTCATCATGAATTTGATTTTATTTGGTTATGCAGGTTCTCTTTATAGGACATTGTTCTTTTCAATTGACAGGAACTACTTTTGCTGTTATATTTATCTTGGATTCTGTTATTTCCACTCCATCTCATCTGATGAAGTGGGTCTTATCCATGAAAGCTCATGATACTAAATATTTTTGTTAGTCTCTAAGGTGCCACAGGACCACTTGTTGTTTTTACAGTTTCTTACCATTAAGCCTGCACGTAAGCCTTCCCTAAGGATCATATTAGACTTATGGTTACATGATGCATCTCCCTTGCTGCTTCTCTAGCTTGATGATTAATGAAAACTTATATTTGTCTCGATATAACATTCCTGGCCAAAGAATGCAGAGGAGAAAAGGAAAAAAAAGTTTTATTAAAGGTTCAAATCCTTACTTGTGATTATCTATACAGGAGAGTTAATCTACACTGAGTTAAAGCAATATTGAGTAATAGCATGGGCACAGGAGAGCTGTGCCATCTTTTAGTTCACATCATTGTGTACACATGGTGTCAATGTTCTGAGTGCTAAGCACATGGGTGATGTAATAGTCTTGGAGGCTATAACATGGTCCTTTACTTCACTGCTGCGTATGGTACATTCTGGGTTTTTCTTGCTGTTGTAGCCAATGATTTTAATTATTATTCATATATGGTGGGGATAACTCCAAACTGTTGAATGAGGATTCCATCAGGAAAATAAGAGGCAACAAAAGACCTAAGCGTGAATCATCTAAGCAGCTGAAGAGGGAGAGAATAAGGCACAGGAGATTCTAGCCAAGGATTTAATGACACTGAAACATTCCTCACAGACCAAATGGATTCGATCTCAAAAAGGTACTTGTGACCTATCTAAACATTTATGCGATGTAGAGGCCCAATGCCTCACTTGAAAAATGAGCTACAAAAGCGGTGAAATTAAAGAAACTGCCTCCTTAAAGCTTAAACGAGACACATTGGAAGAAAAACAGGATGATTTTGAGAGAGATCTCAAAGAAACAACATTCACCTCTTGGGCATTGCTGAGGCTCTGGAGGAGAAAGATATTATCAGATTCTTTCAGAAGCTGCTCCCAGACATACTTAAATTAGCCACCAGCTGCCCCTACTGGATATGGAAATAGTTCATCAAATGCCTGGTACTAGAAGGCCTGAGTCTGTTAAGCCAAGACCCATCATCTTCAAGCTACTGAAGTTCAATGATAAAATAACATTAACACTGACAGAAACGCTGAACTCCTTATGTACAAAGATCACAAAATTTTGCTTTTCTGACTTCTCAGCCAAGCTTGAGAAGAGAGCTCAATTCAGTGGTATAAAACAAATCCTGAGGGGGTGACCACCATCAGCTACAGTCTCAAGTATCCATCCACTTCATTAGGGATTTAGTAGGTTCAAGAAGATTTTTGCATAACCCCTTTGAAGACTGGCAAACACTTCAAACAGGCAGAGAAGGTCTACACTTTAAGCACTACACCTCTGAAACATGGTAGCTATGTTGATGGGAGAAGCCCTCCTGTTGACATAGGACTGTCCATATTGGGAGGTTAAGATGGTATAAGCACACTTCTGAACAATGCAGATTTTTTAAAACCTTCAGTGACATAGGTATACAGATGTAAGATTATAGCATACACCTGGCCTAAGACTAGATCTATCAAAATTAGCAGAATGGTTTATTATGAAAATCACACCTCAAGTTTAAAAATCAGTGTTTCTCTGCTATAATCTTCCAACCCCTGGGTGATAAGCAACTAGGTCTCTTCTGTTGATTTCCTTTGGAACTGAGCAATGACAACTGTGTAGCACTACAATACATAGAGTAACAGTTAAATGCAAAGCTGGTGATTACAGCACCATCTACTGACTGAAGTGTTATCTGAACCAATCATCACAATTTGCACAGTTAGGCAGACTCTCTTCACTAGGGCTATGTCTAGACTTCCCCCTCTTGCACAAAAAATATGCAAATGAGGCGAAGCATGGACTATCACCACGCCTCACTGCCATAATTAACGAGGCTCCATTTTTGCACAAGAGGCTTTTGCGCAAAAAAGAACCATGTAGCTGGCTCCTTCTTGTGCAAAAGCCTCTTGTGCAAAAATGGAACCTCATTAATTATGCAAATGAGGCATGGCAATAGTCCACGCTTTGCCTCATTTGCATATTTTTTTGTGCAAGAAGGGGCAGTCTAGACATAGCTTAGGTGTGTGTCTCATGGATCATCCAGAGGACAAGGTGAGTGAAGTGGTATCTTTGGTGAGAGAGAGAAACTTTCAGCTTACACAAAGCACAGTTACAGAAGAAGAAGAAGAAATGGGTTGTGCCCATGAAAGTTCATGATACCATTTGCATTTTTTGTTAGTCTCTAAGGTCCTGCCAGACTCTTCCCAATTTTTTTAGTTTTTTCAGTTACAGATTAACAGGGGCTACCCCTCCGAAACAAGTCGAAAAGAGAGGTGTGTTAGTGGGCCACTTCACCTGGAATGCTCCCTTGAAATGTCAGTTTAAGTACTTATGTGAAACAATCCGTTTCATCTTGTATTTCAGTGTGAGGCTTTGAGGCTATGTTTACACTCTCTAGTATAGAGAGTGCAGCCATAGCTACACTAAGCCAATGGGAGAGAGCTTTCCTGTTGATTTAATTAATCCACATCCAGCAGTCTTTCACTGACATAGTGCCTGTCTATACCAGCACTTAGTTTGGTGCAACTTATGTCTCTCAAAGGGTGGCTTGTTTGCACTTCTGAGCAACTTAAGTTATGCATGGTAGTGTGGCTATAGCCTGAGTATTTCTCCCAGATGTGAAGAACAGCTCTGTGTAAGCACAAAAGCTTGTCTCTCCTACCAACAGAAGTAGGTCCAATAAAGGTTTTATCTTACTCACCTTGTGTCTCCAATATCCTAGGAGTGACGCAGCCAGCTACAACATTGACACAACCAGATACAACTCTGCATAGCTCATGTCATGGTAACCTTAAGTCCCTTGGCACAGTCAATACTTCTGACACCTGGCGTATACTAAAATCTAAATCTTAAATAGCAGGGCATTTGACATACAGTGAATATGAATTTTATATTGTATTTTTCATATTTAGATGTTGTACTAATTTATATTTGATTTACCAAATATGCAAACTTTCATGTATGCTCTGTATATATGTGTATGCATCTGTGTGGGTATGTATAGATTATACATGTTCTACAATACCTAATGGTATTTACAGGGTATTATCTGATTTTCAGTGTATTTGTATGTAGAGATGTTTAGACGATTATTAGATAGTATAGGAAAGGAAGAGGGCATGCAGCTGAAATCCTCAGCAATGCGAACACACCCACAGTAATGTTTTACATCTGTTAGTTTTGTTTCTACACCTTTGTTTTGTTACAATACACTTTTGAGGATTCATAGCCGTTAACTATAGATCCCTTTTGTATGTCAGGCAGTCTTAAAGACTCTAATGAAGGAGCTTTAATCAACCTTCCTAAAGAATTAAAATCCTGAGATACCTCAGGTCTAAAAAAGTGGCTCTTTTGACACCAGCCTCTGCAGCTCCCTATCTTTCTTCACAGTGTGTTTTGCCATGGCAACACTGTGACACTGTTCACACTTCAGAGATGTCTCTGGATAGCCCCCTAACCCTTTTCTTTTCTCCATCCAATCATAACTACAACCGCCAATCTTCCTTTTTGTTTTCTGGTTTTGGGGGGAGTTTGCAGTGAAGGCTGAAAAGATGTCATCCCAATTTTTTTGTCCCTATTCCACATTCAGACATTGATAAAGGCCCCTATACTTGAGCATCCATCTGCCACTGTGGAAGAAGGATATAAAACCACAATTGACTATACTTCATTCTCCAGAAAAACGGTCATGGCATTTTTTTAAATATGTATTTCTGATTTCTCATTCAGAGATTCTTCCTAGTTATGGCGGAGCCTTAGAGATGGTGAGTGGTGCAGATGAGGGCTGCTAGATTGGGATTTTTGACTGTGCAGTACATGCTAGCTCAAGATGTGGGGGAGAGGGGAATTGGAATTTACATTTCTGCTTTGGCTTTTGCAGTTTTGCCTTGTCTTGGAGGTATTGAAAGAGAATAGCGGGTGCGTCTGAGGCTGAGCTAGCTAGTACCCCTTTCTGCATCCCTATTAGGTTTCACTTATCTCTCTGCTATTACCTTTAGGTGGGGTCTTATTTAAAAAAGCAAAGGATAGCTTACAGAGAGAAACAGTAATGTTTTTCATCCAGACGATATCTCTAAAAGTGCTGTAGGAATGGAAGGCAAGCTATACCACGCAATGACTGTGCAGCCAGCCATCACACAAAATGTCCAAACCAAAATGGAGCCATTTGAGCTTTACATTCTGCTTTATCTTCCCTGAAGACACAGTGAAAGCGCAGAGAAAGGACAGGGTTCTTTACTGATTGAAGCATTCAATGTCCCCAGTCTTTCTGTGTATAAACCTCTGAAGAACCGTTAAGAGCTTTGTCGCCCAGGAGGGAAAGCACTTTTCCTGTAAGAATGAGTGGGGAGATGCAGACTTTGTACTTTTATAGGATTGCAGTGTCTGTGTCTACCTCATGAAAATACAGACTACCAATCAGACTTTTTTCTGGTAACTACTCTCTCATTAGATTGTTGAATTTTGCACAGTGGTTATTTGAATACATCATAGGATGGGTTATGGCACGGTGAAGTTGCACCATGCTGCCATTTTGAGCTGCTAAATGAGTTTGGGGGCATTCAGCAGGCAGGACAGCTGCAGGAAGAAAAATAAAATAATGGGCAGGCTCAAAATCAGTTGATAACTGAGGCATTAGCATGCCACAGAAGCTGATGGTGAAGCTGGAGCAGCTGCTGTTTTGATAACATATTCAATAGAGCTGAGCAGACAGTGTAGGCCAAGGAGAAGCAGGCAGGGGCTGGAGATGGGAAGGCTTCTATTTCACATCTGAGAAAAATGGCTGCAGTCCTAAGGTACCCAGCATAGATGCTAGAATAGCAATATAGCAACATCATAAACTGTAGAGAGATATACTGAAGTGTCAAAGTTCCCACAATGGCCTATGCCGTTTCAGTCCTTATCTGGGTTTCTGGATAGGAAGAGGGCTGGGTTTCTGAATAGCAGGAATAGAGTTTGGTTCCTACATAACCAGCATAAGGATTCTGTGTCCTAAAGAAATTCTGTTTTTTCAGGGACAGCTCTTCATTAACCTTCTGGTGTTTCTCTTCCAATGACTCTTATTGTTCATCAGGAGGCAGGGCCGGGAGGTGCAGAATGGAAGAGACAGAATCTGCAACCTGCCTCAGCTTATCAGAAAATGGACATGTTATATTTCCATTGCCAAATCTCTTCCTTGTCGCTGGGTGGTGTGTCCAACTCCTGGGGCGGGGGCGGGGGCCTTTCGTGTTCCTGGGGGTCTTTAAATCTCACCCCAACCCCGCTCGTATAGTAACTCAGTTGCTGTCCTAAACACCCAGTCCCCTTGCTGGGATAGGGCAGCCTAATAGCCAAAGTCAGTAACGAGCACCTCTCCCACTGGGGCAGTGCAAGTCCCGTAGCTGAAACAAATAGGAAGCACCCCTCTCACTGCCCCAGTGAGGCCTAACAGCCGATGTCTATAGTAACAGGTACAGGCCCCACGTGCTGCGGATTGAAGAGGGAGTAGAGGGTATCCGGGCTCTCCCTACTCCACTGGGTCCCAGGCCGGTCCCACTTGTGGTTCACTTCCAGGCTCTCTGGCAGTACCTCCTTCCTCTTCATCAGCCAGCCCAGACTGAGCCTCTCTCCAGACCGTTATACCTGGGCTGTAGTTTGAGCATGCCCAGCAGAGCTGCAGGGGTGGAACTTCCTCAGCCAGCTGTGCTTGGTTAAGCCTTGCTTTCCCCCAAACTCAGGGTGGGGCTGGTACACCTTGTCACATTCATGATATCCTGGGTTTTAATGTAAATCCTCATGGTTTTTTTGCTCTTTATCAGACACTGGCAGGGCCCTTGAGTGCTTCTGTGGGCCCCTGGACAAGGTGAAGGGGGCCCAGCTCCGTGCTCGTGGAAGGAGTGGGACCAGGAGCAACCAGCTCTCCACACTGCCTGGAGTGCTCGCCACACTGGTCTGGGTGGTGATTTAAAGGGCCTCAGGCTCTGACTGCTGCCACAGTAGCAGTGGTGACAGCCAGGAACCCCAGGCCTCTTTGAATTGCTGGGCGATGGGGTAATTGCACCCTTTGCCAACACTGGTCAGTGTCCTGATTGGGACCCCTTCTGCTTAGGAAGATCCACAAAAAGATCTTTATATTCTGGTGGCTAGCCACAAAATCTGGCTGCATCAATGCTTCTCCCCAGATAGTGAGGAAATCAGGGGGCCCAGCATGGCTGAGGGAGTACTATGGTAGCAGTGATGATTCTTCAAGTCCAGGAGCAAAAGGGTAAATTCAGGCCCCATGCCTGATTAATTTCAGTTAATCTGGCATGGGCCCAAATTTGCCTATTTTTTCTTGGATTTGAAGACATCAGCATTGCAACAGTGTTACTTGAGTCCACCCACTAGTTTGGACTCTGGCACAGGAACTCTAAGGTACAGGCAACTGACAGGACTTTTTCCTCCAACCGCAGTCCAGTAGCCTCTTCCTTGGGCCACTTCTCCAAACGCTCCCCCCTGTACCTTTTCCTGAGTATCCGAGTGAGTCTCTCCTGCTCCTGCACAGCATGCATCCCTCCTTGCGGACCTCAGCTCTCCAGCAGTGCTCCTCTTACTCTCAGACCTCAGCTTTCCTCCTCCCCCTGCCTTTCCCAAGGAGAAACGTTTTCAACTAGCCCCAGTAGGCCTTACTGGGCGGAAGGGGGCCTGGTTAGCCTGCTGCCTTAGGCAAGCTCTTTATTAGCCCCAGGTTCCATGCCTGCCTTGATTAAGAGGCCAGGTCACTCAGGGAACAAAAAACTATTTACCTAGTTCCCTGTATATTTGTCCCCCACCAAGCTATTGTAACCAGCTCCCCATGGTCTATCATGTGGGTGGGCAAAGTAACCAACTACCCCAAGGCTCAGAGATACAAAAGGGCCTGAGGCTCTCAGCTGCTGCTGCTACTGCAGCAACATTGGTGGCTGAAGTTCTGTGCCCTTTAAATTGCTGATGGATCACTACACAGCATGCTCCAGGGAGCCCTGAAGGCTCCGGGGGAAGCCTGGCACTCTTCAGGGAGTGCTGAGAGTTACCTTGCCCCAGCTCTGTCTCTTCTATCTGAGGCCCACCCCTTATAGGGGCACAAAGCACACACCCCCACCTTGCCCAGGAGCCCAGTGAGGTTGTCGGCTCCTCTGCCATTGTCTAAATAACATCAATATTTCCTTTCCCAAATACATCTTACCCCTTTAATCCTTTGGTCGTGGTGGTGGTCAGATGTGTCAAAGATTTCGTGCACAGTATCTGGAAATATAGTGTGTCATCAGTCAGGCGGGGTTGTCCTCATGAGTTCCTGATAGACCCTCTACTCTATCAATGATGAAAAATTTTCGGCTGTCTAACATGTTAACCAGGCACAATTATTCAACATGACAGACTCCCAGAGAGCCCCCAGAGACCACAAATCAGATAAGGATCGAAAGCATCCGAGTAGGTTTATTGGCAAGCAACGTACAATAATATTTGTTGGCGAACAGACTTGCCGCTACGCCACTACACCCATGTAAGCTGACAATAGATTAACACCCAACTAAATGCTCTGGATTTTAGCATACCCTTCCTTCCCCCAATCAGTCAACGACCATCCTTTGGGGTGCACTTTCATACACAGATACAAACAAGTTATACCTCGCTGCTGACATATCAGGTTGCCACACACTTTTAGCTAGTTACCACCCCATATCTCTCACAAGGGGGGTTTGGTTACTATCCATCATGCTGTCAATTTAGATCTGGTCTTGAAACTTAGTCGGTGTGCTATTTGTGGATGTGTGTTGGTACCAAGATGTTTTTTAATGAGGTGTTCTGTTATGACCCCTCTGGAATGTGCTTACAGCCAGTGCCTCTTGGATATGAGTGTTTCTGTAATATCAGCTGCGTACTTGCCAATTACTGTGAGCAGGGCCTGCCTCTTGCCAGAGGAGGCGGTGAAGGCTAGGACTATAATAGAGTTTAAAGAGAAGCTGGATAAATTCATGGAGGTTAGGTCCATAAAAGGCTATTAGCCAGGGGATAAAATGGTGTCCTTGGCCTCTGTTTGTCAGAGGCTGGAGAGGTATGGCAGGAGACAAATCGCTTGATCATTGTCTTCGGCTAACCCTCTCTGGGGTACCCGGTGCTGGCCACTGTCGGTAGACAGGATATTGGGCTAGATGGACCTTTGGTCTGACCCAGTACGGCCGTTCTTATGTTCTTATGTTCTGTTGCTCACCGCTTCACTCTGCTTTGTATTAGCCAAGTTTTGACCATTGCTGTCCAGGCCTCAGGCCTCGTACCCAGTATGTGATGCATAGGCTTATGTTTCAGATCCTCATCTTACTATGTATGGTTGCCTCTTAATCTAGCAGTCAATGAGGTATTTTGTAACCCCATCTACTTACAACTTCACAAATGAATGACACTAATATATGTTGCTCAGACTATCATTTTGAGCTGTACAGGGTGCTCATAAATGCTTAGAATTGTATGTGTTTTTTATTATGGTACTTCTGTGCATTCTTTGGCATGAAAGCAGAATGCAAAGGGTGTTTGAATAGAAGGCATATTTTTATCCTAGATAAGTTCATGGAGGATAGGTCTACCAATGGCTATTAGCCAGCATGAGTAGGGCTGGTGTCCCTAGCCTGTCTTTGCCAGAATCTGGGAATGGGTGACAGGGGAGGGATCACTTGCTGATTATATGTTCTGTTTGTTCCCTCTGGGACACCTGATATTGGCCACTGTCAGAAGATATGATATTGGTCTAGATGGACCTTTTGGCCATCAGCCCAGTATGGCTGTTCTTATTCCCTGCATATCCATATTTGTGACACTCTGGCTATGACTACACTACAGAGTTTTTCTGGGATATCCGAGGTATCCCAGAAAAACTGCTCTGTCCAGAGAACGCGTCCACTTTTTTGGATCAGTTTCCAAAAAAGTAGGCACGCTCTTTCAGAAGGTATTCCTCATTTTATGAGGAATAAGGGCTCTTCCAAAAGAGGAGGTTTTTCTCCCATTTGGCCCTGTATAGATGAGCCAAATGTCGGAAAAGCCTCTTCTGAAAAAAGAATTGGAAAACAGTACGCAAATTGCAAATAACTGCAGTGTAGACATAGCTTCTGATGCTGAAGTTAACAGAAAACACATTTTAGTGCTCGAGAGAGAGAGGGAGATGTATGCTGCTAGTACCAGAGGGCTTGTTTGGACAAAAAGTGAGAAACAGTGGATTTAAAAGAAAGATATACATTTATAAAAATGCATCTCTACTAAATTCCCTCTTTGTGGAAATGAAAAGTCATAGAGTCAAAGTGAACTAATTTCTATTTAGACAACGTACAACTGGATTTCAAGGTACTTACATTTTAAAGTGCAGAGGAATGTAATTAACACACTGGGATTTGGCTGGGAGCTCAGGAATTACATCCCTATTCTTACAGAAACCGCTGCAGGCTTTTGATTACCCAATATGGTAATTAGATCTTTACATCTTTTCTGCAAGATGGCATCTCTACTAGTATAGTGTCCCCTAGAACAGCAACACTGAAAGCATTGATTCGTTTTCAATCAAACTGCCTAGTAAGGACGTAAGCCAAATCTCATTTAAATGAATGAACCATCTCCTGTTGTCAGCAGTGTGCTTTGCATCAGGCACTAAATCACCAACACTACTTTACTACTTTGCAAAGTGTGTTTTACTTACATAACCGTTTGTTGTTGAATTTTGTGTACGTTAGCCAGTGAGACTGCAACAGTGCAAGAGAAAGTAGTGTCACATAAACCTTACTCACGAATTGTAGAAGTCCTGTATTAGCTTGCATGCTGAATACAATTAATCAGTTTTGTTTATATTTGTTTTATAATAGGAGCCACATAATAGAATTCAGAGTTCAGCTTCTTACAGTAGTTAAGCTTCAGCTCTAAATTTATGAGAGTAGACTAGTCAGTTACATCATCTCAAGTTATACTCTGTAAAATGTTCTATACAGTCTGTTGAACATAAAGGTTTTCTTTTAAAATGCAAGAGAAAAGCCTAATGATGTTTTAGTGTCATTTAGAGAAAGCTAAATAATTGTTCAGACTACATTATTTGTTTTTCTTCAGATACTGTTAAGTTGCAGGGCTGAAGATCAAAGCAATGAACTTTTATAACAAATTGATATATTTTGCCAAAGGCTGTTCTTGATCCTAGAGATACAGAACTAGTTAGACCAATTTTTCAGATCAGGAATATTTTTCCTGAGAGAATAATTCAGAAATGTTATTTAATTGGGAAACGTTGTGAACATCAGTTAAGGTTAGTGCTTGATCCAAAACCTTCTGAAGTCAATAGAAACACTACTGTTGACTTCAGTGGCTTCAGGATCAGACCGTTAATGAGCCAAATGCTGTGCTTTCTTTTATTACCTGTGCAAACTTATTGAACTGAGTAAAATTTCATGGGTATAATCAGAGCAGAATCTGACGTACTGTTTTTAAAATCCTTTGTAAAGCACTAGATTTTCTAGATCCTAGAAAACCACTCATCGAAGCGTGACTTTTAAAAACAGGAGTAAAAAAAAATGTACAAATCTGGAAAAGTTCCAGTGATTTGATTTTTTTTCTCCCTGTGAGCCTGATTGGTCATTGAATATATGTGATGTGATGTGATATACACTAGTTCAGCTGTGACTCTCTCAGTTTGGGTCAAAACCATGCTTTAATACAACATAGAGCACTGAAACTGCACTCACTCACAGCACTGGTTGCCAGTCCCACCAAAATCATTTTATCAATCTCCCCCCTCTGGGAAATAGCTGATGTTTAGTTGGCTAGCAAACTGACTTCAGTGGTCTTACAGTAAGTGATAGGTGAAGATTAGTTGAAATCAGAAGCATCAGAGCTTGTGTTTGTTTGGAATTCTTATGAGTTTCAGGATTGCTGAATGATCTTGTATCCTCTGGTCAAATCCTGATTTAATATTGTACATTGTAAAATCTATTACTTCAGAATAAATGTCTTTATAAAATCTCTTTACTGAATTTAGGCAGCTGGATTCACCTTCTCCCTGTTTGCATTTTGTGTCAATTTTTCTTGCAAGCTTAGAAATATAGACTTTCTAGCTTTAAACTTTTCGAGTAAATAAATTCCCACAATAACGTGTTATTTTTTTTCATTTGACTGGATATAATGAAGAGGATTAAGTGACATTTTCATAAAATAGACTTCTATTCCTAAAATATCTGACCTTCCAGAGTTTTGGACACAGTGCTTACCTTGTTTAGGACTTTGCTCAATAAAAAAAGAGGGAGTTATTTTTTTTCCATTTGAGCTGCTATTCCACCAATTAGAGCTGTCATTTCAGGTTCTCTGAAATTGCATTCTTTGCAACCTCGTAAATTACACACAGCATAAGATAACTCTCAGAATTTGAAAATAATGCATGTGCAAAAAGAGAGAGGACATTCATGCTTGGAGAGAGGAGTAGGAGAGAGGACATTCACGTTTGGTGTTGTATCTATGCCCTTATGGGGACATACAGTACAGATTGAACCTCTCTGGTCTGGCAAATCTGTGGTCTAGCAGGAGAGCTCATGGACCAGAGAGCCCCAGTGGCTGTCAGCTGGGAGTCCAACGGAGAGGAACCAGTGGCTGGCAGTCTACAAGTAACATGACATCTGTTGGTCCTTTGACCCCAGAAATTATGGGACTGTGATTAGAGGACAAAAAACCAAAGGACGGGGGGGAAAAAAGTGAAGAGAACATGAAACCAATGCAGAGAGTGGGAGAGAACGAAAGAGAAGAGTCAATCACAGGGTTCTGATAGTCCATCAGAGAGGAGTGGTAGCCCATTGGATCAGGTCTCCTTGGGAAGAGGGGATCAGGAGTCCTCTTACACAGAGAGAGCATCAGTAGCAGCAGTCTGAGAGGGAAGGAGAGAAACAGCCAGCTCAGTTGCTGAAAGAGAGAGAGAAATACAGGCAGAGGGTGTTCCGTATTTCAAAGATGTTTGGAAGCAGACAGCATGCTAGAGATGCTTGTTCTGTATGTCCAGAATAAACCCAGAAAAAAGGAAACACAAAATCCGTCTAGAAAGGGAGAATTCATTGCTAGTGACTGAAAAATGCAGAAAGTGACCACCTTGTAGGTCTATGTATCTTCCATGATCTGTTGTAATAAGTAAAGAGTGAAGGAACCAGCACTGCACAAATAAGTCTACAGTCAATTTATTTTATTTCTGCTGATATCAGTTATTCTTTTTCTTGCTGAAGAAACAAATGTCTTGTGTAAATCTTTATATCAATGCTACATCTGCATGTTTTTTTTTTTTTAGCTCTTGGAAAGCTAATATACACCGATTTTGTAGACTCAGGCCAAACAAAAATCACCCTAAGTAAACACCCCTTTTTCCTTCAACAAGGGGCCTTCATATAATTTATTATTTTGGGCCCAAATGACTAAATTCTATTTCTAAATGAGTGAATGCAGTGGATTTAGAGCCATGTGCATCCATCCATGTACAGAATGTTCCCACTTACTTGCTAACGGCCTATAGTGGAAGAGCCAAGCAACAGTCACAGCTTCTGTTTAATCTGTAGTCTTGAAATTTCAAATTAAATAGTCAATAAAACAGAGTGTTAAATTATAATTCTGTGTGCTTACAACCCCCTCTAGTCTGGTGTCATCCATCTTCCTAGTGTGACGAACCATTGAAAACTACTCTTTGGTTATCAAGTTTAAATTTGTCTCCTTTAAATTCCATCAAATGCCCTCTTGTTTATATATTACGAGAGTTCACATTTAACATTATTTTGTATACTTGTGTCATGTTCCCTATTTGCATCTGACCTTAAAACTCAACAATCCGAAATTTCACAGTCTCTTAGCATATGGGTCTCTTTCCATGCTTCACTTGTCTCTGTATACCTGTTCTGCTATATACTTGAGATAGGGTGACCTAAAATGAACACAGTATTCTAACTGAAGACATAGCATTTCGTGTTATAATGGAATTACATATTTTCAAAATTAGGTTATAACTTATTCCTGACACATCTTAACTTCTGTTTACTCCTGTGCTGCTGCTGTACACTGAAAAGAAGTTTTAACTGAGCTGTTCATAATAGTGCCCAGGTATTTCCAGTAGTAATAGTTAATGTGGAAAATGATGAATTGCTTTCTTTAAAAAAATTATCTGGCAATTTGCTCATCACAGTTTACTTAATGGGTTGTAATTATTTTTGTCAACTAATTTACTATTTTAGCTCCTAAATGTGCCTCTGTCTGGTCTACCAGTGCCTCACTTTATCAGGAGACCACTTCCATTTGTGAATTTATGCATGTAATTTTGATATCAGCAAAGAATTTCCAATGCAAATATGAGCACAGATTGAGGGAACCATTTTGAAAATGTAGCCCTAGAACTGGTTTATCCCTTAATATGAGCTAATGCATTCATTTTCTTGCATGAAACTAAAATGCTCAAATATCTCAAATGGATCTTTCAGCTGAATGATCAGGCCTTTTGTAAAGCCAGTTTCCAGTTTTGGAGTTGGTCTTTTGAGTTATAATCTCATTCATTCTGCTCCTAGGGAGTACACCAATGTACGGACACTAGCTAAGGGCTTGTGGTAAAGTCACAGTTCAGTATTAGTTGGGCATACAGGCAGTCCCCGGGTTACGTACAAGATAGGGACTGTAGGTTTGTTCTTAAGTTGAATCTGTATGTAAGTCAGAACTGGCGTCCAGATTCAGCCTGCTGAAACTGACCAGCGTCTGACTACAGGAAGCCCGAGGCAGAGTTGCTGTGCCCCGGGCTTCCTGGAATCAGCCTCTGATCAGTTTCAACAGGCTGAATCTGGATGCCAGTTCCGACTTACATACAGATTCAACTTAAGAACCCCAGGCGTCCCCAAGTCAGCTGCTGCTGAAACTGATCAGCGGCTGATTCCAGGAAGCCCGGGGCAGAGCAACTCTGCCTCGGGCTTCCTGTAGTCAGCGCTGGTCAGTTTCAGTAGCGGCTGACTTGGGGATGCCTGGGGCAGAGCAGCTGGGGTGCTGCCGGGTTGGTCCAGTAGCGCCCAGAGAGGCGCTGCGGGACCAACTGGCAGCGCCCCAGCTGCTCTACCACAGGCGTCCGGGAGAAAAGCCTGGACTGCTGGGGGGGGGGGGCATACTAGCTGCGCCCCCCCCCCAGCAGACCAGGGAGACGCGGGCGGGGGACCGAGACGCACCGCGGTCCCGCCTCCCGGGTCCTCCGTGGCTTTGCTCCGTGTCTCCCTGGTCTGAGCTGTCCCGCTGCCCGCGTGCTCAGCGGCTTTGCTCCGTGTCTCCCTGGTCCGGGCAGCGGACAGCCCAGACGTGCCGCGGCTGTCCCGCTGCCGGCGTCCTCAGAGGCTTTGCTTCCCATCTCCCTGGTCTGCTGGTCTCCAGCAGACCAGGGAGACGGGCAGCAAACCCCGTTCGTAACTGCGGATCCGATATAAGTCGGATCCGTGTAACTCGGGGACTGCCTGTACTAAGATTAGGTATTGCAGATTAAACTCAACCCAGTGGTCACTGTGAGTTCTATAACAAAAATTATGGTGTCAAGTCACAAAAGGTCTAAACCCCTGTGGTGCATGTGGATTTCCTGCAAAGCGCTGACACTCTCAGCCTCCTGTTTGTAAAATGAGGCTATGTCCTCTTTCTTGCTTGTTTTACAGGGTACATTGTGAAAACTAGTTAATAGGTCAGTTTTACTGCCATGGGAAAAATGGGATATGTGTACATTTCACAACCCCATCCAACACTCCATGGCCTGAATTAGGGCCACGTTGCCCCTATGATAGCACTCCCCCTGCTTTCCTCCTGGGGAGAACAGCTTTAACATGGAACACCAGATGAGACCCCACAGTGGAGGCAACTTGGGAGAGGAGTTCTATGCATCCTGTAGTTAGCCTGTACTTGTCTGCATCTGAATGCTTTGGAGTTATGCTGTCTGACTCCAAGCTGCCTGCCAGAACAAAGGATGGGCTGTGAAAGACCTTGCACAGCTGCATCCCTGCTCCAAGTAGACTTTCTGCTGCTGGGGTTCCAGCGCTGAGGTTCTGCCAGTAGGTTCTGCCCTCATAATCAGGACCAGTATCTATATTCATTTAAAATAAAAGGGCAAAGTGCTGTGTGAGTGTAGAATCTTATGACTATTATTAGCATTTACTGCTCAAATAACCTCTTCCCATGTGTAACCTCCCTCCTGTTGGCTAGCCCAGTGTGAGGTTATTCAGCATAAGGGAAGCTTGTGACTTCTTACACCACTGTGGGGGGAGGGCTAGGCCTGAGGCTGCTTGATGTGCTCTGCGTTGTGTATGTGTGAGTGCACCTCAGACCAGACCCACTCCGACAAATCATCAGGAACAGGCTTTATTCTGTAAAAAACATAGAACAGGAAAACAGTTCAGCAGCCCCTTCTCTCAGCATGCAGCCTGTGTGCTGCTTCTAGCATAGTCCTTACTGAGACCCTGCTGGGGGCAGAGGGCAAATCCTGGCAGGAACCAGGAAGTTCTCCCAACATGCCGCAGTGTGTAGTCCACAACTTGTAGTTCCCAGGGCTGCTGCTGAAACACACTGGACCTTGGGCTACACATGTAATCATTGTTTATCGCCATACAATGAATACCATGAAGACATTATCATAGGCATGGTTGGAGATACAGCCCTTGAATCTGTCACTTTGTGTGCCAGAGAAATCTATATTAAAGAGGATTGTCAGAGGAGAGCTACCTCTACAGATTAGTTTGTAACACTTGGTTGCTTCAGAAAAAGGGGAATTTTCTTCATTACAAGATCTCATCTCATCAATATTACATTGCTTTCATTCTCTCTGGATAGGTAGAATATGCATAGTACATCTCTACCCGTCTACTCAAGAAAACACACTTCACTACAGCACATCAGAGATTTTTAAATGTCATTAGATTGGCTACTGTAGAACTGGCACTGAAGGTTTTAGAAGCAGTTTCTCCTGTAGCTTTTAAAAATGTGCTTCCAGTGGCAAGTACAATTACAATTAGCAGCAGATAATATAAAGTGGAAAGTAAAGACTGCTGTGCTTCATTTTCATGTAATAATTGAACATTTCTTTTAAAAAAAGAGACAAACTATATGCAATTGAAGGACATCATAAAAGGATACACAACTTAAGTATGATTTTTATAGTTTTAGTTCTAGTATGTTATTCTAGACAGACGGATTCAAATATGTGTTGCCTATTTTTTTTTAAATCACTGCATGTGATAAAGAATACACTGCTGCTGCTAAGCAAGTAATACCAGAGACTGTAGGGATTTGTTTCATGCTTGTTGTGTGTATTCATAGAAACCCAGTATGCATATTTAAAATTTTGCTATTCATCTGGTCTTTACTGCAGTTCTTAGACCTAGATAACTATCAGATAATGTCTCATTGGATTCTTTGTTGTTGTTTTTGACAACAGAAAGGAATACAATGAAATGGAAGATAGGTTATTCTTACAAGTACTGTAATCATCTTTGGTGGTGGTGTCCCTTCAAAAATGTTTTTGCCCACTATCTGGGCAAGGGAGAAACTGCTATTTGATCTGACAAATTATTCAGAATCAAAATATCTCACTACCCAAACCAAAATATAATTTGCAGGTACCCCCATTTAACCGCAAATATTTCAGTTAGTGTTCAGCTCCTAAATAATTTTACCTAAATTGCAGCCTACTAGGGTTAGAGGAGATATTAGTTTACTGGAATGCCTTAACCTTGCAACAAAGTAAAGAATCATCAACAACAAAAACAGGAAATAAAAGGCAACTTTAGCAGGGGTTCATGGGTTTGATTGCACCTGCTAAAATAATGAAACCAAGGTTGCAAAACATACCCTGTAGAGGGAACAAGGATCCATATTTGGTCCTTTGCACAAGTAGCCCTGTGCAGCTTGGATAGTCAAATAGTGTTTTGTTTAGCATGGATAATCAAATAATTTTGTGATTAAGGAATTCTATAGATCTCAATATATATGTATGAGGCTAGCCACTACAAGAGGCTAACCCCTTCACCTCGTAAAAATGAGCTGTTCGAGGGAGTGGCGGTTCTCCTCCAGGAAGGAGAGCTCATGCAATAATACTCCTCATTTTAGCTAATCCATATCCTCAACCTATTCCTTTACCATTGGCATAATTTCAGAGGTAACAGAAGAGTCCTCTGTTTGCCGATGACATAGATTTACTACAACCTAAAGCAAATTATCAACCTTTCATTTTCTTTTAATCTGTCTTCAAGGCATGTGTGGAGAGGGAATGGGGCTGGAGTAAGTGTGGGTGGATTTCTGCCCATTTTGTCATTATGATGACAGGGGTTGGTCCCCCTCTGAGGAAAGTTTGGACTCCCCACAGATGAGAATTTCTTTTGAGGCAGAGAGGATCCAAGTGAGTATTAAACATTGTGTCTTTCTTGCTGCTACTGCATTATCTGACAGACAAATCTTGCATCTAAATTTTTTCTTTATTTGATCATTTATAACTTGGTTGAGAAGAACCAATCCCTTCACTTCCTCTCCTCCGCCTCATGCCACTACCTTATCCAAACCTCATCATCATTCCCATGGGTAGAATTGTCATATGATAACCCCACTGTTTGAACTCTGAGTGTGCTTATGAGAATTGTACAATCATTGGTTTCTGTGTAGTATTAACTAGTCCCTCCGAAACCGGCTCTGTGGCTGCCTAAGCCAAGATACTTGCACAGTTCTATAAACACTGCTTTGCTTCCGTAGACGGATTGGCAACAACTTTGTCTTCCAAGTAAATTAATTTGCAGTTGTAATTAAAAATGGATGGGTTCCTAATGATACACAAATACCTATACCAATCTGTGTAATGCTTACAGAGACAGTCGTCCAATAATGGCAGCTCAGCTCAAATCTGTAGTACCATTGACCAACCCATGAAATTATGTAAGAAAGTGCCTTCTATGATTAAGTGGACACTGCCTCATAATAGGGAATTCATATAATGGTCTATCCAGTTTGTTTTAATCACAAGTAACTCCATTTACTTCCACAAAGTTACATTAAATTTGCACAAGATATGTGTACAGAGGTGGCCAATTGCTCTTCATAATACTGCTCTCTTAGCTTGCAGTTATAACACTAGGTTTTAATCTTGCAGCAATTTCTGTCACATAAGGAAGTTCTTTTGTGTCTGTCATAGTATTCCTATCATTTTTTCTAGGCCCATGGGACTTGTATCATGCCTTTATTAAAGAGACAAAGTGTTGTTAGACTGTAGCTGGTAGCAGTGATAAGAACAGAAGTAGAAATAATGGGGACAACAGCCGGCACCTCTGATAAAGCTTTGGTGGATGTTATAGAACTTTCCTGCGTTGTCAATAGATGCTATGGACAACTTTCTACTTTGTGATTTTTCTCTTTTTCGTTACATAGACTCTGAGCCAGACTAATAGCCTTTAGCAGTGCATTAGACAGATGAGAATGCAATCCAGAACAAAATATAAAACAAGTATAAACATTGGAATGAGTAGATTGTGGCAATGACTTGGGATACAAGTAAAATGGCAGTGATAAAATGAATATTTTTGCCTCTCATCGATGTTAGCTAGGGTTGACAGATAAATGGATGACTTGTAACTAGAGAAAAGGAATGAGTCATGAATTATGGATTCTGTTGCTGGTCCTTCCAGACTTCCTGTGTGATCTTGGGCAAACCATTTAACCACTGTGTGTCATCGTGGGAATAATATGTTCATTTATAGATTGCTGTAAGGCATAATTCATTAAAGTTCATAATTAATGTAGATTTTTAAATATACACACACAAACGAGAATAGAATGCAAAATATCACCAGCTGCGGTATTGCAGCTTCTGTGCGTACAACTCTTTATTATCTCTTCTCTCCCTATCATCCACCCCAAATCCTTAAAGTTTTCTTATCTTTAGCAATGCAAGGTGAATGCCCAAAATATCCTGACTGAAAGGAGAATTCAGCACATTATTAATTCACAATTTATTTTCCTCCTTGTCCACAAAAGTTTTAATCAAACAATGAAAAGACTGTCCCTCTTTGCCTGTTATACCACATACTATTTCTGCTGAAGTAATTTTGTGACCACAAATCTTAGGTCACTTTTAACCACTTATGTGGGTTGGTTCGTAGACTGTATAATACAATAGTACAAATTGAAAGAAAATAAGGTTTTTGTGAGTTTGGAAGTCTCCCACATTGGGCCTATTTCTCCAGGGATAGCATTTCATATTTCGTTTACACAGGTGTAAGAATGTATACAAGATACTCAGTGTACTCAGTACTGTACAAGGCACAAAAACATAGTCTCTCCCTCTCCTTCCTTCCCCTGACCCAAAAAAAGTGTATACTTTAATAAGACATGTAGAATTGACAGGATGCACCAGACAGCCCAGAGCAATAGACAACTAGGATTTTATTTAACTTCACAGTTAAACTACAAGTAGTGAATCAGTAATACAGGCAGTCCCCGACTTACGCGGATCCGACTTATGTCGGATCCGTAGTTACGAACGGGGCTTTTCTCGCCCCGGAGGACTATTATAGAAATGGTTTTTTTTTTTTATCAGAAAATGCTGATTCATGGAAATCTAGACTTTTCACAAGTCTACCCTTTTCAATGAAACAGTCAAGAGGAAATGTTTCTCAGGCCTAGGATGGAACTTTTGGAGGAAGGGCAGGAATGAAGAGACAGCAGAGTAACCTATACCCCAGTAGTTATAGCACTCACCTGGGTTGTGAGAAATCCAGATTCAAGTTCCTGCTCTGCCTAAGTCAGACCAGGGACTTGAACCTGGATCTCCCTCAGTTGAGTGCTCTGACTATCGGGTATTACCCAGGGACCTCTTGATGACAACTGGCAAAGTGTGCAGGGGTTCTTAGAGGCTTACAAGGATCTTTTGGGTCAGATGTATGCATACTAATTCACCAAAGTTTGGCATGTGAGGACTGTACTGAGAGCCAGTAGCCTGCTTGTCATAATTATTGTGAAATGTATCTGAGGGTAGTACTGAAGAAATTATGTATTTTATACTCAAAATTATGTTCTTAAGGTATGATCATGACACACTTCTTGTTTGAAAGGAATCTGTCTGAGGCAATAGACATATCACTTTTCCTACAGACTAATAATTGCCCACTTGACAATGGTGGTCTATTTGAACAATAAAGCCGGATGCTAACTAGATGATTGTGAAATCTACAAGAGAGAGAAACTATAGGAAAAGAACAATTACGAGGGCTATGTGCTACTTATGTGTAAGATCAAAGGATTAATCTAGTATATCAGATACTGTAAGTAAACATGGAGCATTTCCTAGTGAGGAGGAAAGTTAACATAACTTATCTCATGATCAGATTACAGCCAACATGGCTGTAAATCACTGTAAGAACATTAGATAAGCATTGCTCTGTAAGACATAAAAGTATCCAGTTAAATAAGTATAGGTTCTAGAATGTGTGTCATGATTTTATTTCATATATAATCTTTTCTTTCCAGTACACCTAGTTTCTCTGATTGGAATCTTTATTCTTTGTTAAATAAGCTTTTTTTCATTGTAAATAACATTTCTAAGTGCTGTGTGTTAGGGGTAGCAGTGAGTTGGGATATACTGTCCCTTTGGGAGCAGTAAATCTGTGAATTTGGCGAGTGTCAAGTGAAACAGTATTTGACAATCCAAGGAAACTCTTGGAGGGCTTGTATGTTGTAATATGCTTATCACTAACCTGTGAAGGGGACAGTGAGGTCTGTGTGATCTAAGAAAGGAGTGTTTGTATTGATAATGGCTGAAATTTGGGAAGTGCCTGTGTTTCAACATTATTCTTAGTCAGAGATGCAGGTAAATAGCACAATATTGATGATATGCTTGTGATCTAAATATAACTGCATATCAGCTGTCAACATGCATTTCTCTAAGAGCTAAATTGTTTATATATTCTGATAAATAGCACTTTTAACCCATTTATAATAATGTCATCCCAATAACATTCTACCTTTGTACTGTGATAATTTAACTGATAACCAAAGAAGGATTCTAAATCATTTTTTGTGGGTGGCATTACACACTGCATGGATTTGTGAGACTGAACCTTGCTAAGCTATCTTTCTTATTTTTGCTATGTCTTACTTATTACAGTGTACACAGGGCAGTCACAGGCACCAAATAGCTTGATTTTTTTTTGTATAATCTAGATTTCCCCTAGTTCAGCCAGACTGATGTGACCCATTTAGAATGGGATCTTTCAACAGGTTCAGGATGATTGATGACAAAATATTCAGCTAAGTTAGTGCTGGCTGGTTCCTCAGAGTTATTTCATGTCCTCTTCAGTGACAGCTTCTGTTCCCCAGCCTTCATAGCTAAATTCATTTGAGGCCTAATGCAATTCCTATTGGAACCAATGAGAGCCTAGTATTAATTTTAACAGGAGTCTGTCTGATCAAGTCTTTAAATAATCCTATGCAATGTTCAAATTCAGGCAATTCTCATTGACTTCAGATTTAAAATTTTGTGTAAGGGTGTGTCTATACTACATTTATGGTGTTGCAGCTATTCTGCTTTAGTGAAAATACTTCTTATGCTGACAATTTTTTTTCTATTAAATAGGTAATCCTTGTCTCTGAGAGCTGATAGCTTCTTTGTTAGAATCATCCATCAATTTAGCTGTGCCTGCAGTAGATTTAAGTCACCCTAACTATGGGGTGTGGGGTGAAGAATTATTCACAGCTGTGAGTGATGTAGCCTGCTCAACCTTACTTTCAGGAGAAGACTAGGTCTTACTTGAGATACAAGTACTAAATAGGATCACTAAGTAGTCATTTTATCTGTGGGCAATAGGTAGCTGTTTGCTTGACACCCGTCTATGTTTCTCTGCATCTGATGACAAAATTTGATCTATTTTTCAGATTAGTGTCTTTAAGAAACAATGGGAGTAGAAGCTAGAAATTGCTTTTACATGCTGGATGGAACACATTTTTACAAGTGTAACAATTTAAATCCCATTTTTCTTTGTATCCATATCTTGGAATGCTACCACAGCTGTCCTGAAGGGATATTCAAAAAGTAGTTATGGGGCAAGTGAGATGTAGTGCAATGGCTAAGCCTGCCTTAGTATTGTGATAACATTTTGCACATATAAAATTGTTCCTGTAGTAATGCAAGTAGTGGTAGTCAGTTGGACTCTATGAATTGTTCTTCTGTAATACTGTACCTACACATTTTAATTGGATCAAAGATTAAAAAATAAATTCAAAACTCCCATCCCACCCATATTTTCCATGCAATTTAATCAGAAAATACCTTCCAAATTTTAGCTTAGTACTAATTACTAAGTGAGTTGTTTCACCCTGGAAGCAGAGGGAAGACCAGCCTTAGCCTGCACAATACCAAACAATAAACCTGGGGCTTGAGCTTGTACCCATTCAGGTCAATTAAAATTCCCATTTGATTCAGTGGTACAGGATCAGGCCTTTACGGTAGCTTTACACATCAAGAAGCAATGGAAGCCAGTGACTGATGATGACTACACACCCCTTGCTTGGCTCACGCCCTTGGTCCATGTGAAATTCCTGAACACCTGCAGGAAGTGAAGGGATGTGAGCTGGGTGGTGGATGTATTCTGCGATTGGTCTGGAGTGGCCTTCATGGAGCAACTCAGTAGCCAAGGCTAGTTGTTTTGTTCTGAACATACAGGGTCATGATAGGTCATGTTAAAATGCATTCATTTATTTTGTTCTAGTGTTATATTGTCCTTTTTATACATTTGCTGATTCTTTTGTATATCTGGACTGGAATATTCATATAGTATTTTCAGTACAAATAATATTACTGGAATAACTATCTAAAATCCATCTGCTTATACGTACAAAACAACTCTTTAAAATAATAATACCTGGCTCTTCTGTAGTGTTAATTGTGGTTCTTATTTGTGTATTTCTAGCTTTGAGAGATTTCGCTTCAGTGGGGTTTTCCTGGAACTGAATATGAGGGTTTAATCAGATAAACATAAGATTGCTTTTAGCACATAACTTATTCATGGGCCATTACATCTGTTTCAATTACACAGCTATCAATACAGATACATGATTGGAACCTTTCATATGATACAGCTGAGAGAGATTATAGCCCCTGAGGTATGACCGATTTGCCTAAACTCAGAGAGAATCAAAGCCTGCTTTTGCCGCTGAATTATAAAGTGATGATACCTGTAGTTTGTGAAGTACCTAGGAATTGTCATACAGAACAGATCAATGGTCCAGCTAATCTGCTGTATGATTTCTGACAGTGATCAGCAGAAGAAGGTGGTATATGAAACCTATGAAGACAAGTTATAAAAATAACCTGGAGATAAAGGATGTTTCTGCCTATTTCCCCCATCCATTGGAGGTGGGTTTCCACCCTAAAACTTGAGGGTTTATACCTCCTCCAAAATATAAAAGAAAAGAGAAACAGATTGTTATCATGTAATTAATCACATAGGCACAATGAGACAAAGTTAAGTGTGTGTATAGAATCTTATTGCTGTTTGTCACTGTTTCAGGGTAATTTCAACGTCTCTTTCCCCCTACCTTCCATGTGCTTCACTACAGTAGTATCCAGATCAGGTCTCCCACTGTTACTTGTCTTTTGGTACGAATTCTCCCACTCCCCTCTGACCAGGGGATTTAAGGCTGCATAGCTCCCTTACTAGAGTTTGCCTTGTACTAGAACAGGGGTGGGTAAGACACAGCCTCTGCTGGCCGGACATGGCTGGCAAAGACAGTGGCCTGTGGCTGCCCTACAACTCCCAGGCCAATCAAGACTTGGGGTGGGGGAAGTGGTGAAGTCTCCTCCCCCTTTGTTCTGAACATACAGAGTCATGATAGGTCATGTTAAAATGCACTCTTTCACCTGAGAACTGACGTATTTAGGTCATTCGGTTACTCTTGTGCATCAAGTTAAGCATGCAAAAAACTTTGTACAGGGCCCATACTTTCTCCCCTCCAGGATACGTGGCATTAGAGGGAACTGCCGGCTGTTTGAAAACAGACAGTGGTTCTCTCTAGCTAACATGCACCCTAGCAGGGCAGGAGTAGGGGACAAGGGACTTTGCATGTACCTCTTGGCCCCAGGCCCTGTTTTCAAACAGCTGGCAATTCTCTCTAGATGCCAGGGGTGGGGGGGCAAAGACTTCACCTGCTCCCCCACCTCCAGGTCACTCAGGGTCTGTGGCAAGGAGCATGAATAGTCCCTTCCACCCAAGGCCCTGCCTCTTCTGGGGCAGTTTGGGGCCACTTCAGAAATGTATGAAGTGGCTCCCTTTTAAAAATATCCGTGCTAGAATATCCATACTAAGCTAGTCTGCCTAAAGCCCTGTGCCTGTGCTTTCCTTTCTCTTTGAGGTTTATACTAGCATATTGCCAGCAGTTACAAGTTACCTCACAGCACTTTCTAAGCAAGCACATTTATTCTTAAGGTCAAAGCATTATAGCAAAAACGTTAAAAATAGATTAGAGTTCACCCTCCACCTAAAGTATTTCTAACCTTGAAGGATGGCTCTCCCCTCTTCCTTTGGAGAGAAAGTGCTGCCTGGGGACCTTCTTTTTCATTCAGCAAACAAAGTCAGTTCAAGGCCAACCTTCTTAGGTCAAAAGCTTTCTTTGTTGATTTCTGGCGAGGGGAATAACAGCTTAAGGCAGTATATGCAAGCCTTTCCAGAGTGGGTACCGATCTGGATAGGTTATTAACTTAAGCGATTCACCATTTTTTAGCTGTTCACAGAGCATCCGTCCTTGGAGCTGCAAACAATCCCTAGCTATGGCATTAGGTAAACTATTCAACACAACACAACACAACGTTATTTGCACAGATATTGCATACATTGCTGTATCTATCACACTGGCATTTCCTGAATTTTGGATCCTTAATTGTGCAATCTGAAATTTCTTTTAAGTAGGTCCTGATCCTACAAGGACTTTCACCTGAGAACTGACGTATTTAGGTCATTCGGGTTACTCTTGTGCATCAAGTTAAGCATGCAAAAAACTTTGTACAGGGCCCATACTTATTTTTATGTCCTGTGGAGGAAAATATTTATTTTGTACAAAATGGTTTTTTTACGGAAAAAATACTGAGATGCACATTGTCATGATGCCTACAAAACCCTGGATTTTGATTATGGGAAGGTGAATGAGGCAAGTGTTTTATAGGGGAAAATATGATCATGAATTGATATAATAATTTATAGATGGGGCAAATTAAAGTTGCACAAGCAATGCTGATTCTGCAGTTTCCTAGCTTTTCTATGATTGACTTTGAAACCTTGATATACCTTCAACATAGATATGTGTAATTATTTGTAGGTATAGAATATCAAATAGCACTTTACAAAATAAATAAAACACAAAAGTGCACTAACAAAATGAGATCTAATATCTATTTTCCATTTAAACTCTTTTGAGGGATACACATACTTTCTACATTAGAGGGATATGAAATCAATTTAGACAATAAACCACTATACACATTTTTTCCATCAATATGTTTTTTTTCACAATGGTAGCAGTTAACTCATCTTGATTATGCACATCTAAGAGTATCTACTGACATCTGACAGTGAACAACTAGTTCAGCCCATAAATAAAAAAAATATAGTCCTATACTAACAAGTAGGGCACCTACCAAATTCACAGCCATGAAAAAACATGAAATTTGGTCTCCCCTGTGAAATCTAGTCATTTAGTGTGCATGCGCGTGTGCACACTTTTACCCTGTACAGATTTCACAGGGGCAATCAGTGTTTCTCTCCTGACCCAAAAGGGTCTTTCAGGGGGACTGAAGGGCTATTTTAAGGAGTCATGATAGTGCTACCCTTATTTCTGTGCTGCTTTCAGAGCTGGTTGATTGCAGAGCAAGAGCTATTGACCAGGCATTCAGCTCTGAAGATAGCACTGTCACCAGCAACAGTGCAGAAATAAGGGTAGCAGTACTGCAGTTCCCCTGCCCCCATAGAATAACCTTGAGACCTCTGCCCCACAACTTTTTTGGCTCAGGACTCCTACAATTACAACACGATGAAATTTCACATTTAAATATCTGAAATAATGCTGCATGACCCAGAAATTGACCAAAATGGACTGTGAATTTGATAGAGCACTAGAAATGGGGCTTGAACTGAGGGGGTCTTGGAACAAGGATAATGTAGTGTTCCTGTTAAAAGTAATACCCTACATATACATGCAAAGAGGGTAAAAAGGAATCAGAATTCTTCTTGATAAATACTTATTCAAACCCTGTGGAGAAAGTTTGATACAGTATTTCTACTAAAAAGAACTTATAACTGTGTATTCAAGTGTCTTAAGTGTGAACGTCCTTTAATATTTAAAATTCAAACCACTTTAAACTTATATGCTAAACACAAGTAAATAAAAAGGATTATAGAAGCTTTCATTATGCTGTTTAATATTAAACTTCTTTATATTTCTGATGGATCAGGGCTGATCAAAAGCCCATTGAAGTCAATGGGAATCTTTCCACTGACTTCAGCAGGCATTGGATCAGGTCCTTTCTGCAGATTATTGGTTTCTGCTTAGTGACATACAAGTGCAAAGGGATGTAAATATATTTTTTTTTTAAATCTGAAAAAGCATGAAATATTGTTAAAAACCACTAAGGTGTTCTTTACTGCTCCAGTCGTAGTTCTTTAGTGGGTGTGGCATTAACAACGTAAGTATATTACAATGAACAGGTACTAACTATCTGCAGTCGAGCCTAGATGTTGACCTAAAAATCTGAGTTTTAAATTAGTAATGTGCTGAGCAACTCAGTTCCTTGTGTTACTGAGAAGCACTCAGCACTTATTATTGAAATGCTGCTCAGAAGCCTTGTTTTTAAGTAGGTCACTTTCACAACTCAGTTGATCAGGCCTAGACTCAATCAGCTAAGAAACTTGAAAACAACGTTTCCTTTTCATGAGTGGTTTGTTTTCTGTTTTGCAAACATGGGCCCTGATCCTGAAAACTTTTACACACATGAGTAACTTTATGCACATGAATGTTCCCTCTGAATTCGGTGAGGCTATTCATGTGAATAAAGTTACTCTCATACATAACTGTCACACAGGATCTAGGCTTGCAATTTCCCCAGCATGTTTTCATGGAACGCACACCATGCTTCCGGCCAAACAGAACTCATCCGAACTCCCTTCTCATCACTTCAGCAACCTTTTCAGCCTGCAGCTTGCTGTTGTATAGTATTATCAGCATCTGAAAAATAATCCTTTTTTGGATGACCCTTTCCATGTGAGATCTAAGCCCAAAGGTGAATTTTATTTTAAAATCTTTAGTAAAATCTACTACTCATTACTATGTTGTAGAACACAGAAGGATATAAATATATGTGGAGTAGCTGTGAACAGTTTTTGTGCACACCACTCAAAAATAGTAAGTGGGAAATTGAAACTTACTAAGGGGCTATTGCTTGGTGAGAGTTTAATCACCAAGCAACTTCACAAAATGGCAAGAATTAAAATATAAAATTAAATAAAAGGCTATTTTCCCAGTGATGTATCAGAAGGGGATCACAGTATTTCCTCAGAAAAGTGGCTTTTTGTTCTTGTTCATTGCTCTGCTTTCCATTTTAAGCTGCACGAGTGTGGAAAAGTGATGCAACCTCCCTGGAACAGCTGCTACCTTTGCCCATGGCAGAACCATCTTCTGGGCTTCCCTGGTGCCATATAAAAGCAGCAGAGGACTTTGGAAGCCTCTCTGCCTCTGCAGCCATATGTGTAGCTGGAGGCGGTTCACTTGAAAGAGGCTGTCATCTAGCAGGGTGCATAGGAGAACAATGGGAGCACATACCCTTCAGCCATCAGGACACCTGCTGAAGCAGAGAGTTCTTTGTTCAACATTTCTTATAAATAGAGGAATGGCCTGGGGAGCACAAGGAGGCAGCTCCAATAGGGAGATAGGAAAGCAAATGATAAGAAGGTGGGGAGATGAGAAGGGAGCTATTGCAAGGTGGTTAGAGAGGATCAGGCCAGATAGACTCACCCAATCTTAGCCTTTTATACATAGTATATGGTCATTCTCCATTAAATATGATTAATGTTGCTTATAATGCCATAATCTAATAAATTTGTTTTTAAGAGCTGAACAAACAGGATATAGTTTTCCATTTAGTTCTCTGAAAACTGTGTTCCTCAGCTACATATTTAATTTACTTTGAGCTTGCCGCTTTTAAATGGTTTCATGCTCGTAATTTAGCAAATGTTAAGCATAAATGTAAAATCAATGTATTCTGCTTACAAAGTAGCAAAGATAAGCATGTAATTTGCTAAATACCATAATACAAGAATAGTATTGAACAATGTAACTCAAATCATCTCATATAGTTAATAAAGCTGTTCGAAAATCTATTTTGAGTAGTTTTGTTCATATAACTTCTCCATTATGGCTTCTAATTTAACACTAATTTTGATGATCAGGTTGTGATTTTAATTTTTTCCCAATTGCTAGGTGCATAATTATTTATTTAAAAAAACTTTTGTTGTGCCCGCAATGACAAATAGACATAGAGGGCTCAACTTACAACAAATTCCAGCTTGACCTCGGTCAAGTAAAGGTTAGGGGACACATCTGTGATATGTCCATCAAGCTTGACAGCAAGCCACTGATAACTGATCTTTTAGTTTGTTTTTCAACCAGTTTTTCACCCATCTTCTAGTAATTTCATCTATATTTATTTTGCTTATGAGAATGCCATGTGTGACAGTGTCTAAAGCCTTACTAAAATTAAGATACATCACCTCCACTGCTTTCCTCTCAACTGCTAAGCTAGTAACCCTGTCAAAGAAGGATTTTAAGTTCATTTGATATGATTCGTTCTTGACAAATCCATGTTGGCTATTACTTAATATCCTATTATTCTCTAGGTGCTTCCAAATTGATTGTTTAATAATTTGTTCCAGTAGCTTTCCATTTATCAGTGTTTGAATTATTGGCCTCTAATTCTCCATGGCTTTTTGATTCCCATTTTTAAAGCTACATATTATATTTTCTAGGATCTCATCTGTCCTCAATGAGAGTTGAGGTCACTTTAGCTAGTTCCTTATGTACCTGGTAATGAATTTCAGTAGGTCCTGCCATCTTGAATACATTAACTTATCTAAATATTAATGAACCTGTTTTTCCCTTTGTCTGGCTTTTATTCCTTTTGCCTTCTTTTTATATTGTGTTAAGTAGCTGGTCACTATTAACAATTTTAGGAAGGACTGAAGTAAAGTAAGCACTCAGTATTTTCATGTTACCTGTCATTAGCTCTCTTGTTCTCACTAAGTAGTGAACCTACATTTTTCTTCATCTTTCTCATAGCCTGAATGTATTTATAGAACCTCTTCTTACTGTGTTTGTCACTTGCTAAGTGTTGCTGATTTTGTCCTAACATCCTTGCACTAATCATTTGTGCTCATCTTTAGTAATTATCTAACTTTCTACTTTTTGTAGGATTCTATTTTGATTTTCAGACCTTTAATGTGTTCTTGATGGACCCATATCATCCTATTTCTGCCTTTCCTTAACGTTGGGGTAGTATGTATGAAAATGACTAATCAATATGAAATGAGACAGAATCATAGAATACTAGAACTGGAAGGAACCTGGCAAGATCACCAAGTCCAGGCCCCTGCCCTCATGGCAGGACCATTCAAATCATATTTGGATTTCTGGGAGACATTCCAGTGGAATGTGTTTTGTTTCTTTAAAGGTGGAAATGTGCAAGATAATTATTATTTATATAGTATATCACTTTACATTTTCAGAACTATATGTGCAGGATTAATTCTCTGAGCCACTTGTGTCAGGTAGTAAAATATCTGGAAAACTGAAACAGAGGGCTGGATGTACAAAGGAATTTAGGCATCTAACTTCCATTTAAAGTGCCTAAATACAAAATTAAGAGCCTCAAAATCACTGATAAGCTGCTGCCTAATGTAGGCATCTTTATGACTCTGTGCTTTGTTAGATGCCAAGGAGCTGTGACTCTGGTCCTCTGACTCATGTACCACAATTGCATCCCTTTAATCAGACAGTGACAATCACTAGAAGTCAAAGATTTTAAAAGTGGCATAACTTCTGTCCTCAGCGTGGGTTTGTTTTCTGCCTTTGTGAGAAAAGAGGCAGCTCCCTCTTATGTGTTCATTTCTCTACTTGCTTCTAAGACTTTTTCCCTGCTTGCACCTGGTTTGTCAATATGTTCCTCTGTCTCCTGTTGTTAGAATCTTAAAGGAGACTGAAACCAAAAAGAGACTACATCTGCATTATGCATGGCAATTCTCTGAAGTCTTTTATTCTTCTAATTTATTGCTAATTTGCAATTTATACTGTTTTTAAAATCCAAATATAAATAGTATTCCCCAAGGAATAAATATGTTACTGCCAGGACCTATGCACATCTGTAGTAAAGACATGCTATGCAATGGGGAGGAAAAGCTGCTCCTACTCTGCTGATACTAGAAAAAACAATTGCTTGACTTGTGTCCCTGACTAGAGCCTAGAAAACTCGATTGATAACAAACAATTTATTCACCAGCTTTGCCCTGTTTTTCTGGTTGTGTATTTTTCACAAATGAAACTGATTTTTATAAATCAAGTTAAACAAGTAATACAAAACATATTTCCGCTTGTGGCTTGTTCACCAAACAGTCTCTGTACGATGCCCCCGTGTGACTGTTCACTTCAGTCTCATGGAGAGCGCAAGTGAAATTATGAATGGGAAGGAACTTCAATACACTGGGCCTTTGATTCGAGGTGGGTGTAGGATCAGTTTGGATAGGACACTTTGTACTTGAAAGTTTGCTTCCTGAGGGGTTGTTCCCACAAAAATAAAATGATGGTAATATTAGAAGTAGGAGACTGATTTAAACTGAATGAGCAGCATTGCGACATAATGCCCAGGTTTGCAGCACTACGTGTCCCTGTGTGACATGCCATAATACCTGAAGCTAACCCAGCTCAAACCTGCTGGACAGGAGCTGTTTGGTGAGCATGGGAAGGCCTCGCTTTCCACCATTCTTGTCTTTTGTCAGTTGCATATGTTTGCAAAGGCACCATATTCATGTCTAATGGCTGCTGGAGGATGGTTGCCTACCTGGTCAGTCTATGAGCTCTGCCACTGGCCTGGAGTTCTGGGAGCACAGTTAGTCACTTGGGCCCGGGCGGGGGGCAGGGTGAGGAGGAAACACCATACAGCAGTATTTCATATTTTGAGCTTACTGATTATTAATTTTCTGGCATTTATCACCATTCACCACAGACATTGCAAATGAATTGGTAACTGCAGTGTGCATATATGCGAGTTGACCTAGTTTGGAAGATCCCTATAATAGCCTATACATCCGTGTTCATCAGTGATTAGGCCATGGATCTGGGGACATTTAAACATACAATCATCTCTTGTACTTAATTAGGCATTGTGTTATATGTAGCTGTTTTGACTAGTTCTTACTGCACACAATGGACAAGAAGTAGCTGTGGGTAAAGAAATAGATCTGCCAGATAGACAGACACACTGACACCATGCCAATGTCAGGAAATAGTACTAGCTATAAGACGCCTCACAGCAACAATATGGAAGCCATAACTTTTGTTTTTCAGTACTCCTAGACTTCATTGACTGCCAGTTCCAATTCAGTACAGTATAACAGGATAAGTTTGAGTGCCAGCAGTAATTAGGGCAGCGGGAAGAGATTTTAGTCCAAAGTCACTGCTGGCATAAACACAAGCAATTTGATTGATTTGATTGGAATTGTCCATAGTGAGTTTGGCCTTTTGTATTTAAAAGAAAATTAGAACTCAGTGGGACCCATTTTGCATCCCAGTTCAGGAAAAATGGGTGAGGAGAACACAAGTCCCCTAGCCCTCTTATATGTACACTAGTGGCCCCACCCCAAAAAAGTGTAAAGAGTTTTTTTAATGTATTTCAGGAGTTGCATAGGAAAACTTTCCGTAAAGCAGCAAAGTCTATTAAAAGGGTTGCACAGGATACTTCCCAAAATCACTAAAAAGTTGGGGTTTTTTTTAGCATTACAGTCAATGAAGTCTAGGAGTACTGAAAATGTGAATTTCAAATGTGAATAATTTCAGAATTTTTTCCTGACCAATTTCTGTCGAATGGGCACATTTCCATTAAATATTTGTTTTTATGGAACAGCATTTTCTGATGGAAAATATTCCATTGAAAATGGTTTGACCAGTTTAATTTGTTATGGGTGTCACTATTAGCTGAGGAATTTAAAATATACCTTTTTGAGGGGGTAGCTAAGTTCCAGTAATGCTACCTAGTTCTTTATAACACTTTACACCTTAAGGCAGTGGGTTTCAAACTTTTCTTCCTCATAACCCAGTTGAAGAAAATTGTTGAAGCCTGAACAATTGAAAAATTGTTGTGACCCAACATAATTTGACTAGTGTGGGTTCTGGAGTGGGGTTGATAATGAGACCATTTCTCCAATTTGCCCAGATCATTTTGAATTATGACCCTATCCTCCCGAGCCGTTGCAACCCCTCCCAGCTTGGTATCTTAATAAGCGTACTTTCTATGCCAATATCTAAATTGTTGATGAAGATATTGAAGAGAGCTAGTTCCAAAACAGACCCCTGCGGAACCCCACTAGTTATACCTTTCTAGCAGGATTGTGAACCATTAATAATTACTCTCTGAGTATGGTTATCCAGCCAATTATGCTGCACTCACCTTATAGTAGCCCCATCTAAGTTGTATTTGCCTAGCTTATTGATAAGAATATCATGCAAGACCGTATCAAACGCCTTACTAAAGTCTAGGTATACCACATCCACCACTTCTCCCTTATCCACAAGACTTGTTATCCTATCAAAGAAAGCTATCAGATTGGTTTGACATGATTTATTCTTTACAAATCCGTGCTGGCTGTTCCCTATCACCTTGCCACCTTCCAAGTGTTTACAGATGATTTCCTTAATTACTTGCTCCATTATCTTCCCTGGCACAGAAGTTAAACTAACTGTTCTGTAGTTTCCTGGGTTGTTCTTATTTCCCTTTTTATAAATGGGCACTATATTTGCCCTTTTCCAGTCTTCTGGAATCTCTCCTGTCTCCCATGATTTTCCAAAGATGCTAGCTAGATGCTCAGATACCTCCCCTATCAGCTCCTTGAGTATTCTAGGATTCATTTTATCAGGCCCTTGTGACTTGCAGGCATCTAACCTTTCTAGGTGATTTTTAACTTGTTCTTTTTTTATTTTATCTTCTAAACCTACCCCCTTCCCACTAGCATTCACTGTTTTAGGCGTTCCTTCAGACTTCTTGGTGAAGACCGAAACAAAGAAGTCATTGAGCATCTCTGCCATTTCCAAGTTTCCTGTTACTGTTCCTCCCTCCTCACTGACCAGTGGGCCTACCCTGTCCTTGGGCTTCCTCTTGCTTCTAATGCATTTATAACAAGAGCATGATCAGAAAGCTAATAAAATAACATTGAAGCAAATTTGTGGCTCTGATTGCTACTGCCGACTGAGGCAATAAAAATCTGGTTGTCGGTACAGCAGAGGACCAGGGCTAATGCTACCTCCCTACCTGGCTCAGTGCCACTTCTGGAAGCAGCTGTCAGTTCCCTGTGGCCCGTAGGTGCAGGTAATCTCTGCCTGCTGCCTCCATCCCAAGAGCTTGCTCTGAACCTCCCATTGGCAGAGAACTGTGACCAATGAGAACTGTAGGCAGCACCAAGCCTCCCTAAAAGATCACAGGAACCTGCTGGCCACTTCCTTGGAAATGTAGTAAGCACAACTGGGAACCCAAATCCCTGTCCCACACAGAATCCCTGATCAGAGACTTTCTGCAAATATCGCACAGCAGAGTGGTACTGCTAGAAAATATGATTTGGGAAAACTATCTGAGTGATGTTGCTTTATGCTGCAGTAATATTCTCTTATTCGTGGCTGTCACGGGGCAGCCACTCGCTGCCATGTTCGGCTCCTGCTGGTTGCTTTGGGAATTAGCTCTGTAGCCCTGGATTGCCTCCTTTTTGCTGTTGTCTCACCCGCAGTTACCTCTTTTTCCTCCACCTCTGAGTTAGGACCCTCATCCTTCCCAGACCATGGTGTTCTCCCACCTGGACACTGCCCTACCACAGTGCCCCCACACTCTGGGGTCCTCCCACCCCAATGCCCACCTTGCCTCAGTGACTCTACTACCAGTCTTCATCTAGCCTTTGCCTTGGGGCAGTCTGAAATGGCCACTCATCATTGGGAAGGAGGTGTGGACCTGCTGCCTTTGCCTACTCTGGATGCTCCCCTGCAGCCCTAGCACTCTTAGGCTTTGCTTCAGGCTCTGAAGCCTGGGAGCTTGCCTGGCCAGAGCTTCCCCAGCCCTGCTCTAAGTCAGGAATCTTCTAGCTTCCTGGGCAGCTAGGTCACTCCTGTTCCCCAAGAACAGTGGGTCTAAGTGTTTCCTCCCTTCCAGGAGCCTTTACTTATACTGCCCTCAGCTGGGCCCTAATTGACTAAAACCTGCCACAGCTGCTAGCGCCACAGTTCCGCCACTGCAGACCTCTCCCAGGGCTGGGTTTTAACCCTTAAAGGGCTAGTGCAGGGCAGTCGCCCCATCACAGTTGTCTCTACAAATTGACTACTGAAAATAAGTGTGGCAACTCAGCAAAGAAATAGGGTTGCTTGCAAGAAACAAAATGAATTCTAATCATTTTTATAGTGTTCATGGAGTTGACATTACATTTACGCTATAATTTTTGGATATGGAACATATCAGATTCAGTATGCTATCAGATCTCTTTGAGCTTTAGATTATCCAGCTGTATAAAAACAAAAAAAAAGAACTTCAGTGAAAAACAAATCCAATCTCAGAACAGTGACCACAGACCAAAACAATGATGTTGACTAATGCAAATTAAGAAAGGTTAATTAACAACCACATGTATAGTTCTTCTTCTGCTATTCAGCTATCCTCTTGGTTCAGTCCATGTTCATTTCTATTCCACCATCTTGCAAACTTACTAGACCTCCTTTGGACAAACACTGAGCTTCTGAAAATTACTTCTATCCCCACCCTCCACCGTATTACTCCTAGGGGCCCTAAAGGCTGTTCCCATTTCTCACCCTTACTGCCTCCATCCAGGTGGTCTGAATGAGCAGCTAGCTGGTAAGTTCTTGTACTACTGGAAACAACTTTCTCTATCTCAATTAATTTTCGAAACAAGGGTTTTGTTTTAACTGGTTGAGGCAGTGTCCCGAGGAACATGATTACATCTTTGCTTTGGGCTTTCTGTTAAGCTGCTTTGAAAACTTTGTCAACAGTTTTGGCTTCCAGTTTCACTAATGTCAGATCTACTATAATTTCATCCTTTATAACTCTTCTGTAAAATTCCAACTCTCTCCCTTCCTCTTCAAAAAAGTGATTTCTGAAAATAGGCATTTTGACAGGTTGCATTGATTTTTTTTTTCTTTGCAGAATGTCAGGGGGTTATACGTAAGAAACAACAGCCTGGCTAACAATGGATTTCTAGTTTCCTAAGACTGACTCTGGAATCATCAACTTACATAAATGTGGGGGAGGAGGGAAAGGATGAGGTGTGTGTTGGAAGAGTATTAGAGTCAGCCTGTATTATGCAACTAGGAGACCTCTATGCAAATTATTAGAAGTGTCAGGATGAGTGCCAATAAAATGATTCTGTGACTTCATGATGAATACAGGCTGCACTTACATGAGTTTATATGTGCATGCTATGCATTCTCCTAAGTTTGAGACTAGGAGAAATGAAAAGGAAATAGCTAAGAGGTTAGTTGCATACTTTTATATTTTAGAAAATAAAAAGAAATTGCATCAGGCCCTGACTTTTTGGTATAATATTGTTCAAAGGAATGGGTGAATTCCTATGATTTCCCAGGCAAAAATATATTCTTTTAAAGTCTAATCAGTGGATGTTATCTATGTAACTTACTTAACCAAATATCTGCACAGCTAATTAATTCTTTCACAATACAGGAAAATCATATGATGATATTTGTATGAATTGTTTAATTTGCCAATCAAACCAATTAATTGCAAGCATACTTGAATAAAATTATTCTATACAATGGCAAAGAAGGATGAGGAGAAAACTAACTTTCAGTCATGGGTGAGAATGGTCCAATCAGCTGAGGAAAAAGTGGTAGATAGCACTCCCTGGTACAAAGATTAATAGTGTTCTATGTTCATTTCCCTATTGTTTCCTATCAACATACAAACAATGAGAGAATAGAAGATGCAAATAATCAAACATTCTCATTCCATGCTTTGTTCTCATTTTACTCACTGTTCTTGTTTACAGGTGTAACTATAGCTATGGATGGCATTCAGCCTTAAAACAGGAGAAATCAAGCATTTGTGTGAAAGACTTTTCATTAGGAGATGTAGGTATAAGGCTAAATCCTCAGCAAGTATAAATTGTGCATCTTTGATTAACTCAGTGTAGTGATGCCACTTTACACCAGTTAAGGACTTGACCCATGCTGTTTATTAAGCAATCAGTAGTCTGGTTTAGCAAGGAAATGCACAAACATTCATTTCAATTTGGCTCTGCCTATATATAATTTTATTTACTTGTTTATTTATTTTATCCTGGACATTCTCAGAGGTTTAACGTAGGCATTAAGCAAAGTAATTATCATGCCTGTTAGAATTCATTGTTACCTTAATATCAAAAAACTCCTATATGTAGTTTCATCATCCGTTTAGTTACTAATTACTTTCCGTGGTTTTCTTTGAAAGTAAACTCATTCCCCTCTTTCCAGGAGACTATGTGGAGTTTTATGGCATCTGTTCCATAAGCGGCTTTGAAGTGTGTTGTGACCTGTCAGTGCATGTGCTGGAACTGTCAAGCCATGACAGTCAGATTTAAATAAGAATACTCATTAGAGAGGAAATGAATATCCTAAATTGAGGACAAAAGTAGAGAATTTTTCCACAAAATTAAATACAGCAGTTAAGGAACAAACAAGGATGAATGGAACATTGATACTAAAAAGGAAATGGCAAATACTAGGCTGTCTTTCATATTTAGGAAAACTTGTTCAAATATCTTGAATTTCAGTATACAAATAATCAAAAATTCAATTTTAAAATGCAAAAAAAAAAAATTAAATGTTTTGAACATTTTAAGGTTTTTCAGAATTATTCTCAGAACCAGTCTGACAACTGTTAAATATTTCCAAGCTGCTGTATTTATCTTATCTATTGCATGGTTGGTCATGGTGTATAAGGAAAAGGAACATTAATGTTTTGTCTTCATCCACACATAATGCATGATTTGAAATTGAAAAATATATATGTAAATTGCAATATGTTATCTGGACTGCACTGTCTGTATTTTGTATAGCACTGTTTTATGTGTTTTGTAAAAAAATTGGACAGTACTTAATAATTGTATTGATATACTAATTTAGAAAAGCAAGATAGGAAACTAAAGTAATTGATCTGAAGCACCTCTTATCAAGAATCTGATTCTATAACAGGAAAACAACTGAAAACTTGTAGAAAACCTGTAATCGTTATTGAAAATACTATTTGCACAGACTAGGTGGTGTTATATCAAGGTCCAATGTCTTGGGTCTTTCAAAGGCTGTAACAAGTGCAGTATCCCACTGGGACGAATGTATTACTTTTTACTTCTTCTATAGGATATAGGACTCTTTTGGAAAATAAAAAAAAAAGTGGTAGTTCAAATGGTACTGTTCCTGTAGCCTATCAGGAGTGAGTATTTCTTAATCTGTATCTTTACCTATTGCACTTTGGAAAAGTATAATATATTTGAGATTTGGAACGGGAAAGGAGATTTCTAATAGTAAATTGGATTTTTTTTAAATAGAAACACACACTCCTTGTCTCATTATCATTCTCACACTGATTCTCTCATCAGCCATCCAACAGGCAGATGTCTTATTGTTTGCTCATGTAGTTGGAAGGCTTCAGTATTATTCCTACTAGAGATAGTTTAATACTTATCTAGGTTATGATAAAAGTATACATTAAAAACACATTACCTTCTTATTCTGTAGGCACAATAAGTGGTATTTTAATACATTTTAGCAAGGGAGATGAACCCATTGGGGTTCATGTCTCCCAGCTAAAATTCATCCTGCCCTGTCTGTAGTAGGGGCTTAACATTTTAAATAATCACCTTTTTTCAGTCTAGACTTAGAGTCAAAAAACTGAGATGGACAAAAGTAAAAGATAAATGCTATTTATTGCGTGGCTTTGAAATTTGTATCTACATGTAATGATGGTGACACATGTATGAATGTGTGTCTATTTATTCCTCATACAAAACACCCTTCTTATGAATTCTTTATATTGCTTACATGAAAAAAATAGTAAAAATAACTGAAAATGTGACGTTGAAAAACATTTTTTTTTCTAAATTTAGGATTTTTTGAGGTGAGAGGGAACTACAGATAAATCTACTGTTCATCATTACTGGTTATACTTTGTGATACAACTAATTCATTAACAGGTGATTTATATTTGTCCCCCTCATACAAATTAATCTTCTACCCACATTTCAAAATAAATAGCCTAATGTAGCTAAAAGTAATGCTTTCCGCTATAGTCATGTCATTAATTGTATTAATTAAAACTTATACGGCATATTTCAGGAAATCTGACATTTTAACAGTGAATACGATACTACAGCTCAGTCTGTGCAGAAATATTAGTTTAGTGAGAGATGTTAGTCCGAGATGAAATTTTGTAATTATGCTACTATATGTGTAGGAATTAAATATTAAGAATATGTTGGTGTCAAAATTATCAGCAGAATTATTTGGTGTATTCTAATATTGTAGTCAACAATAGATAAGAACTAAACCAGGAGCTGCGAGCCCTTTCAGTTGCTTCTATTTCAAAAGCTTGCACCTGCTGGGTGGCTGCTACCGTGTTGCCTGGCAGCTGCCAGGAAAGCACAAGCACTTCAAATAGAAGCCATTGAAAGGGCTCGCACCTCCGCAGGTGGCTCTCAGTCAAAGCATTACTGGGGAGCCCGGAGCTGCCACAGGCTGGATGAAAGTGCTAGGTGGGCCAGAACCAGCCTGCTGATAGCATCTTGCCCAGCCCCGCTGAAGACTCAAGTCCTGATTGAGCAATGCACTTAAGCACATGCTTAATTTTAAGCGTACATTTATGTTCATCCCTATTCCGCAAGGCACTTATGACTGTTAAACAACCACTTAAGCATATTGCAGAATTGGAGCCTAAGTGATGATATTTTCCACTGAGTCAACATTAAAATGGTGTGTCCGGTGTAACGTTAGAGACTGCTGTGCTAATGTGAAGATGTTGTGTCACGTTCCAAAATGCTTTTTCTGCTGGTTAGGATTTTCAAACTGTTTGTGCTATTTTATTTTTTACATTCCTGCTCTGTCTGTCCACTCATAAGCAGGTGTTCAGGAACAATTTTTATAGTGGGGGTACTGACAGCCATTGAGCCAAACTGTAAAACCTGTGTATAATGGAAACTATTTCAAGTCAACGGGGTGCTGCAGCATCCTCTCTTCTAGTTCCAGTATCTAAGCTCATGAGAAACAGAAAATCAGAAATTCAATGTTGTGTTTTCAGAGTCTTCCACACAAACAACAGTTGAGTATTCTACACGGGAGGGATATACAATTAATCCTAGAGGTTTCAATGATGGGGTGGGGGGAGGGAGAGATTAATGAATTAAATGGAAATATTACATTCAATGTAATGGGTGCAAAATCTAGCCCTTGAGTGAGAAAGTAGCTATACAATTATTCCCAAGTTTAAAAACTGTATGGATCGTATGCATTTGGTATCAGTAAATCCCACAAGGAGAATATTTTCTGCGCCACTGCCCCTCAGCCTTTTCACATGGTTTAAATCTCCTAATGGTTGTTCAGAAGGTTTTAGGGTCATCACAACATCTACTTCTGCTTTTTACTGCAAGAGAGGAGTAATTTATCTACAGAGGCCTCATAGCCAGTAAGCAGTTCTTAATGTATGATTAGCCTTTTTATTTATCCAAATATTTCATCAGTGTGCAGGGCCGTCAATGGGAGAGGGCAAAGGAAAGGAGCAAGTTGCCCTGGGGCCTGACAATTTAAAAGGGCCCTGGGGCTCTAGACTGCCATTGCGGTTACTGTGACAGCAGCAGCAGCTGGAGTCCTGTGGGATGGGAAGATCGCTGGAAATGGTTTCCATATTCAGAAGCTCTGCTGGCAGGTCCATAACAAATAATCCTCCCTGTCTTGATAAATGCATTTCATTACTCCACTCTCCATAACAATATAATAATAGTACACAGTTACCTAATCCCTTCTGAGGCTCACTTCTTCTCTGCTTTAACATTAAAAACCAGATTCTGCCACCCTCATCTATATGGAGTAATAGCTTACTCCTTAGTCCAGTGGAAATGAGTAGTCCCTTGAGGTAGTATTCAAGGGCATAACCTGGCCCTAACTGTGATGAGTAGCAAAGGAAACATTATCATTCCAATACAGACGCAGAGGAACAGATGTTATATGTTATTGCTCAAAAGGAGAGTCAATGTCAGAGCTGAAATTAGAACCTAGGTCTCTTGATTTCTCTTTCTATGCATGCTATAACTACTGGAAAAGCTACAGTAAAGGGAAGGGGATTAATTTGAGGGCCAGAGATAAGCCAGAGTTCTACATATTTTGAATCAAATAAAAATATTGGGTGAAATCTTGAGTCCAATGAGGCTAGAATGTCACCCATTAGTCATTATGTTAGAGGGGCAGGTGATACCTATTAATAACATTTCAGAAATAAATGCAGAAGTTATGTGCGAGAGATGCTTGAGACCAAAGATTGATGCTTGATAGTGTTTTTCCTGTGACTCTCTGCTGTCAGCTTCATCTCATATTTTTTTATTTCACCAAATGCCTTTATAGCCAAGAAATCCCCTGCAGCATCTGCTCATCAATCTGACACATGCATGTTTGATATAAAACAAAATGTAACATGAACAAAGTAGGATTAAAATATCTGTTCATATTTTGTATTAATAATATTTTACACTAACATATTTAGCTCATCATCTGATGAGAAATATAGGAGTATTTCCAAAAGGTTACAATGGAATTTTTAATGAAGAGAACAGCAAAATAAAATTTAAGCAAGTGTCTCCTTTTGAATTTCATCACAGCAAAATTTCAGAAGCTTTACAGAGATTTGCTTAATTTTCCTAAGGTAGCTTTGCAATTCTAGGTGTTTGCTAATTCACCTTGTAACAGCACTACATGCTTCCTGTGAATGCCCAACTGGTTTCTGAGCTGCAGTATTTGTATGTGCTCAGGAATACATCTGTTCATATTTATAAATAATGCATTTATTTTTAAGGTCCTAATCTACCCTAGCATGCCTAAGATGCTTTCCAAGAGCAAAAAGAGAGCCTGCTACTAGTGCTTTTCCCATAGACTTGAATGGGAATAGTATGATGCCCATAAAAGGATCAGGTTATGGCATAGACACTATGAACAGTGCACTTGATTAGAGTTCCAGCTGCTGGAGTCATGTGATGGTAATCAGAATATCTGCTTTCATTATTTAAAATTGTTTCTACCAGTCATAATTTTAAAGAAAAGCCTGAAAAATTCCACATGTGTAACTGAGGAAGGGGTGTGTGCCAGAACATGCACTTAGCTCTGAGAAGGGCAAGCCATACCCTATTTATCTTAATGGGTTAGTAACTCTGAAATATACCACTTTGGGCATCAACATTAACCCATCAGAGCACGGCCCTTGCTGTTGTCACTCCACCTTGACTGTGAGTATGAGCTGAAGATTCCTTTTCAGTTCCATTAGAATCTTTTCAGTTTCCTTTTCAGTTCCGCTGGTTGGATGGGGGAAGAGTTCTCCTTGTTCTAGGGCAGACTGCAATTCTTCTGAAGACAGGGAAGAGTATTCTGTGGAGGGGGAAGGCCTCTATAAGGCTCCAAGAGGAGTGGTAGCATCTCTCATCAGCCCAACAGATGGCTCATGAGTAGGTTGTTCTTACTTCTTTCATCCCAAATAGCACTTTTCAGGGCAGCCCCATATTTTAGAGTAACTCCTCTGACAATTTCTTGGTGCTTCAAGCAAGAAGTATTGCCAACCAGGAGCCAGTCATTTTATCCAGAGTGTTTCTTCTCTACTCACTTCACATGAGAAACTTGCATTCTTTGAAAAATGTAGCAAGATTAGCAAATTGTGTCCTTTGGGATGGTAGTCCCCTTTTTCGTGTTCGTTTCAATTCAGTTTACAGCAGAACAAGTGCTGGACTTGACCATTGGTGGAACTACTATGATGACAACGTTCTCCGTTTCAAGTATTTCAAGCTCTCATCTTTGAAATAATGATTAAGCTCTTTTTGGTGTTTTGTTCAAACGTTTCATTAAACTTCTTACAAAGAAAAAGAAGCACAGGCAGTTAAGAAGAAAATACATGAATATGAAACTACGAATAAGTAGAAGTACATCATTGTGAAATAGAGCCTAAGCAAGTAAACATTATAGTCAATAAATGGGATAGAACACGCATACTATTGATACAGGTTGAACCTCTGCAATCCTGTCACTCTGGTCCAACAACATCTATTGTTCAGCATGATTTTAGTTAGCTAAGTGTCACCTAATAATGGGTGTGGCCAAGTTTCCCACGGTCCCATGGAGTTTGTTTACAGCCACCACTCCTGGCTCTCAGTGACCTGTGCTATTATTTAGCAATTCTAATTTACCCCTAAATGTCTTCTAAGAGCTCCGTAAGCAGTAGAAGTGTTGATACTGATGCTAGACAAGATTGGCCTCCCATGGTCCAAACATTGTCTGGTTCAGTACCAGTCAGGTCTCAAGGGTGCCGGATAAGAGGTTTAACCTGTAATGAAGTTGTATCAATTGTATAGCTGTTAAGAGAATTTCTCTTTGTGAAATAGTACATGTAAAAGATGAAATAATGGGTAGTAGTTGATCTGTTTTTCATGTCTCTGATTTGATGCTAACACCATTTCTTTCCCATTCATGAACTGCAACAAAAGATTGATTGTAGAACTGTATAAGCTAAAATATCAATTCACCTTTTCGTGTTATTTCCAAAGTTGTCAGATGGATCTGATCATTTCATTACTATAATGCAGTAGTTATGTTTAAGTATTTTTCTTTTTAAAAAAGATCAGATCATGAATTCTGTCATTTGTGCTTTATGCACAATTTTTGGTTTAGATAATGACCTCTCTTTCACTCTTCAGGTGGTTGTCACCTTAAGGGTAGCACCAAGTTGAACACCTTTACCTGTGACTTCACTTGAAGTCCATCGGAAATTTAAGCTGGTGCACAATGCACCTGCTCACTCATTAAATGGTGCTTCATGCATATAGACTCGTGCTCTATGTCTGCACTAGCCTTTGATTACTGGATAGAATGTAACGTATTGGGTTTGACCTGTAAAGCCCTAAATAGTTTGAGTCCTGGTGACCTGAGAGACTGATTCTCTCCTCATATGACTTCACTGCAGTTGCAATCAGCAGAGATTGCAGTTAGTAGTTTGTAATCAGTTAGTAGTTTGTCTTCCATTCAAAAGGGAAGGGCCAGTGGCAGGTCATTCAGAATACCCTTGACTCTGTAATTTTGTACTCCTTATTTCAGCAGATCCCAACTTTTAATATCAAAACACTTAGCAAAGCTTGTCTATCTTCTAGGAGGGATTTGAGGTTGTTGGTTGTGAGAAATTATTCATGGTGACTTCTTTATTGGTCTTGTATGTGGATTGGTTGTACTATTAGGTGAGCTTGCTGAAAAGTCCTTTGTACAGTTGCTATTTAACTCTCTTCCTAATATTTGTGTGGATGCTTAGGTTTTGGACAAGAATTTAATACGTTGAATGTTCTGCTAGGAAACAAGAAGAGCAGCGGAGGTCACGGAGAAAATCTAGAAGCACATGGATAGCCCTGTAATGTAGCAGACTCCTAGGTATCTGTGGAATTGTCTGGATTATGTGGAGGGAACTGTTTGTGCCACCTGTAATGAAGGCCGCTGGCTGCTTTCCATTATGCAATACTGATTTGAGTTGCTTTCAACTTTCCCAAATGTTACACATTTGGACTGACATTTTTCATGCCAAGGTGTCTGCTCAGGCTGCTTTTGGGAAGTTTTCACTAAAATAATGTATTGAGAACAAGATCTGGGCAAAATAAGTTAGGTCTTTAGTACCTTAGCACACGTTTAGGTGTGTTTTTTGTCTTTAAGGCATGTTGTAGAGTGAGGTTACTTCTCTCTGACTAGACAAGTAACACAAGAGACACAAATTTAGAAAATTAAAAACTAGCACTGAAAACAATTCTTTTCAGTCTCCCTTAGGCTAATGTGTTCTGACTTATAATGAAGTTAAAATCTGAACTATGGCTACCTGAAGCCTTGCTACAGAGTGTAGACTCAGCCATGTAACCGATAGCTATAGGCAAGGCAGAGAAGGCCCTGCTCTGTGACCTCAAAAGGGATGGGGCCTTGGGTGAAAGGGCCAATACTGAGACTAAGCAGTTCTCAGCACTGGCCAGAGAGCGTAGTGCCCCACCCGGGCAGCCCTCCGTGCTGCCTAGAGTGTGTTGCAGTGCTCCAGCAGCAACTTAAAGGGCTCCGTCGGTGGGACTGATTAAAGAATAGAAGGGGAAATACAATCTTTTAAATTAAGTCTCACCACTTCTTCTTATCCTTTTAACAACAGGAAGGGACAGATGATTCCCACAGAGTTGGTTCATGTATAGGTCACATTAGAACTGAAGGGGGAAACCATCTGAATCCTATTGGATACATGCCAAGTGGCGCCTCAGATGTTGGCACTTACTTTCTCTGCTGCTTCCATTGGAATCCAGGGGATGGCACTAGTGTATAGCAAATTTCCTAACCCCTTTTCATTTCAAGGACCGTGTTTCATTATTTGCCCCCACTATCAACTGACACACCCCTGTTACGAAATTTGTTAATATCCCAAAACTATATTCTGGTTTCTCTTTTAACCTTTCTCCTTCCTTGTGCCACACTATTCCTGTTATTTCTAGACTGCAACATTTATTTACAATGAAAATAAATAAAATATAGTCTCTAAATCTGGAGGCGTACATTCTTCGATTATGCTAAGAATTTCAGATTATTTGAGACTTAAAAGAAGAGACATTTTCTACATCTGGAGGATATAGATTGAGTCACAAGGAAACAAATATTCAGATTCCAATTTGGGGTAAAGAGAGATTATTCATAGTATATGTGATTTACAAGCAAACAGTGGGTAGTTCATAATTTGGGATTTTATTAAGAGAAGGATTGAGTGCGTAACTGCAACCAGAGTTCAAAAAACACATGTGCACAATTCTCTTAATAAAACTTTTGCAGTCCTAACACATCCTATTATCCAAACTAAAGATATTTTTTTAGAGGGAAATAACTATTGGCATGCATTACAGAATATTTTTTATTAAGGACACACTTCAAATATCTGAATAAAGTAACGCAGAAAGTTAATGCAGCTATATTTAATCTGTGAAGATATGAATTGCTGGTTTAGGCCCCCAAAGAAAATGTGTTGGATACCTGATTCTGTTCCCATTGAGACCAGTGGTAAAGGCCATTATTTTCAAATGGCTATCTAAAGTTAGATTGTTAGTGTATATTTGAGCACTTAAATTACCAGTTTTGCACAAGTGCTCAGGACACTAACTCACACTGATTTTGGTGGTGGAGGCTTAAATCTTTCACAAATCAGAAGACTCGGCAGTATTTGCTGAGGAGAAGCCCAAATAATTAGTGGTGTAGATCATAACCCTTGAATTGGCTGAGCCTTTCAGGGGACTTACATAGCATCTATTTGTGCAATACTTGGTTATAGTCATAGTTATTAATTTCCCCCCTTTGTGAGCCATGAATTCACTCAGAATTTAATATTTGTATTATTATAACATTTGGCTGCTCTTACATTTTACATCACAAATTTGACTGTATAGTATAGACTTCATGTATTATAAAACGAAATGTTACAGTCCATGATGTCATGCAAATGCTTCAGCACAAACATTCCATAATTGAATAGTCTGATTGAATTCACTCTAATTAGACTATTCGCTTGCAAGTTTTCTTTGCATTATCCAAGCCATAACTTGCATTATTTTTAACAATACTATGATGCATTGAGCGTAATGACCTACATGATAATGTGTCTTTCTTTTTAAAAAAATTGAGGCAAAATGTGAAGCAGCTTGCAAATTTTATAGCATTATCTCTTATCAAAAGTCAGAAAATCCTTACCACTTTTCCCTGGATTTTTAATTTTAGGGTTTTTTTTTCATTTTTTTCCAACTCCCACTGAGAGTCTTGATCTCAGTATCTCATTACAGAATTTATAATCAATATATTCTTTTAATCTGACTGACTTTAGTTTCTGGCCTGAAACACAATTTACACACAAAGGCATAAGATTACTTTTTTCTTGTTGAAAGAGGATTATTTTACTTAACCAGCATGTTTAATTTACTTTAAAGATGGGTAAGTTCCATTGTTTGGTCACTAACTCTAACAGAAAAGCTCAATAATTTTTTTAACACAAACACAAATCTCAGTGCTTCATTCAAGCTTGAATAAAACTATTGAATATTTCTCTATCATTAATAATGTCCTTGTATTTTTAGTTTTGTTTATTGATGACTGACCTTGTAGGAAAGCAGTCAGGTCACAGACAAATAGAACTGTGGTATTTTGATACACTAACAAATGTGTAACACATTTAAATGGATTAAAAGAAACAAAAAATAAAAACATAGGGGAAGACTTCCAAAAGCCTCAATTATAGTATAGAAACCAAATGTCACCTGTGCAGCTCTTTCAGATAAGATCCTTGAACTTTGAACTATAAAGGGCTCACCTTTATCTTGACCTTGGGTACAGAGGCTCACCAAGACAAACATGTAAATGTTGGAGTCACTGACCTGAACTGAAAGTAAAATGTATAACTACTGATGAGCAGATACAGGATTTGAAGAGGTTCCCCCTACCGCCATCCTCTTTGTTTTGCTGCTGTTATGATTTCCCTGCCAGAAGGGTGCCAGGTCCATGTTGTTTGAGGGTGGGGCTTGAACCCTTAATCTCTGGCTCTGAAGGCAGGTCCTTATCCACAACACCAGTGGAGGAGCCCCCTAATCTGTCCTGTGGCACTTTAAAGACTAACAAATGTAAGGAATAAGCTTTGGTGAGCTACAGATCACTTCTTCAAATGCTTGAGGAGAAAAGGGAAAAAAGGAAGAGAGAAAGAGATGGGAGTGTGACAACAGTGCTAAATAAATCAGAGTGAATGTGGCTGGATTACAGCAGTGATGAAAGGCTGAAAGTACCAGAAGAGGAAATTACCTATTGTAATGACAGAGCCATTCCATTTTCCTATTTTAAACCCCTTTTTGATGGCGTCAAATTTGCATATGAGTTTGAGCTCAGCAGTTTGTTTTTGGAGGATTTTTTTTGCCTGAAAATGGCAACTTGCAAGTCAAACTGTGTATCCGGGAGGAGGTTAAAGCGCTCCCCACTGGGTTTTGTATGTTGCCATCTTTGATGTCTGATTTGTGTCCATTTATTCATTTGCGTAGAAACAGTCCAGTTTGTCCACTGTACATAGCAGAGGGGCATTGCTGGCACATAATTAGTAGATAGGCATGTGAACAAGCCTTCAATGGTATAAGTGTTCAGGTCCTGTGATGGTGCCACTAGGGAAAAAGCGTGGACAGAGTTGACAACAGGATTTGTTTCAGGGATTGGTTCCTGAGTTAGTGTTTTTGTGTTGGGGTGTGAAGTTGGTGGTATTGTCTCCGGTTTAGGGGCTGTCTGTAAGCAAGGTCTGGCCTGCCTTCCAAAGACTGTGAAAGTGAAGGATTATCATCAGTGATAGGTTGTAGTTCCTTTCTTACTCATCATCAAGGTTCTCCTTCAAGAGGTGCCTCTGGGGGTGCTCCACATCAGGTATAGAGCGTCCCAGCGCTTCTGGATGGAGTTTCTTAGCAGTGCCTCAGCAGGGGCTGCACATGCATGGCACGCGAGCTCCCTGACTAGCTATGTGCAGGCGCAGCCCCCGCCTCCCTTCACTTCCTTTCTACTGTCCTCAGCTGTGGACGGAATGCAGCAGTGCTCTTCTCTTGTCAGCACACTTAGTTCTTAAAATAGTTAGAGTTTAGTTAGTTACTAGTTTCTGGTTAAGTCTTTCACTGTTTGCTGTTATTTAGATTAGATTAGTACTAGTTTGACAAAAAAAAAAAAGCGGCGTGGGGTTTGAACCGCTGCTTCAGCATACAAGCCAGTATGAGCTCTCCGGGCTTCAAACGCTACGTGCTCAGCAGCGCGATGTCTGCCTCTGATGGGCATGACTCCTGCCTCAAATGTCTGGGGAGCTCTCATTCATGCAGAGATTGCCCCCACTGTGTCAAAATGAGGCCCAGGTCTCTCAGGGAGGAGCTTAAATTGAAAACGCTCCATAATGACGACAACAAAAGACATGCCTCTGACCCAGGCTCTGGGCAGGGCTTAATACCTAACAAAGATAACTCTAAGCCAGTGGTCCCCAACCTTTAGAGGCTGCCAGGCGCCAGGGGGCGTGGCCGTTCGCCTGCCAGGCGCCAGGGGGTGGGCAGCCCCCCCCATAGCCGCGCTCCCGGGGCCGGCCCCCCCCCCTGCAAGCGCCGGGGGCCGGGGGCCGGCGGCCCCTCCTCCCCCAAGTGCCATGTGCCCGGGCCGGCGCTCCTCCTAAGCGCCGCGCACCCAGGGCCGGCGGCCCCCCCCAAGAGCCGTGCGCCCGGGGCCGGCACTCCCCCCTTCGTCCTCCAAGCGCCGCGCGCCCGGGGCACGAGCGGCCAATTTGCGGCGCTCCCGGGGCCGGCGCTTACCATGCGCCAGGGCTGGCTCCAGCACAGCGCATGCACCACGTGCCCAGGGCCAGGCCAGCCCCGAGCACTTGGTGGGCGCACAAAAATGGCCCCGCGGGCGCTATGGCGCCCGCAGGCACCGTGTTGGGGACCACTGCTCTAAGCCCTCTAAAAGAAGGGCAAGCTCATGACCTAAGCAATCCACCAGGAGGCAGTCTGAGGGGAAAAAAAGTCAGACAAGAACCATCTGAGCACATTTGACCACCCAGGTACTTCGGGCGAACAGCGTAGTAAGCCTGAAAGGGCTTCAAATGCTGCACCAACAGAGGCAAAGTGCCACTCTGTGCCAGACTCAGCAAACCTGGTAACGCTGACCCCAATGACAGCTACACCGGTACCTCAGCCTGTCACAGTGTCATCCAGAGAAGGGATAAAGCATTCTTTGAACACTGCCCCCCCCTCTTCTCAACAATTAGGGGCTACAGCTCTCCCTCTTACCTCTGAGGTAAATAGGGGCGCCTTTCAGTTAGTGCAGCCCTCCACATCACAAACTTCCCTGGTTACTTACAGGGAGAGTAAAGATTTGGGCATTGACTCAACCCTTCACTTCCCGATACTGAGTGAAGATAGATATATTCAGTCCTTATGCTCTGACGAATCAGATCCGCAATCCCCCCTCTCACCCGAAAAGGAGGATGAATGTGAAGTTTTCTCATCACAGCCATCCCTCAATCCCAAGGGGCACTGGGGTCACATGGTTACATGCAACCAGACCTTCTCAGAGCACAAATGGCTCCATGGACTCCCTATATGTGGATGGCCCCAACTGTGGCATACCCCCCCACAGTGGCAAATGTGGAACCATCCTCTACATCACCACAGAAAGAGATTATGTAAAACTAAACACATAGAGAAGCCTCTCTCACGCTTCGCTGAATCTCCTCACAGAGACACGAGGAGTGATAATGACAGCCAATACTCCCCCAGATCACCCATGGGTTCTTTGGCTCACACGTCATCACTAGCAGAGATGGGAGAAGCAATGCTACCTCCCACTGGTAAAACCTCAAAGGACGTCTCCTCTTTCAAGACTTATTTAAACATGTCGCGCAAGACCTGAACATCCCTGTGGAAGAGGTACAAGATGCTCCCCACGAGCTCACTAACATCCTACAGTCCACCTCATTCTCTGAAATTGCTCTCCCTGTCAACCCAGCCATTATGCAACCTGCAAAAACTTTATGGCATACACCTGCCTCAATTCCCCCCTACTAATAGAAAGGCCGACCAAAAGTACTTTGTGCCACCTAACGGATCTGAGTTTCTCTTCACACATTTCCCCCTCCCCCCAAAACTCTTTGGTGGTGGATGCTGCACAGCAGAGAAACAAGCAAAAATCGCTCAACCTCATCTGATAAGAAAAACAAAAGACTAGATGGATTTGGCAAAAGAGTATACACCTTAGCCACTCTCTAGCTGAGGGTGGCAAACTATTCAGCCCTTCTCAGTAAATACGGCTACAAGAGTTATACCAAAATTAACTCATATTTTGATGATCTGCCAGACCGCAAAAAAGGGCACTTTAAGGCCATTGTCTCTGAAGGTCAGGCAATTTCACGTCCAGCACTCCAGGTGGTGCTCGATGCAGCAGAAACAGCCACTAGAGCTATGGCTACAACTGTTACTATGCGGCGGGCCTCTTGGTACAACTTCTTGGCCTTCCCGAGACAACTTCAGACGGCTGTAAAAGATCTGCCCTTCGAGGGGGACAGTCTCTTCTCCTCAAGGACCAAATGAGCTTCTTCTATCCATGATCCTTGGGTATTCAGGCCCCTACAACGAGAACCAGGCAATACAGGTATCAGCCTTACCACAGACCAAGGTACCAACAAGTACCACAGTACCACAGACAAGAACAACTCCCTTACCAACAGTAGGGTCGAAACAGGCAGCAAAGACGGCGGTCTCAAACTAACACCCCCAACCTCTAGGGAAAATCCCATAAGCAAATTTGAAAATATAGTCAAGAGATTGAAAACCAGATTGCCATCTCCAGAAAATCAAAACCCTTCCAATCTCTTTCAGTTTCGTTTACTTCCCTTCCTTCACCAATGGGAAATAATTACCTCACATAAATGGATACACCATCCCCTTTTTTTCCCTCGCACCCTCCTACCCCATCTCTCTTTAGAGACCCATCTCACGAGATCATCTTACAACAAGAGAGAGATCACCTGTTACACATAGGAGCCATATTCCAGAGAACAGGGTTCTAGTCCCACTATTTTCTAATTGAAAAGAAGACTGGCGGGTGGAGACCTATCCTGGGCCTCAGATACCTAAATAGCTTCATAAAGAAGCAGAGGTTTAAGATGGTTACACTAAATACAATCATCCCAGCTCTGGAGGTGGGTGATTGGTTTTTCTTTCTCAACTTACAAGATGCCTATTTTCATGCTCCTATCAGACTATCTCATAGACATTTTCTCCATTTTACTTGAAAATGGTGTGAACCTAAATACACGGTCCTGCCCTTCGGACTCTCTGCAGCTCCGAGAGTTTTTTCCAAGATCCTAGCAGTAGTCACTGCCCATCTAAGGAAACAAGGGATTACTATATATCCCCACCTGGATGACTGCCTAGTAAAAGCAAGGTCCAGACAGGAGTGCCACCAGCATACTCACGTGGTGCTAGACTATTTCTGCTCTCTAGGGCGTCTGGTGAGCCACCCCAAATCGATGCTTACTCCCTCACGGACCATCCAATTTATTGGGGCACACCTCAACTCTGTCACAGCCAAAGCCTCCCTCTACTCACACCAGGCACCTGGCATTATCCCTACAGGACATGCCTACTGTCACCGCACTCGACTGCCTCTGACTTCTAGGCCATATGGCTTCCTGAAACCTGGTGGTACCCAATGCGAGACTATTTACGTGGTGTCTCCAAGGCTGACTCCTAACCCAGTACAAACCAAACATTCATTCACTGACAAAGAGGCTAACTATGCCTTCATCAGTGAAAGCATCATTAAAATGGTGGACAGAGGTGTCCAACCTAACTACAGGCATGTCCTTCCAATCCACAGAGCCTACAGTGGTCATCACCATGGATGCCTTGCTCACAGGCTGAGGCGCTCACATAGAAAGGAGAACAGTTCAAGGACTGTGGTCCCCTGTGGAGTGTGCTCTGCATATAAATATCTTGGAACTGAGAGCCATCCACCTAGCGTGTCAAAAGCTACTCCCTCAGGAAAAAGGGATACACGTCCATGTCTTCATGTACAACACGGCATGCATATTTGTGTAAACCAACAAAGCAGAGCACAGTCACAGCCCCTGTGCAGAGAAGCTATAGTCCTTTGGAACTGGGCAATAGCATTCAATTATCCACCTGCCATATACCTGGGGCTTTCAATACAACAGCAGACGCCTTAAGCAGGGCCCTCCCCCAGGAACATGAATGGGAGATGGACCATACAGTCTTACGAGAAATATTCAGCCAATGGGGCCACCCTTGCTTACATCTGTTTGCCATCAGATCCAACAAAAAATGCATGATGTATTGTTCCAGAGCGGGTATGGGCAAACACTCCCTAGGAGATGCTCTGATTCTGTCATGGAATGCAACCCTACTATACTCATTCCCTCCATTTCCCCTCCTGAACAGAGTCATCATAAAGATAAGAAGAGACAAATCAAAGATCATCCTCATGGCTCTATGCTGGCCGCAACAGCCTGGGTTTCCCCTACTAGTCAGGATGACAGTCATCCAATCACATTACCACAAGTACCTCAAATCCTCTATCACCCACAAATCAGGACGCCTCAACCTCATCTCTTGATGTTCCATCTAAAAGTGTGGCACCTCAATGGTTCACTGGCATAGAGCTTCAGTGTTCCCAACAAGTCTAGGAAGTTCTTCTGCACAGCAGAGCTCCTGCAACAAGGAAAACATATATCAGTAAATGGACACAATTTACACACAGGCCTGCAAACGCAATATATCACCACTAACAGCCCCACTTCTAGTAATATTGGACTATTTACTGCCCCTGAAGCAGTCTCATCTCTCTTTAGCCTCAGTGAGAGTGCACCTAGCAGCTATAACACTGACAACAGGACAGATCCAACAAAGAAAACAGAAAAACCTGCCTGGCTTTCTTAATCTGTTTTTTCTCTTCTCCAGGTGGGTGTTGTAGTTTTAAGAATGCTTAATAGAGACACAGTAGGTGTTTGTCTCTGTCTGAAGGATTGGAACAAATATGGCTGTATCTTAGGGCCTGGCTGTAGACAATGGATAGCGTGATGTATTCTGGGTGAAAGCTGAAGGCATGTAGTTATATATAGCAGTCAGTAGGGTGCAGGTAGAGAGTGGCATTTATGTGACCATTACTTATGTGCACTGTGGACTCAGTCACTTCACTAAAATTCCTCTGTTGGAAACTCATATGCCTCTATAAAAGATCAAGAAAATTACAGGATCTGATGCTGAAATGTTTTGTGAAATACCAAGTTTAAAATCAAGACAGTATTTAAAGAAAATAGCCTTGTTAAAGCCACAATTTAAAATTCTTCTAGATGTGTTTCTTTTGGAAACTCTGAAAATGCTATCATACCTTTTAGGTCTCTTCTGCAGAGAGAAAATACCCAGAATTACATCGCTATGTATAAATACAGTTTCCCCACTCGGGAATTTTAATTAGACTATAATATAGGATAAAAATAAACCAAGAGCAACAAATGTAATTATAAAAAGAAAGCCTACTAAAAAGTGTCTAATGAAGACATTTTAATTTATAACACCATCCTTGGGAGCCACACATTTTAAATAACAGACATTTTATTGTAAAAGGAGTTGTTATAATAGTTCCGTGTCATTAATAGCTAAAGAGAAGGAGGATTCTATGGAAAGTTTATATGTGTATGTGTGTGCATGTGTAAAAACGTTTTAAAGAGGGTGAGATGTGTTGGAAAATACTCTATTAAAGAAATTATTGCAGTGGTGGTGGTAAATTTTATGGGTGAAATGGAGAACTCTGCTGTAATTGCCTTAATCAATGAAGATAAAGGCAATCTAAAGAAGTGGGGGTTGGCCCCACAAAAGCTCATAATACTATGTATATTCTCGTTAGTATCTAAGCTGACATCAGACTACTCATTGTTTTGAAAGCTACAGACTAACACGGCTACCCCTCTGAAACTTTTAATCTGCATAGACAGTTTGTGTATTTAGTCCATATTTCAAGGAGGACAATTCAACCAGAAAGAAAAATCTTTTCTAACTGTTAAAGGGTGTAATTTTGTAGTCCTTAAATGAAGTCTCATTGAAATCAGTGGGCCTACTGCTATAAATATAGACCAGTGGTCTCCAGCCTTTTTACACCCAAGATCACTTTTTTTAAATGTCACGGCATGCCAGGATCGACCACATCCTGTCCCCAAAACTCCATCCCTTTCCATCCCACCCTCTCCAAACCTTTCTGCAGACTACCCTTTGCTAATGGAAACTCACCATTAATTACAACTGAGCCATTTTTCTAGTGCTGCAGCTAGGAAGAATGGTTTAATTTAAATTATTAAACAGATTAAGCATTTTAACTTTCTCATGTTAGTTGATCAAACTTCATTTTAAATAAAGTAAAACATTATGTCCAACACAAAAGGTTTCAATGTTTTCTTTATTTATGGCAAGGGTGGGGAACCATTTTTGAGGACCACACAAGTGAGAAACAAAAAAAAACTCCTCCCAAAACCCCCAACCCTCACTGGTGTGACTCCCAACTGAGACACCTCACTCCTATGGCGCTCCAGCCCCCACAGGGCGAGGGGAGGGGGCAGGGAGGACTGGTTCAGAGCTTCCCAGAGGCCAGATTTACAGATTTTGTGGACCCTTTAGGCTCTGGGTTGGGAAAAAATTAGGGGCTCAATGTGTGGGACAGGGCTGCCAGAGAGAAGGATAGGGATGTAGGATCTGGGTGGGACGTGGAGTGCAGGGTCAGGAAGGGAGTTTAGCAGCAGGAGAGGGTATGAGGTAGGGGTTTGCGGGCAGGAGCGGGTTGGGGTAGTAACACAGAAAAAAGTGAAAGGGTGAGAATGCAGCCAAATAGCTAGTTGGGGTAGGGGGCAAAAAAGTGGGGAGTAAAGGAAAGTGCAGCCTCTGCAGAGTTATATTGTATCTCCCCTTCACATCGTCCCTCTGCTCCCGCCTCGCTCCTCTCAGCCCTATGATTCCCCCCAGCCTGAGCCCCTAAATCACCCATGCCCCTTGGTTCAACCCCTGACCCCTCCCATCCTGCCCCCAGAGCCTGATCCCCTTAAATTGCTCATACCCCTCAGTGCTAATCCTGCTCCATTCCATCCTGCCCCTGCATCCTCCTTCAACCCCCTTCTTGCCACACACATCCCTGTGCCCCCAGCGTACTCACCAGCAGGACAGCAGCACTGGGACTCGCAACCTCCAGGGAGCAGCACTGAGAAGAGGAGGGGAGGGGCCAAGTCTTCTCCCTGCCTGGCCCAGTCCTTTGCCTGGAGGCAGCAGCTCGGGGGCTGGGGCAGGCAGAGTCCGTTGGCACCCTGGGCTGTCTTCAGCCAGGCCAGGTGCAGCAAGGTACCAGGGAAGGGGCTCCCCAAACCTGCACACAGCCCAGCCAGGTTCAGCGAGTTGCTGGGGAAGGTGGCTCTCTGACCCCGCACACAGCTCATGGAGAACAATGCAGCGTTGCCTTGTCCCCAGTGCACCACATGTGCCAGCTGCCCAGCCTGCTCCCGGAGCAGGAGGCGAGAATGGGGATGCACATGTGTGTGTTTGCACACATGCCTCTTTCCCTCTCTGCCCCGGCCCCCAAGCCAGCAAGTTAACAAAGAGGAGCAGCTACCCCTCTTTCATCCAGCCCAGCAGGAGCATGGCACAGCCTCGCACCTTCCAATGCTGCGCCGTGCTCCAGCTGCGCTGGATCAAAGAAGATCAGCCACCCGGTCAGCAGCCATGGGGTACGATGGCTGGGCAGTTAGATGCCCCTCTTTGATCCAGCCCAGATGGAGCCAGGCACAGCCTCAGCCAGCTGAACACTATGGCCAGCTGAGCTAAAGCAAACGGGGCAGCCACCTAGTTAGCTGGCCATGATGTTCAGCCTGCCAATGCTGCACCACACTCCAGCTGGGCTGGATCCAAGAGGGGCAGCTGCCTGGACAGCTGGCTGCGGTGATCAACCCCTAAGGATGTCAGATCGATCAGTCGATCGCGATCGACTGGTTGGTGATCACTGATATAGACTGTAAAACTGGGCCCTAAGATGGCACTAAATGTGCCATTTACTAATAATCATGGTTATTTGTCAACATCTTTGAGGCATGTGTCAGTGAATCATATTTTAGAGCAGACATAGATATTTAAATATTCTCTTTTTTTATTAAAATCCATGCAGTTACACAATATAAACATAGGCATCAATGATTTTTAACAGTTTTTAAATAGTTGATAACAATAAACATGCCCAAATCAGTTAGTCTATTGAACTTTGGAACCTTTCTGGATAAGATGAATCTCTCTTATCTGGAACTCTCTGGTCCAGCAACATCCATGGTCAGGCAGGATCAAGGATATTGCTGGACCAGAGAGCTTTTGGACTTGAGCGCTGGGTGGCCATGGGGTTGGCCACGGCAGCCCTCACGGCCCGAAGGAGTAGTTCCCTGGTGGCTCTAAAGCAGCAGATCCACGGCAGCCCTGGAGTAGCGAAGCCATGGAAGCACTGGCGGCCTCAAGAAGTGGAGCCCTGGTGGTTCTGGGGAGTGGACCACAACTGCTGCAGCACAACCGAACTCCTTCCTCCCCAATGCCCTGAGCCCCAGCAGCACTAGAGCTGGGAAGTTGCTGCAGCCCTGGGATAATAAAATCCAGCAGTCCTGGGGTACGGAGCCCCAGTAGCTTCAGAGCCACAGCAGCCCTGGCACTCTTTTCCTGAGAGCTGCGGTTGCCCTGCGTCAGTGGAGTCCTAGCAGTCCTTGGGCATTGGAGCTGTGGCAGCCCTATGGTGAGCAGAGCATGATGACCCTGAGGCAGCAGAGCTGCTGTGGCGGGGACTGGCCAGCAGAGCTGGGAGCCAGTGGAGTGAGGGCAAGGGAGCTCCACTCAGTCTGCTATGGAACTGACCTCCCAGGTCCAGCAAACTCCCTTTTTGGGACCACTCAGGTGCCGAGAGGGAGGTCCAGCCTGTACTGTGTGAGCATGCTGTTAGCGGTGCACTATATTTTAAACATGGAAACACCCTTTTAAAGAATACAAAATTTGCTACTGGTCAAATCCTACCGTCTGGCTTTCTGTTCTCCATACTACAGCTTCTCAATATTTCTACTGATTTCTGCAGAAGTTCTGCCTATGTTAAAGACTGTAGGATTTGGCATCTGTAATTCATACTTGCTTTCTCCTATGAATTATGGCTGTTAAAATCAAACTAACAAGCAAAGAAAACAAAAATAAACCAACATTTTTTGACTTTTTTTTCCTGTTATAATGACTTATTTTGCTTTTGTTCTTTTGAGTTTCTTTTGATGTCAGGGTTGTGAAATCATTATAAATCATTCATTTAGATCTTCAAGTTTCACGGACTGGTTTGACTATTTTAGGCAATGGACTGAATTTATTTTTGGTTTTAATATATTGCTGGATTATCCACCAAGCTCTGCTTTAGTGGTGTCTGCTGCAATAACAGGAAATAATGTCACAATACCCAACAAATATCTGTCCCAATTGTCACCAGGATGCTGTTTGCTTGGTATGACAAATGTCAACACTTCAGTCAGATGAATAGATGGCTGTGGCCTACGAGACACAGTTGTTGAATTGATGAGAGTTTTGGGAATATTAAAAAAAAATCTGTGACAAAACTCCTTTAATAACCAGCTTTTAAAATAACAAGCAGCTCTTTCTAACTGCTTTCACAGTGTTACTCTAAAGCTATTACTTTTTAAGAATTGCTAGGATAGCATTTTAAGCTTATTATGAAAATTTGGTATAATTAAAACCTTTCTTGAAACAACACTGAGGCTCCAAACTTGCTGTGAGCTCTGTGTGAGTTAGGGTGACCAGATGTGGTGTTTTTGAATGCACAGACCAGTATTTAAGCCCTTCTGCAGGTGTCCTGACTCTCTTAGAGACAGGCAAATTACCAATTACCTCATTGCTGTATTGAATATTAACAAGACAGATGTGCTGTCCCAAGTATCTTAAAATCTAATATAGGCTGATGTGATCTGGGATGACAATTGATTTGGTAGCAGGTGCAGAGACAATGCTGCTGAGGTGACCAGTGCAGGAAGGTTTTATGACAGTGTCATCTTAAGAGGGGATTCTGGACTCTGTTAATAGACCGTGCTTGATTTCTTTTATTCTAAAAATTCTTCATTACTTAGTTTGTATACTTTAATGTGTGTGTATAGTGTTTGAACTGAATGTGTATTCATTGAAATAAGTGACCTTCAAGACCAATGACAAGAAGTTGCTATTAACTGTCTGGAACAGATGCTGGAAAATGTACCAAAGTTGTCAGAAATATTATTAATGAAAAACCTTCAGATAAGGCCATTGTCTCTTACTGCTTATTTCCTTCCTTCTAGTTTGCAGTGTTAGGGCTGCCAATCATCCTGATTTCATGGGGAGGTACTGAAGCCTTGCTAGAGCCCCACAGCACTGCACAGCCACTGATACCCTGGCCCCCTGCCCTAGCCCTAAGCCACCTCCTGCACCTGAGCTCCCTCGCAGAGCCTGCACTTACTCCTACGCCAAACTGGGTGGGGTTGCAACTTCTTTGGAGGATAGGGACATAATTCAAAATGACCTTAGCAAGTTAGAGAAATGGTCAGAGGTAAACAGGATGAAGTTTAATAAAGAGAAATGCAAAGTGCTCCACTTAGGAAGGAACAATCAGTTCCATACATCCAAGATGGGAAGCGACAGTCTAGGAAAGAGCATGGCGGAAAGGGATCTAGAGGTCATAGTGGACCACAAGTTGAATATGAGTCAACAGTGTGATGCTGTTGCAAAAAAAACAAATATGATTCTACTTTGTATCAACAGGTGTGTTGTAAGCAAAACTCGTGAAGTCATTCTGCCGCTCTATTCTGCACTAGTTAGGCCTCAGCTGGAGTACTGTGTCCAGTTCTGGGCGCCACATTTCAAGAAAGATGTGGAGAAATTGGAAAGGGTGCAAAGAAGAGCGGCAAGAATGATTAAAGGTCTAGAGAACATGACCTACGAAGCCAGGCTTCATGAACTGGGCTTGTTTAGTTTGGAAAAAAGAAGATTAAGGGGGGACATGATAGCGGTTTTCAAATATCTAAAAGGGTGTCACAAGGAGGAAGGAGAAAATTTGTTCCTCTTGGTTTCTGAGGACAGGACAAGGAGTAATGGGCTTAAAGTGCAGCAAGGGAGGTTTAGATTGGACATTAGGAAAAAATTCCTAACTGTCAGGGTGGTCAAATATTGGAATAAATTGCCAGGGGAGGTGGTGGAATTTCCCTCTCTGGAGATATTTAAGAACAGGTTAGATAGACATCTGTCAGGGATGGTGAAGACGGAGCTTGGTCCTGCCTTGAGGGTGGGGGGCTGGACTCGGTGACCTCTCGAGGTCCCTTCCAGTCCTATGATTCTATGATTCTATCTCTGTTCAGTCCATTTTTTGTAAGTATCTAGCAGAGTAATGAAGAGCTCACAGGCTCATCTTTTGAAAATGTGCTGGTGTCCTTTGAGAATATGGACTGGTAAGTCAGATATAGAGTGACTGCTTTCTGAAATGTGTTCACCTGCAGGCAGTAAGGTGTTCTTGTCTTAACATTTTCCCATGTGAGTTCATCGGGCAAGTAGTTTTGGTGTCACTGTTTCAGTCACTTGGGGTAGAATAGACCAATAAATGGACCATGGACTTCATTTATAAACACTGGGAAAACTATTAGAGCCAGATTCCACAGCTTTTAGCTCACGTGTTCAGTCCTATTGAAATGGATACAGATATCAGGGAAGCTACTCTCTTTAATGCTTCCAAAAATCACATTTAATCTTTGTCCTTTATCCCAAAATTAAATGCAGAAATTGCCAATGTACAGTGTTATCTGTGCTTTGAACATAACTTCTGGATGGAGGATCTTTTCTTTCTTTCCTAGTACTGTTTTCTTTAGGTTCAATCTTTTGCCTCTTCAGGCTAAAACTCAGACACTATTCTCCCCATTTCTTCTCCATCATCATAAAATACTACTAGTAACAGGACTGCAAACATTAAACAAATTAAACTCAAATGTTATAGTTACAGTTGGTCATAAATTATCCAACAGAACATTTTTTCTGACATAAAAAGTCTATTAGTCAAAAACAAATGTTAAGTGTTGTGTTCAATAAGATTTCTTTAAAAGAAAGAAAAAAATGAAGGGAATATTCCAATAAGATCAAAATGGAATATTTCAGACTGGAATGTTGTATATTTTCACGCTGAATTTACTTTTTGTCAGCTTTTTATATTTTATAACCAGAATATCTTGGGTCCTTACGTGAAATAATTTTTGTTTTTTTTTTTCATTTAAATCATTGCTATCAGGTGGGGGTAGGGATGAGTGGTTCAGTATGGAGACTGCCCTGGGCAAAGAGGACAACCCCAGCTCTCTCTCACCACAGTAGCGTCGGACCAGGTGAGATGCGCCTCTCTGTGGTCTATGCAGCTCCAGCAGGCATAGCCAAGGGAGGGATGCACGTCCTCCAGCTAAGGCAGGTTCATCTGCCCCTAGCCACATTGAGAAATCCAGCAAACTGTGCACTTCCCCACTGCTCCCTGATGAAGGGGAACAGCCAGCAATGTTCCCCCTATGAATCAGGGAGGAGGGGCACATTAGCCCCTCCCCCGCAAAGGGCATCTGGGAAGTAGGAGGCTGGGGCAATCTGGAGGGGCACATCAGCCCCTTTCACCTACCTGTTGATTCTGTCTCTCTTCTATATTCGGGGTACTCCCATATATTTAGGTGAATAGAGTTGAGGCTAATCAAACAACATCCACGGCATTCTGTCCTCCTCCTGGTGTAACTGGACAATCAGCCAATAGTGGAGGGGGCTTTTGATCACTACTAAATTGGATGGGATTTGCAATGATGGTGGAAGGGTTCTACACAGTTTGGGTACTTATAGGTACAGGTTGGGCCTCTCTCGCCTGGCAAACTCAGGACCTGACTGGTCCCAAACAAGGGGATTTGCCAAATGAGGAGACGTCCCTCCCAACATGGCCTGTGCTACCCCTGGCCAGGACTCCAGCCAAGCTCCACTGCTGCTTGTCCAGCCATGGCTCCCCAGACTGGAGCTCTGGGGCTGCTGGGGTTCCACAGCTGCTGGGGCTTTGCGGCCACTGCCAGTCCCCCGACTATTTTCTCACTACAGAAAAGATGCAGATGAGTCTCTATTGCTGTCCTAACATTACTTCTCATATGAACTAAATTCACTTTATTTCTCACACCACACATACTGTTTTATTCAATACATTGCCTCATCTTATTCTGAGCATTATCCTTAGTTCTGGTGTTAGAGGCATCATAATGAAAGGAGAGTGACAACATGAGCATTGCAGCTGATAATAACTAAATACATCATTTTGTTACTCCATCACAGGATTTTCAAACCTCTAATACATTGATGCCTTTCAGGAGTCCCAAAGGAGCATTTTCAACTGCAGCCTCTTTCTTGAGGGGAAAATACTATTTTTTACTTAAAAAGAACTGTCACGTTGATCAAGGGAAGCACAAATCTACGCAACTAAGGCACAAAGTATTTTGACATTAAATTATAACACTTTCAGAACACTTTTAGGTCTATTCTGAACCACTAAGAGGGTGATTAAGTGCTTTGGTAATGTCTTTTGATTTGCTCTGAGACAAGAAAGAGATCTAATATTTTTTTTTGGGGGGGGGGTTATATTGTATCATTTTCTTCCCTTTATTTTCCCTATTTTTTCCCTCTTATTTAATTTTTCCATGGACTTCAGTTCAGTTCTGATTGATCACATGAACTTTTAAAACAAAAAGGAGTGTGTTTGCTCACCAAGCAGATCTTTCCTAACTTTGGTGGGCCATTCTGGCAGAAACTCCATTATGAACCACAGCTTGGTCCTGAAACTGACTTCACAACAGATTTCCATTGATTTCATCTACACTACAATTGATTTACCCCAGAATAAGTAAGATCATAATGTGATATCCTGGTACCCCCATATTCACCACAGTCATATAATTATATATGTGCTTGATACAAAATATGTCTTGTGAGGTAGCATTCTAAAAGTTTTGATCTGCTAGCTATTAATATGTCATTAGGTTGTGTGTGATAACATTGTACGTGAAGTTATGAAGTTTTTCGATTTATGTATTAATGAAATATGTTGTGAGATTAACAACACCCACAAGCAGCCTTTCAGATACAACAGTTAATAGGCCAAAAGTATTAAGGGCTGATTGAGGAAATGCACACAGACATAAGGATTACCGCAGGAATGGAGTACAATAGAAGCCTTTCAGAGATAGCACTGCACAATGGAAACTGTTTGACCCTGGTCACAACAAAAGAGCTTTCCAGCAGGTTGGAAGAAGATATAAAATGAGGAAATGCCAACATGAAAGCACCTAACACACCTTGAAAGTATTGGAGGCAAAAGATTGAATTGGGGGAAGTGCTGGTCCCAAGCTAAAGGGATTTCTAATGTGTGTGCAAACCTTGTGGACTGCATGTATCATCAGTCCGAGTGAGATTTTACTGATTCAGATTCTGTATAGAATTGTAGGCTCAGTTTGTGTTTTTGTTTTCTTATGGTAATCTACTTTGATCAGTTTGCTATCCCTTATAAAATAGATTAATGACAGAAAGATAGCTTTTTATTGTATCTACAATACTCCATGTGGTTAGAAGTTCAAAGGGGATAAATCGCAGCTCATGTCCACAAGCCCAGCCAAACAATGTGCGGAGCCCAAGGCAGCATGCTGAGCTGTGCAGCTCCCGACCAGGTGGACGGAGCTGGGCAGCGTGGGGCCCAAAGCAACCGCCTTGCTCAAAGGCTGGGCCTGCATGTCCACTTTCCTTTGTAGAGGTGGCAGACTGGGTAATAAATTCATTCTGCTTTGGTTTTGACCAGGACAGGATGGTACAGTTTTGGGATATTAGGCTGGAAAGCTAGAAGCCATTTGGCAGTAGACTTTTGTGAGTTAATGGCTGGCCAGAGTATTCATGATCAGAACTGGGTGTGATAGCTGCCTGTGGAGGTGTTGTGAGGGAAAGCCTGAAGAGGGAACCCACATTGGTGAGACAGAAGGTTCAGCTGAGTCAGTCCCTGGTAGCATCTCAAGTGAACCCATTGCACATAAAGATCCCTAAAAGTTGGTTTAATTCACATTTTCATCTACAGCTGTTCCCGAGAAAAGAGTTCCAGAAGGGAAATTGGGGATAGAAGGAGAAAAGGAAGGAGATGAATGAAAATAGCACTCATGAGAAGAGATGCTAACGAACTGAAGATTTATTTTTCATATACAGTACTAGTTGATTAATGTGTGAATTAAGAAGCTTAGGCAATGCAGACATTTAAAAAAAAATATCCGTTCTGTCCCTGAATAGCTCCACATTTGCTCTGCAGTCACACCATGCCTTCTCTCTTTGTCTTCAGTAAGCCAGGTGATAGAGTTTCTTTGGCAGGAAAATGCTTCCAGATTGAATTTACTTAGGTAAGAGCAACCCCCATCTCCCATTTGTCTACTACTGTGTGACAGCTGTAGCACTGGTGATGTAAGATCACTTTGTCTGCAATGGTTGTGCTCAACCCATATGTAGAAGTGCCTCCTTAAGGATGATTCCAACAGCACCTTTGGAAGAAAAATGCTAATCTGTACCTTTCTGCTCAGAGAAGTTGGTTTGCCATCTTTTTGTTAATCTTCTATATATTTGAGAGAGCCTTTCTGTGGGCCTGCCTTGCCTATCTATTCAAGAACTCTTCCTAAATGGTAAGAGCTAGGATCACCAAATTCATTATGCAGCTTCTTCCTATAACCCTTACAAACAATTTTTGGCTTTGAAATTTGAAAATAAGAGAGTTTTAGTTTTTCTGAGTGTTTTTCATGAAAGAATCTACAACTTTCATTGGAAATTTTCATCTTTTTTCAAAGATGAAAAAAAAGGCTACTTTTTTCAATAAAATCTTTTCTCAATCTATATAGCAACCAGTTCTAGAAATAATTTAAGAAATACGTAAAAAAAACCTAGCTTTACTAGGCCACACTATTACAAGAAATAGTATAAAGAGGTAATAACACAATTTCCTTCTGCGCTAGTTCTAAAATCTATTTCTATTGCCAAAGCCTTCATCAACATGATAGTTATTTCTGACCTGGGCTCAATAACACCATGAATGATTTAGTCCAGAGGTGTGCAATAATTTTTGATGGGGGGGCACTCCAAGATTTTGGTAAGTGGTCAAGGACTGCACTTTTCTATTGACGAGGTGCAGGGTCTAGGCTGGAGGTTAGGTGCAGAAGGGAGATTGGGTTAGAGAAATTGAGTGCAGGAGAGGGTAAGGGGTATGAGAGGGAGTTTGAGTGAAGGGAGGGGGTTGTAACCTGGGGCAGGAAATACGGTTGCAAGATCCAGGAGGGGGTTATAGGTGCAGGAGAGGATTATGGCCTCTGGGAGAGGTTTAGTAGGTATGCAGGGTCTCGAACAGATTTGGAATATGGGCAGTGATAGGGTACCAGAGGCAGGCTCTGGCCACAAGATTCTTACCTAAGCAGCTGCCAGCCAGCAGTACTCTGAAACAGGCTTCCCTGCCTGCCAGCAGCCGCAGACTGCTATATTCCACGTGGCTCTCTGTGCTGTAGTGGGAGGCTTTGTGCACTGCCCCTGCCCCCAGCAAAATCTTTCAGCTCCTATTCGCTGGAAACCAGCCAACTGGAGTTGAGAAATTGTGCTGCACTTCCCACACTCCAGCAAAATCTCTCTGCTCCTATTGTCTGGTTCTAGGAGCTGTAAGAGATTTTGTTGGGGATGTGGCAGTGTGTGAAGCTTCTCCCCCTTCCTAGCAGTGTATAGAGCCACAGTCATTTTGAGCAGTTCTGCTTCCTCCTGCAGTGGGAGAAGGGGGAGCATGCAATGGAGTAAAAGGCTTGGCAGGCCGGATTCGGCCCACAGGTGGTATCTTGCCCTCTCCTGATTTAGTCCATGGTTTCTACCTTTGTATCTTCCTCCCACACACATCATTGTCATCTTCCGATTGTGTCTGTCCTCTGCCCTACACCTGCTACTCGCATCTACCCCGGGACACATATCCCTCCAAAAGTGCACTATAATAGGTTTGGTTAAGGAAAATACTGTTGTCACTGTGGCACTGTTAGATTATCTGCAAAGATATATAGTAAAGTACATATTAAAACCATAGAATGCAATGTAAAACAATATATTATCTTTAGTATGTATGCACTACCTGTTCAATATGGAGAACAGTGCACATCACTAACATTAAAGGTTTGGTTTTTGTGCATCTAATGCCCATTGTAACAGTACTCAGAGAGTATGCTGGAGTCATGGTGTTCTCTGCTGTCTGCAGGCATTTTAAGAGAATGGGTATTTGTCTTGTGGTTTGGGAATGAAACAAGACTTTAGGCTTTAGGTTTTTAAACTTTAATCCTATAGGTTAGAAGAGGAACATAAATCTACTGGCTCTTTTTCAGGTTCTTGAAGAGTAAAATATGGAAAACCTTAAATGATTATTTTGCAGGAAATGTAAATTAAAAGTTCCAAGAGTTTTGTAAGAGTTTTACAAAACCATTTGCACAGGTTGAGGAGCTTTATTTACTTATAAATTGCATTTCTGCCATGCCTACACATTATTTGCCAACTATTCTCTCTAGGTCTTTGCTGAATATTGCCTATCATAGCTGGTTAATACATTAATATCTATTGTATAGACTCTAGTGTATGATACAGACATGTGGCGATCTGAGAACATTTGAACATGGCATAAGCCACAGACTCCTTCACCTGAAGAATGTATAATTTAGAAATCTGTATAAATAGACGTGTGTAACATCCAAGTAGGAGACCCAACATAAAACTGGTTTTAAATGTTAGGATGCAGAAGCCAGACAATATTCAGTGTTTTTATTTGCATTGTAAGGGTATTTTTATCTTTGACAAACTGAATTACAATTTCTTTCTCATCTGCATTGATTTCTTTTTGCTTGCTTGTTTGTTTTTTAAATCCTTATATTGTTCTCCATGGCAGCAAATGCTTCATAGAATTTCTTATTTAAGGGTTTTGTTGGGATTTTTTTTTCTGGTATGTTGAGGTATGGGGTGGTTGGTTTTTTTTTTCTGTTTCTGTACTATTTTCCTCTTGCAAAAATAATTGAAACATTTGTGGGTGCTAATGGGGTGGGAACAGTGTATTCAGGAAGATTCATCAGTGCACTTGAAACATTCTAAAAACATGGCTAAATTCATCTATTTGCACATTTAAAAATCCATTAAAGAAGTGTTTCTGAGATCCACATTTGAATGCAGTTCCAGTTCAGAGTGAATTTTAAGATTGTTATATAATCTTCCTGAAAAGAGACACTGGGGATAAAAATGCTGACATCGTTAGCCACAGAAGCATGAACAGCACCACTATAATAATATATAAGATTACAAACAATCAAGAATTAGTAGGTGAAAGGAATCTTCAAGATACGGAGCCTAATTCTCCTATGTGCTGAATACTTCATTTGAAACTGTTCAGGACTTCTGACTCCTGTATGGAGTGAGCAAATCCCATGATAGGATTCAAAGCATTGTGAGAATTCATCAGTAACTGACCTGCATTTGACCTACATGAGTGATATTTTGGAGTTAGCAATCAGGATTCTATGTAGGATCACAAAGCAGAAAACTTTGGGGGGGGGGGGGAAATTGTGCAGTTAGATTGAAAATTGAATACAAAACAGACCATTTCTGTCTTGTTCTGGTCTTTTAAAACACAGTCAAATACTCTACAGTACAAGGCAATGCTACTATCACATTACCCTTTGTACCAAGGTATCCTGGGGAACCTTATCAGTGGAAGGGGAGGGCAACTTCTTCTTTAAGTTCAAAAGTTAATTGAATATGCAAAGTATTGGGACCTATTTTCTGTTTAAACAAAGGCTATTCGGAGTGGGAGGAAATTAGTGAGGGATGTGGGTGAGGTGTTTCAGACAGGTGTAGAAACATTTGGAGGCACTGTCAGGCAGTTGCAGATGGGGGGAAAAAGGCTGGAATTGGATGAGAAAAATATAAAGGGACTATTTGATATTAGAAAATATTTTCTACACGTGGCTGAAGTGACAGGGAATTTGTTTTTGAAAAAAAATGGGCCTTTCTCCACATTACCCAAACCATCAAATTTTAGTCCTACTATTACATTATTAAACTGTCACAAGAAATGCAGACAAAGATGTAAGTGGAAAATTTGGAATTAAAAAGTAATGTTAGCTGTGCTTAGTGGCAACATGTGAGAGAGACACATTTAATATCTGAGACCACTATCTCCTCTGAGCTGTCAGAGCACCAAGAGATCAGTCATCACCAGGAAGAGGGACTTGCTCTCCTCCAGTCCTTTTGTCTAAGTAAGGAGCAGTATAAGTGGGAACTGAAAAGAGCTCTATCTACACTTCCTCAGTTTAGTGTACCTTCAAGAACTGGGACAGGAGGGAACATTTCCCTGTGAGGACCATGTGAAGGAGAGGCCACTATTGGGGACAAGGTGGCAGCAATCCCTGCCTACCCTGATACCCACTTGAAAATCTTTACTGCCTTTCTATGGCTTGTGCCACCAGAAGCTGTTGCAGTCCAATGTTTTAATTGGCTCAGCAGTGCATACTGGGTCTTTTTCACTGTTATTTCACCCTGTAGGTAACCATTTTCCTCAATGCAAAGTGGGCATAAAACATTACTAAATCAGAATGGTCTCGTTTGACATTCAGTTTGCATGAGTGAAATGATTATGCAAGGTACAGAGCAATGGTGAAATAGGCCCATTCCCTTTGCACAATTTAATATTTTCATCTTGCCTTGGAGAAACTGCCAGCAGAGTCCATTTCCTACATTAACTGCTGAAATACAATGCTTAGTATATGAAGGAAAGATTTGTAGGATGGCCCCGGCCTCTCACCCAGGACTACTGCTCTCACAGAAGCATATCTGTCAAGTAATTTAGTTTTTCTTATCTCAACAGTAGATTTTCTTGCTCTTTTGACACTGTATTTGATGATGGGTCTGGGAGAAGAGATTGAGGAAAGAGTACAAACAGTACTTCCACTGGCAATGTTCAGAAATGTGGTGTGTTTTGCCAAATTTGACAGCTGGCGTTGTGATGCTTATTATGCCTTTTACACTCAGAGACAATACTTAGTGTTTTTGTGAGCACTTATTTGTGATTACAAAAAACCGGCAATTGGGGAAAAATGCTGTTTCTTAACAGGAAAAGTGCTGTGTGGTGCTTTCTCCCCTATATCGATTATGAACACATACCAACTCCACAGGGAACACTTTTTAACAGGCACAGTTTTTACAGACTTACCAGGAGAACTACTTCACATTTAAGGTTGATGTACCTACACAAGAGAAGCATGACTTCTCTGTAAGCTTTTATGCACAGAATGTTCTTCAGCACGTGTTTGTTGGATTAATAAAAAACAGAAAATGCCGCCTGCAAAGGTGACAGCATGACAAAAACAGAGGTGGTTATGTAATATTCAAATTTGTCTCGGGTTGTTGAACTAAAAGAATCTCTAGAAGTTATTACAGTTGTATCCACAGTAAGAGCTCTGGTTATTAACTTCCCATTAGTTATTTTCCCCTTTTGAGTTTGAGATTCAGAATGAAATTTCTTGCAAACAATTACCTCTACTGCCTATTGCACTAAATTCAAGCTACCTTGAGATACGTAATAGAGAGAGAAAATGGGAGGAAAAGTGAAGTGCAAGTCTTGTTACTATTAAACAAGGTGATATATATCAAGGCATAGTGTCTGAAGCATACTAACAAACAGATTAACGCATCAACAATAAATGCCTATTTTTTCTTGTTAACTCTCAAGACCTTTACTATCAGTGCCGTTAACATGAAATTAGAAGCTATATCTAGCTTGCAAGCAACCATGTGCAGACATCTTGAAATAGCTAAACGTAAATATAAAAAAGGAAACTCTTGAGTCATCCCAGTCTCTCTCTATGGTGCCACAACAGCTGTCCCAAAAATAAAATATTTATAGTGTTTTGTCCATTCTAGTCTGAAAGTTCACAGGAGAATGGGACCTTATCCCATTACTGCTTTACTTTGCTTGCAAGCTTGGATCATCCTGATCCACACATGAATTGACCCCATCAAAGAATTCTAAAAGATTGGTAAGGCATGATTTCCCTTTATAAAAGCTATGTTGTCTATTCCCCAACGTATTGTGTGGACCCATGTGTCTTATAGTTTCAACCAGTTTGCTTGGAGCGCAAAATAGGCTTACTGGCTTGTTACCAGGATGGCCTCTGCAGCCTCTTTTTTTTTTAAAATCCGCATCATGTTAGCTCTCTGTCAGTCATCTGGTACACACCTCCTGGGTTAGTAAGAAAACAGGCTGCTAGATACAATGATGGTGGTCATAATGTGCAATCAAACCACAGGCAAATTATTGTAGTTAGAAAAAGGAAGACCTTTTGTTTCACAAGTTTTAACAATATTTCAGAGTCATGACATATATAGAATTCTTCGTACACACCCAAAACAGTAGAAAATAAATACATTTGAGAAGTTTGTCAAATTAGAAATTCAAAGAAATTGAGGCTGTGAGGCTAAGAAAGATTAGAAGGATAAATATGTGTAGTTTCACTGAGCATAAACTTCTAAGAGGCTGAACTGGGAGAAGCTGGGCAAGCTACTGCCTAGAGGAAAGATCCTAGTCAGACCAACAGAGGTATTCTCATGGATCAATTACTGGTTAAAAGATAGGAAGCAAAGGGTAGAACTAAATGGTCAGTTTTCACAGTGGAGAAAGGTAAATAGTAGGGTTCCCCTAAGAATCTGTACTGGGAGTAATGTTGCTCAGCATATCTATGATCTGGAAAAGGGGGGTAAAGAGTGAGATGAGAGAGTTTGCAACTGATACTAAGTTACTCAAAATAGTTAAGTCCAAAGCTGACCACAAACAATGGAATCTCGAAAAAAGGGATGATTGGGCCAGATTAAGTGTTGATAAATGCAAAAGTTATACACGCTGAAAAACAAACATAATCCCAACTACAGATACAAAATGATGGTTTCTAAATTAGCATTTAACACTCAAGAAGGAGTCATTGTGGATAGTTCGCTAGAAATATCGGCTTTCTGTGAAGTGGCAAGTCAAAAAGCTAATAATGTCAAGACCTTTGGAAACCGATAGATAACTGAAAATATCATGCCACTATATAAATCATAATACATCCTCCCACTTTAATACTCTGTGCAGTTCTAGTTGCCCCATCTCAGAAAACATCTATTCGAATTAGAACAAGTACAGAGAAGGGCAACAAAAAGTTTAGGAATATGGAACAGTTTCCATATGATGAGAGATTAAAAAGCCTGGGACAGTTCAACTTTAAGAGACACCCAAAGGGAGACATGATACAAGTGTGTAAATGTATTAATAGTATGCAGATAGGAAAGAAGAAAGTGTTATTTTATCCCTTCACATAATAATGAACTAAGGCTCATCCAGTTAAATGAATAGGGAGTAGGTTTAAAACAAACACAAGGAAGTAATTCCTTATCAACCTATGGAACTCATTGCCATTGGATGTTGTAAAGTCCAAAACCATAACTGGGTTCAAAAAAAGGAATAAATATATTAAAAAAGGATACAGCCATCACTGGCTGTAAGGAACCTGGGCATAGGCAGTTTGGCGTAGTGGTCATATCTATGTTGAGCTCTGCCAACTAGGATCAGTACTCAACAGATAGGACTCGGAGGAATCACAAGAACCACGTTCTGTATGCAAGAGTCAGGATCAGAGGCAGACAGGATTCAAAAATCAAGAGATCATGCAAAGTCTAACACTGCTTCAAGCCAAAGTCTATGAGTTTGCTCAGACAACTTCCTAGGGCAACCCCCAGGGTTAAATGTGGTGTGTGGCCAATTGGAGTGGTTCAGGGTACCATTATTCTGGGTCTCCTGAATAGCACATCATGTGAAGCCTACTGTCCAAAGTAGTTCCTGGCTGTGCCTCCTGCTGGCATTCTGGGAGTGTAAATTTTCCCAGCCTCTGCTAATCCAGGTTTTATTCTTGGGTCCTTATATTAGCTGTTAGCCAAGGTGATCAAGAATAGTGACCCAAACCTCTTGACAGAAGTTGGGACTAGATGACAGGATGGATCACTCACTTCAGATTGAACAGAACAGGACAATTTATTATCTGAAATAGTTGGAAGACAGAATAGTGGGCTAGATAAACCAGTGTCTGGCCAGTATGCCTCTGCTGATGCTCACAAAGCAAGTATCTATTTTAAATTGTATAAACCTTTGAAAACTCATAGCATGAGTTTCAAGACATAAATGCGCACCTCTTGAATATTACTATATTGTGCTATAGTTACACCTGCAGTTAGCTGAGTTGATTATTTTTTTTTTTTTTTGTATTTTGTAAAATCATGTAATGTGTTTTATTAAGAGGACAATACAGTCTGAAATAAATTTGGAAGAAATGCTACCTTTTACTAGGTTTCTTGGAAATCTATTTTCTTTCAAGATTTTTACAATGACAACAAAGATATTTCTGTACATTTTTAAAACAAATTGAGGTTAATTAAAGCAAAATGCAGGACAATGTAGCACTTTAAAGACTAACAAGATGGTTTATTAGATGATGAGCTTTCGTGGGCCAGACCCACTTCCTCAGATCAAAAAGGTTAGTCACTTACTCCTTTGAAAAGCATTGACTCTTTCGCTGTTTGGAGAACAGCTCTTGAAATCCAGTTAGAAAGCATTTGCTTTCAAAATATGACACTATAGTTACATATAAAGAAAGTATTTTGAATTTTTTTTCTGAAGAGTGGATATCTGTCAGTGGTGATGTCAGTGTACGGTATGTAAATGTGGAATTTGGTCTAATGCATCTTTTTCATGAAAAAAGGTGAATTTCATTTTATTCTGCCTCATACTGTGTGTGTGTGTGTGTGTGTGTGTGTGTGTGTGTGTGTGTGTGTGTGTGTGGTAAGAGAGAAGATCATCATTCTGTGAAAAATTATCTAATTTGGTATGCAATCCCAAAATTATCACATCGTATATGTACATAAATAAATGAAGCAATATATTCTGGATAACATTTATGTTTTTGTTGTTCGCTTACCCAGGGTAAACAAATTTAAATGGCATGAAAAGTATCCAGCTCCTCTGGAAAGAGAACTTCACAGTTTAAGCATCACAACAGATATTAAACAGCATGGTGACTGATGACACAGGCCCTATTCCACTTCAGCATTGTGCCCCTACCATTTTAAGATCACTAATTCTCCATGGCCATTCAGCCTTTGTTCCCAATGTTGAGGCTATCAATAAGGGTGACAATTAGTATCAATCATACTTAAGGCTTTCTGTGCTGTGACTGTATATCACTTAGCAACTGGACTAAGCATACCTACTCATTTCAAATTAATGTTGTTTTTGGCATCAATAATTCAAATATTGTGAAAGCTGATGTATAAAAACAATATTTTTACTTTTTTAAAATTCATAACCAAAGAAAGACGCATGAAGTAAGGCACGTAGTCAGCTAGCTGTTGCTAATGTCTGATTTTTTTGACATTACATTTCACATAGGTATCAAACAGCCACAGATATGTAGTCACACAGACCTTAAGACAGATTTGATGCTAGAAGTTAAAGACTTCATAATATAGTGCAGGTGTGGGGAACCTAAGGCCTAGGGTCAGGATGCAGCCCCTGGCCTGCCTGGATCAAGTCCCTGAAGCTCAGGGCTCCCTCATTCCCCCAGCATTGAGAATCCCATGTTGGCACTCCAAAATCTACTAGTCTAGGCCCCTGACTTCAGTGGCCTCAAACCCAAAAAAGGTTCCCCACCCCGATATAGTGCAACGGGGGTCCAATGTGACCTAGTACATCTTTTCTATCTTTAACTTTTGTAAGTCACTTTAATTGCTTGTTCACTTGTGATTATTTGTTATTGTTCTTAGGATCCTCCGTATTACTACTTTTTGTTGATGTAGTCAATACAAGTAACAACCCGCTCATAGGTTGGCAAGGTCATATATTTACATCAGACTACAGCAGATGTGTTCCGTGTTATCTATTTAAATCAGGGAGACTTCGGTAATAGTTGTTCTTGTACCTATGTTTCTTGTCTCCCTCCTTGTTAAAAAAAAAAAAAAAGAAGAAGAAGAAGAGAGTAGCACCTTAAAGACTAACAAATTATAGTATCATGAGCTTTTGTGGGCAAAACCCACTTTCTCAGATGTGCAGAGCGAAGACATCTGGAGAAGTGGGTTTTACACATGGAAGTTCGTGATACTATATATTGGGGATTTTAAATTGTGGTTAATAAGCTAATCGAGTGGTCGATGGAATTTCCATCGACTACTTGATTAGTTGATGGTGGGAGGATTCGCTATCCCCACTGCAGCTCGGCAAAGCTGCAGTAGTCCCAGAGCCGGCTCAAACAGAGACTGGTTAATGCTGGCTTGCACCGGCCCCAGGAGATAATCTGGCTGTACCTCTGCCTTTTAAATGAACTGAGCTCTGACAACATTTCAAAGGCAGAACCACAGCAGGGTTAGCTTCCGGGGCTGGCACGAACCGGGACAAAACAGTCTCAGTTTGTTAACTTTGGGACCTATGCCTCCTACCTCCTCCCGGCACAACAGAGATGGTGATGGGGGGAACTGGCTTGTAAGCTGGCTTGCACTAGCTCCTGCATCCCATCCCCTTGTTGCCTCTGACACAGAGGCAGTAAGGGGGTGAAAGCAAATAGTCAACTTGACTACCTGATAAACACATGCCTATGTGGTAGTCAACTACTCTTTCCTATATAAGTCTATGCTGGTCAGTTATATATCACTGTATAGATATATATCTTACATGCTAGCCCTTGAGGTGTGTAAGAAGAATTTTGAACCCATTTATGTATTGATTTGGTGGGAAATTCATTAAACCAGTTTACACAGCTGCACACCGTGTTTGATAGGAATATCTGATATCTGAGATTATTTTAATGAAATAGGTCTTAGTAAAGCATTAATGCCCTGATCTGTATTTTATTCTTTATTAGGAAAGAAACTTCTTGCTATTTTATTTATTATGTAGATCAACTTGTTTAATAATAAGATAAAAAAGCAGCAGAGATTTTTATAATTTTAAATCCTGTAGGGAGTTCCACAATTTAGCTTAACTGAGTTTGAGGCAGGTCATGGCTGCTTAGAAAATATTTCATACAATTCAAGCTACTTGGCAAACAGGGCATCAAGCATTCTGAAGCATGTTACATTCATATAATTCCAGGAGATAATGTCATAGCTTCTGAGATTTACAATTTGCAAAGGTACTGTAGAATATGTAAGCACAGCAGAGAACTAGATAATTTTTAGTCTAAACAGAAATTCCATTCCTATGACTGTCACAGGTGAGCATTGTTTGTTCATAAAGTTGCAACAAATAGCAGGCAGACATTCCAGATGACTCCTTCCATTAGTTTGTTTCTTTGTGATCATTCATTAAAGAACACCTGTCACCTATGACAGTCACAGCTATCCCAGATAGGATTTTTCTCTCTCCTTTTATTCACAGGGAGTGAGGTTGAGCTATTCAAAGTGGGAGGTTTGGTGACAGGGGAGACAGAAGAGAATCAGAAGAGAGCAAGTCTGTCAAACTCATTTTCGCATGGATTTTACTTGTGCATTTTCCTTCTAGATTTTGTAAAAAGTTGAACAGAGCTGCTGTGACCTGCCAGGCATGTAGGCTGAGGGGTTTACTTTTCACCTCTGAATCAATCAACTTTCTCTCTATCTCTCTCGTATCTCATCCAACTTGACTATTCTGGCATTTATATTGCACTTATCACAGCTGAATTTCAATTTCTAGCTCAGTATGGAATATAAAGATGGGGAAAATGAGATGGAAAGTGGGCTTTTGTGCTTTACCTGAATTCCAATGCATCTCAAACAGAAACAGTGCCTTTATCTGCTCCTTACCAGTGTCTTTATCTTGGGCCAGTGTCATTTTCAGCAACATAACAGTGCTCTGAAATATGCACATTTCATGCTTTAAACAAAAAAAATCAATCTTAATTTGTGTGACAGCCTAGTCTCTTGTCAGCCCCATATAAGTAAACTGAACACTGATAAAACCCAGGGAAGAATGACCAAAATCATAGGAGTTCAGAAACCCTATATTCCAGGTGGAAAATTGTTAGGTTCATGTGTTGGTGACTTGAGCAGCTATTTCTGGTACAAAGGATAGACAGGTATCATCAGATCAAGAAATTTGCCTTTAGACTATTGCTGATGGTGGATTAGGGCCATTTGATCTTTTTTCCTGGAACTGAAACTTGCCTAGAGTTGGGGTGTAAGGCTTCCCAGAATAACCATTAATATTGCAGTAACTTATGACTGGGGTTTGTTTTCCATGCACATTCCTGTGGGAAAGCACACCATGATGCTTGTACGTCCTTATAAAATTCCCACAGGCAATTCCAGTGAGGAATTGGAGCTGCTGACTGTTTCATGCACAATGTGTGGAACTCAGTGCAGCTTACACTGAACTGCTTACACTGAACTGGTGAAATGTCATTAAATCCTGTAGTCTGTGTTGCCCATTTGTCTGAATTGCTTGAAGGCTAATCCCTACATGGTCTCTGTCCACTCCTGTCCTTTAATAACAGTTCCTCCAGGAAACACTGTCCCTATACTCCAGTTCAACTGAGTATGATACATCTTCCCTATTTTATAGACATTTTAATTTAAATATTACAAAACAAATAATTGATACCCAGGATCCAGGCCTGCTCACAGTTTGGGGAAGGGGGCACAAAGAGGAGCAGCTGCCCCAAGACTCTGCCATTTAAAAAGACCCAGGGCTCCTGGCCACCATCACTACAGAAGCAGCAGCAGGAGTTCCATGCCCTTTAAATCACCACCAGAACCCCAGGTGGTGCTGATGAGCTGGCTGAGGGGAGTATGGCTCCTAGCCCTGCTCCTTCTGCCTGAGCCTCTGCATCTTCTGAAGGCCTGTAAGCTTGCCCAGGGCCTGGTGAAGTCTCTCAGCGTGCTATCCAGACTTCCACCCCCTACCACTTTGGCCAGAGGCTGCAGGCACATAGCTCATTGAAATTTCATCTTTATCACAGACTCAGCCGGTTACAAAGCCTTTGGAGATATTTTGGTCTTTTCAATAGGAAACCACACCAGCAACAGTCTCTCCGTTTTCCTGTCCTCTGTCTCTGAGTCTCTGTGTAAAGTCTGTCAGTCCTTGTGGGACTCTCTGTGCTCTGCGATGTGCTCTGAGTCTGGATGCCACTCTACCCGTTACTTCTCCTTTAGTTGTGTGTGTGTGTGTAGGTATGTAAAAGTAATGGCTGAGAGAGTGTGTGTGTGCGTGCTTTCTTTGATTGCTTGGCTTCTCCTCTCAGCAGGAACAGGTCTCCTCTCATTGGTAGTAGGGTTTTGACCCTTTCCTCCAGCAGGGGCTATGACGAGGTCTGAACCAGAAAAAATAAACTTGTGTAACAATCTCGCAGCTAAGTCCAACTTCCCTTTTGTCTGTGAACATGCCAGAGGGGAAGAGAGAGAGAGTCAAAGTCCCCATGTGAATACACATTCCTTGAATTATTCTGGGGCAAACTGGACTCCATTGGTGGTGAATGCAGAGTCTGGAATGCCGTATGTCACAAAGTGGACACATGGTTTGCCAGGCTCTGGCTTGCTTCTTGTATGAGGCAAGCCATCGACCTTCCGAAAATGTGAATCGTAGTCTACTGCAATGAAAAATCCTGCTGGTCAAGCCAAGAGGGCAGCTCATGTGGTAAGAGTCCCTTTCTGCTGGCAATTTATAATATGAGCAGCAGGTGTCACATATTTCTGTCATTCCCATCCACTAAACGCACACTGAAGCCCATCTAAGATCACTATCAAAACCCAGAAGAGGCGTGTATTTTTTTTTTTTTTGCATGTCATTCTGCGAATTGAGATGGGGAACAACACCTTTGCTCTCAACGTGTGACTTCAAGCTGCATATTCATAGCTTTAATTTGAAAATATGGTTCTTCTGCTACTGTAAGTAGGTTTTTGTCTTCTGGGCACCCTGCTAGTAGCTGTATCTTGACTTTCTGTAGCTGGATGTCTTACAGCCTTTGCTTCACTGTTGAAACTGGGAGATAGTGCAGCATGTAAATAGATTCGGTGTCCTGATGCCTTTCCCACCACTCACTGATGCTAGTTGTATTTGTCCTGCTCATGGCGCCAGCCAATAGCAGTCATCATCCTGGACAAAATCTGATCTGTACTTAGCAGTGCCGGAGTTGCATAAACAGGTGCTGCAATCTCTTTGGTGCAACAAATAGGAGCTTAGCCATCACCGTATTTAGGGGCGTTCTGATCTGGTGGCAGTATTACCAGATGGTGATGGGGTTACCGATAGAATTGCCGTACTTCACATACCACAGTCAGGGGTTCTTGTTCCATCTGGGCATATCCGTTTAATCTCTAATAGGGCTGTGCTAGCATAAGCAACTGGCTGTTCCTGCAAAAGAGCTACATTCAACCCTTTCATTGATACATCACATTGGGGTCTCAAATGGTTCTGCAGCCATTATTTAATTTAGCATATCCAATGCGGGTAGTTGAGGATCTGCTGCCAGTGCTACTCAACATCCTATATTGTCAGCTGACATATGCGTTGCCCTACTGCAGACAGGTGTGGCCGGAACTTGGATAAAAATTTTATCATCCCTGTGAAGCGCTATCACCCTTTCACAGCCACTGGAGCTGGCATGTCTCTGAGTCGGAATCTGCTTTCAGTCTATGCTGTGAGCAGGTGTACAGTCTATGTAACCTTGCACTGTTTGAGTCTGGAGGGCCTTATACTTTTTGTGGGTAGAGTTTTGTTCTCGTCCTTGCATCACTGGCAGAAACCCTGTACACTTCTTTCCTGGTCTCATTTATCTTCTGTGTCATTGCCAATTTCCCCTACGATGATACTATATGCAATTGTTTTCACTCCAGGCAGCCTTTCAGCATTTTGATTGAATCTTTAACACCTTTGGTGTTGGGTCTACATGCACAAACATGTGCAGTCATCTGTAGCAACCAAATGGTGTTGCAAAGGTTTTAAGCATGATGTACACTTCATCTGGGATTATGTATCAAAACCCATTCCTATAAAAATTGTGGTGTTGGAGAGTTTGGGCAAAATGTCATCAACTGTGGTTAGTGAATAGTTGCATCTTTTCAAAACTTGGGTCAGTGGCTTTGTGTCCATGCAATTTGCCAAATGGTTTCTTTATCACCACCAAAGGAGTCAACAGGCATGCTGGGTCCCTAGGCAAGGTAGAGGAACCTGGCTCCATGGTTTTAGAAGGGGCAGGGCCTCTGGTGAAAGGAGCCGGGGCTTCTGCTGCATACCTAATATCTAAATGTGTGTCTAATGTGAGATCACATTTCTCGATGTTACCTCAGAGACTTCAGGTAAACAAGATATTGTGGCCAATTTGATGGAATAATAAAGGTAAAGGGGTAGAAGCCAGATTCGGCCTGGTATAACATATCTATCACCGCTATGTTTAACTAGTCTCAGAATGAAAACAGAGACAGGTGTTTAGGGCCAAACCATATATTTTGAAATCTGTTGAGCACAACAATTATATCAAATAACAAACTCCCCCTAACCTTGAAGAGAAGAATGATAGACAGATCCCAACACACTAGGATAATAGACCTTACAGATGAGGTGGCGATGGATGCCTGTGACCTACAACCTCTTAGCTATTTAGAAGCCTCAAGGGAGGACAAACAGGGAGATCCCTCGGAACGAATCCTTCCGTCCGGAGAGGCTGCTGAGAAAGGAAGGGATCCTCGCCTCTGTCGTGGATGGCACTCTCAAATAAGAACCACACCAGTCTGTTGACTCCGTGGGTAATCCGAGGTGAAGTTGGGATGAGTTAGATGTTGAAGTCCAAAGTCCAGTCCCAATGATACCCAACACTCATCTTGTGCAGAGACTTCTCCCATACACACACAGCAAAAGCAGTACCTAAACCAGGCTTTGATATCTCCAAGGCCAATACCACGAACCAAAATGATGGATCTTCTTGGGGAAGTGGAACAGAACTTGACAGACAGACGAAGGAGTGAGAAGAACCCGAGTTCCTCTCAGAATAGAGTTATAAAGGGTCTAAGGCAGGAAAATCTGCAGTAGAATGCTGAGTGCAAAAATAGGGGACGTGTGCAGGACTTAGGGCACCTATTGACTGAGGGCACCTATTGATTGTGTGTGCATCTAAAAAGGGTGAAGTGCAAAGGTGGTTGGGAGGAGTGCAAAGGTTCTTCTAAGCCTGGTTTGGTGGGAAAACCTAACTGTCAAGGAGAGCCAAAATGTAATCCAACATAACCTCCATTTTATAAAATAAATCAGGGTAACATGGAGCGGCCTTCCTGTAGAACAGACTGTAATCCCAATTGCTGCAAACCATCCTGTCCTAAAGCAGTGAGTCTGTCAAGTCTCCAAAATTGCACATAGCAGTCAATGTGCATAAGGCTGTATCACCCATTCATACATTATTTCATATTTAAGTTTAAGTTTAAGTACAATTGCAGTATTAAGTGGTAATTACATGCCTGTTTGCTTAAATAATTATTTTCCTTGAGACAAGTTTTATATAAATCATTTAAAGGGTTGTCAACTGGTCCTCTACCAAATTAGTTTTGTGACCAAAAGGCTCAAATGTAAAAAAAAAAGAGTTGTTTTATTGCACCATTATCTTTAACAACCTCACAGTAATTAAAAAAAATCTCAACATAAAGATTAGAAAAGCTTATGCAGCTGCTGCACTGGAGAGGACGGATAGCTCTGATGCTGCCAGTATTTTTCATTCACAACTTATGAAGCTGAATGCCATTTAAAATGAATAAATGAAACTTCATTAAACCCTGTGGACTGCTCTGCCCATTTTGTGGAGTTGCTTCCAGCCTAATTGACTGCATTTCTTGTTCCACTGGTGTTCTGTCAGTAACAATCCCTTCGGGGAACACTGACCATCTGACTCAAGTTCCAACTGATCATGTGATAGGGAATACCTTCCTAAAAGATCCTTTCAGGCAGCTGAGATTGGGCAGTTGGCTCCTCCTTTTTTGGTTGTCCCTCTTCAGAGAATGACTATGATTTCAAGTCCCTGTAATCCTCAATCCATTAGTCTATTCTGTTGCCTTCTCTAGTTCCTTTTAGGAATCAAACTGAGGAAAAAATCACACTTGATCCTATCCATCTCTCTCCAAGGTAGTAAGACATAAATTGGATGCTAGATTCCCTGCTATAACCTCTTACTTCTATATTTTGGATTTCTGCCTCCTACGTGAAGATTAGGAATAGATTCAGGAGTAAAGAGGCTGTTGTTTGTGACACCTATGCAAGCATTTATGTGATTCAGACATCACTGAACAATTAGAATATTTACCTCCACCTAGGGTTGCCAGGTGTCCGGTATTTACCCGGACAGTCCGGTATTTTCGCCTCCTGTCCAGTAAAAAAAAAATTCAGAGAATACCAGACTCCTAAGAGATCCAGTATTTTCTAATTTTTTTCCGCCCTGCCCAGGAGGCAAAAATGCCGGGTACCTGGCAACCCTACAAACACTCAGCGCCCAGCTTCCGGTCCCTAACACCTCCGGCCCCAGCACCCAGGCTTACCTGGTTCCGCAAGGCTGCTGGCCAAAAGACCAAGGGGAAGCAATGCTTCCCCTGGGTCTTAGTGCTCAACCACTCCCCTGTTCCTATCACCTCACTCTCTCTTAAAGGGGACATGCTGTTTTAATGCGATGGGGTTTTTTTGTGTGTTTTGCTTTGGTCTCTCCCCTCTCCCCCCAACAGAATTTTTTCCTAGTGGTTTTTTTTTTGGGGGGGGGGGGGAGTGGGGTGTTTGGTATTTTTGTTTCAACCATCTGGCAACCCTACCTCCACCCAGCTGCTTATTTTTCTAGACCAATTTCTTGCTCCTATGAGGTATCAGGTGGCCACATCAGAGATATGAGGTGTCAGGTGCCTCTGCTTGCTTTAAACCACCTACCACACAAGGAACAATATCAAAGGACAATAACTTCAGACTTTATTTTAAGAGTCAGTTTTCCTATAAATACCTGTTGCCTTGTGGATACTACAAGGGACTCTTGCAGTAAACACGAAGGAAAAGATTTATCCTACTAAGCAGCAGCATGTTCAGCAGGCACTTATCCTGCTGGCCTTTCTCTATAGCTGCTGCTAGTGCTTTGTCATTTTTGTCTTCCTTCTCTGTTTCATGCCCCCACCCGTTCTCCTCTACAAAATCAGTGGAAGAAAATAAGCTTGTGACATTTCTTTCAAGCATTCCCCATAGCCGCTGTCTCTAAGCTGGTATTATCTTGACTTTTTGTAGTCCCAGTGACTGACCAGGAAGAATAGAATCACCATGGACCCTGAATCCTACACCTTACTTTTTCTTAGTGTTATTTTAACCTGCTGATGGAGCTCAGAATTGTTTCAAAATCACTTAAAAAAAAAGTTGGTCGGGGTGATAGGGAGAGAAATTTTTATTGAGCTTCATGACCATAAGAAGCATGTAACTAAGGGTGTGTCTAGACTACAGGGTTTTGTTGACACAAGTGGACTTTTGTCGAAAAACTATACCTGCATCTATACTGCCACTGAGTTCTGTCAACATAACGTTGACAGAACTCAGGAGTTTTGTCGATGGCTGTAAACCTCATTCTACGAGGAATAATGCCTTTTGTCGACAGAGTTCTGTCGACAGAAGGTGTTATTGCATCTACACTGTCTTTTGAGTCTACACTGTCATGTCCACAAAGCGGCTTGCTTTGTTGACAGAACTGGATGTAGTCTAGACGTTCTTTGTCGACAGAAGCTTTATCGACGGTATCTGTCGACAAAACTTCTGTCGACAAAAGCCTGTAGTCTAGACGTACCCTAAGAGCTTTTTGTCAATGAGGAAAAAACACTTTCATTGAGAAAATGAGCATTAAATAGAACTGAATTGAATGATTTGTTTTAGGATCATTCTGCATTTCTGCTTCTGAGTTTTGAGGAATGAAGTGTGAAAGGTCAGACAGTCCAAGAATACTAATCTCTGAGACGAGTATAAGCAATATTTTACTAAGGATGCTCTACAAAAATCAGTCTGTTGGCTCTGGCTTGTGCCTATTTCAAGTGCCAGTCACCTCCTTCCTATACTTTGTGTTTAATAGGCTTTTTTGACAATAAAAGATTATTCTTTGCAGATGTGCTTTAACGGGGCAGTCCTACTTGGAATGTTCTTTCTTTTTTAAAGCCAGCAGTTCTGTAAATCCAGTCAATATCCTCTTAAACTGCTGTTTCCTGAGACCATTAGAAAATTTTGTTTTACTGTCCCTGATCAGCCTGTTCGGGTGAGAAGTCATAAGTATTTTTCAGTGGATTTGTTTGGGTGATTTCATAGCAGTGCTCCGCAATCCTCTGAGAACAGTTTCATTTAATTGGATTGCAGATGTTGCTGACTGTGTCCAAAATTTTCTTCCTTGTGTAACGGGTTCACTCACTTTTACGCACGGCTGATTCTCTCAGGGTGGCTGGTGGGGAAGTCACTGGCTGCTCTGACGCCGGCCTGCCCCCTTTGGGTAAGGTGTTCTCTTCAGGTCACTGCCGTCCAGCAGTGACCACTCCATTCTTGGTCCGCTCCCCTTTCTGGGAGAGGAGGGTTCATTGTTCTTCATTCGCTTCTCCTCCAGGGTCCTCCCTAGGACCCCCAGTTCTTCTCCCACTCTGCCTGCCCAGTTGCCTCCTGCAACCCTGTCTTGCAGACTTTTGGCCTGGGGCTTCCCTGGCTCAAACTCCCCCAGCCTACCTTGGCTGCCTCCTTGAAGCTCGGCCTTTTAGGGCTGCCTTCATGCGAGCCTGCCCTCCATGACTGCCTCCTTGTAGCCCCTAGGGCCTCAGGCCGGATAACCTGGGTTTGCCAGGTCAAAGCCTCTCTCACTGCAGGCAGGCAGGTCTTTCTCTTCCTCCCAGGAGCTGCTTTTATAGCCTCCAGCTGGGCCCTCCTTAACTGCCTCAGCTGGGCTTCCCCCTGACTCCAACTCCTAGCCCCTTAAAGGGCCAGTGCAGGGCAATGCCCTGCCATACTTGGTTTCATAGAGAAAGCCCTGCTTACCAATTAACTGTTTGTACATTAATTTCATTCTAATTCCACTCTTTTCATTTTATTTTATTTGGCTTTAAGGAGCATCAGATGTGTTCCATCCCCATGAAACAACTCACATGTCTGGGGGCTTACCATGTATGTGTGCTAGTAATTTTAAAAGGTGAACTATTTTGTTTTTTGTATAAATCAACATTTTAGTTATAAAATTGATATAATCTGATTAATCAAATCTCTGTCTTGAGGTTTAAATTGATCACCTGCATGGCCATTTGTTCATACAATTTTTTAAATAAAAATGTAGAATTATTAATATAGGAGTAGTGTGTATCTGCTCAGTCTCACTGGTTTTGTTTCTCCTCATTCCTGCCATTCTCTCTATGTATATATTATCTACTCAGGGCAGGCCTATACTAGATATGTTATATCAGCACAACTGCACCAATGCATGTGTGTCACTGTAGCGCGTCTGATGAGTACTCTTTATGCCAACAGGAAAGTGCAATGTCATAGACATAATTCCTCCACTGCTGCAAGGTGTGGAAGCTGTACTGGTGGGAGAGTGCTTTCCTGTCAACATAACACCAGTGTGGACAGCACTTAGGTACTTTAAGTGCATCACTTAGGGGATTGTCTTTTTCACATCCCTGAGCTATGTAACTTAGATTGACTGACATGAGCAGTAGCGTCGATCTGTGCTTAGATTGCAAACTCTGCAGAGTGGGGAGCTTCTCTTTATACTTGTTTGTAAAGCATCTAGCGTTCTGCTGGTACTATACAATTCACACGTCATAATGTCAGTGACTCAACAGAGTGCAGAGGAATTCACTAATTAGAGAATACCGAAAAAAGCACTTATAAATCATGTTGGAAAAATGATTGGTGGCTCTGAATGTACTGTATGCACTTAATCATATTTAACTTAAACTACTCTATGCTTTGGGTGGCTGTTCTACATCATCATTTACACAGGGCTCAGTGCTAAACACACAGTCTAGTCTAATAAAATGTTGCCTATTCTCTGAAGGTCTGAATACCATCAAATAGGAAAAGACCCAGTGCAAGGGTGGGCAATAATTTTTGCAGGGGAGGGCCACATCACCAATTTTGGAAGTGGTTGTGGGCTGCCCCTGAAGGGGTGGGGCCTCGGGTGGAAAGGAGCTGTTCCCTCTAGACTGCCCTTGGTTGAGGGAGGAGACTTCACGTGCTTCCCTGTCCCCAGGCCCTGATTGGCCTGGGATGGGGGAGCGCACGAAGTCTTAGCCTCCTGCCCCCACACTGCCAGGGGCTTGCAGTGCCTAGAGAAAACCTAGCTGTTTTGAACAGCTGGCCATGAGCTCCTAATGGAGAGATAGGGGGGAGGCTTTGTGCTCTCCCTCTGCTCCCAGGCCTGCCAGGGGTGTGTGGCTGGAGGGAATCACAAGCCATTTTGAACTCCTGGCACCCTTGATTGGCCGGGGGGAGTGGCAGGGCAGCTGTGGACTGGATCAAACAGCCTGGTGGGCTGGATCTTGCCCACCCCTAACCCAGTGTGTGTTAAATAATGAGACAAAATCTATGGAAAAGTATTTTAATTTTCCTAAACATATATAGCAAGATTCTGGGGTACAGAATAAACGTTATAACAGTTCCTTGTCCAAACACACTCTTCTGGCCAGTGCAGGGGCATGAGACTGAGAGCAAAGGATATTGCCAGGGCCTCTCAGGACTCATGCAGTGTCTGGGGTGGTTGCTGGTGTGAGTCAGAGCATCCTTCAGGAACCAAGTCAACAAAAAAATACCCCTATGACTGGATGAAACAAAAGACAGGACTATGTAGCACTTTAAAGACTAACAAGATGGTTTATTAGGTGATGAGCTTTCGTGGGCCAGACCCACTTCCTCAGATCAATATGTGGTGGGTCTGGGCCACGAAAGCTCATCACCTAATAAACCATCTTGTTAGTCTTTAAAGTGCTACATAGTTCTGTCTTTTGTTTCAGCTACACCAGACTAACACGGCTGCATCTCTATCCCTATGACTGGGGAGTGCAATATTTTCAATCCACCATTGTCCTCTGCCCTACCCTTTGCTGCAGTAAGTAATCCTCATTCACAACTGAGGATCTGTTACTGTAGGATCTGTTTTACCAGTAATGTTTATTTAATATTATAGATTAGAAATCTTGAATTATTTTTTCAACTACAGACATCTATGTAGGATATGTTCCTTTTCTGGCTTGCAGCAATTTTTGTCTAAAACATACCCTGTAATTTATAAATCACATTAGCTTTCTGTTCTGAAGTGTTTAATACAGATGGAGAGCAAAAGATAAATGTTGATCTGAGAATGGGTTGCTGGGCTTCTTCTCTGTTGTTGTGGGCACTTGATATTCCAAGTGATTTTGACAGAGTATGTGTTAGGGTAGAGTAGTTCTTTGGTTGGCTGTTTTAAGATGTTGAAAGACGGGAAGTTATCTGAAATCCTGCGAACACAGTTGTCAATGAATCTAACCAAACTAGATTTCCTCAGGCTTTTCCCCAAATTGTGAAGTCTTATCTACAACACAAGGCAGAAAATGAACAGAGGGAAAGGCTCAGGGATTATGAAAAGGAAATGGGGAAAAGAAGGGATTCCTCTTTAGGGATATGACACATTACCAAACGGATTCTTCCATATCCCCAATAAAATACGTTGATACAAATTTAAAAGTAATATAGTGAGCAATGCAATCAACCAAGAAGTTTCTCCACACGCATGTGAATCCTTGTGACCTCAGGACATCATCATTAGGGCAGTAGCATCTCCCATAAATATAAACAAACTTGTTTCTCTAAGCAATTGCTTGAACAAGCAAGCAGGACTGCGTGGCCTTTGTAGGCCCTAAAGTTGTTCATTGTTTTTGGTTTTGTGCAGTTATGTAACATTAAAAAGCCTACATCATAAATTGCACTTTCACAATAAAGAGATTGCACTAGAGTACTTGTGTGAGGTGAATTGAAAAATACTATTTCTTTTACACTTTTTATAAAGAAAATATTTGTAATAAAAATACTATCAAGTGAGCACAGTATACTTTGTATTCTCTGTTCTAATTGAAATCAATTTATTTGGAAATGTAGAACAAAATCAAAAAATATTTAATGAATTTCAATTGATATTTTTTTTACCAGTGTGATTAAAATTGACATTAAGCACAATTAATTTTTAGTTAATTGCATGAGTTAATTTTAATTAATCAATAGGCCTAGTATTTATTATGCCATGTGTTTTTCATAATGTTGAATACTTCTAACATATCCTCTCTAAATAATTTCTTGTCTAGGCTAAAGAGTCCTGATCTGTAGTTTCTTGCCATATGTAATCCAAACTGTTGTCCCTTTCTAGATTTTTTTTTCAAATTTAACTGTATTTTTCCTAATCTGAGAAAATGAAAACAAGATGCTTCCATCAAAGAGTGCTAGGAATAAAACTCACATCCACCACCTCTTATTCTGTGTTTAATCGCAAGACTATTCTTCCTTCCTTTATTCATGAAGAAGTTCTCCATAATGTTTTTTGTATATACACTATAAAATAAACCTTCTGGCCTTAAATTTCTATGATATTGTGGATATGATCAAATGGTACTGGATAGCAGTTGCTATTATCTAGGGCAGTGGTGGGCAATAATTTTTGACCAGGGCCACTTCAAAAAGTTTTGAAGTGGCCCCGGGCTGCCCTGCAAAGCCAGGGCTGGGACACTTCCATGCTCCCTCACCCTGATTGGTCCGTGGGTGGGGGAGCATGTAAAGTCTTTGCCCCCGCCGCCTCCCCTAAACAGAACCGCTAGCTGTTCTGAACAGCTGGAGGTTCCCTCTAGGCACCCACGCCCCTGGTGGTGGGAGGAGATTTCACTTGTTCTTCTCCTTCTTCCAGGTCAATCAGGGTCTGGGAGCAGGAAGAGCAAGCAAAGTCTGCCCCCGCCCTGCAAGGGAGTGCTGTACTTAGTCGTCCGCCAGCTGAGCAGCAGCTGATGGTTGACTCTAAGGCTCTGTCTAAACTACAAAGATTTTTTGAAAAAGGTTATGCAAATTCCACGGCACTTTGCATATCTTCTTCCAATCGCATTTTCGAAAGAGAATCTTTCAAAAATAAAAGTAGTCTGGACATGGGTTCTTTGGGGGAAAAACCCTTTTTTGAAAAACCGCATAAACCTCCTTTTTTTTTAGGAACAGTGGTTTTTTTCAAAAAAAAAAAACCCCAGTATCCAGACTACTTTCATTTTCGAAAGATCTTCTTTCAAAAATGCGATCAGAAGAAGATATGCAAATTTCCACTGAATAGTGAACGAAGGAGCATTTAAGTGTTGTGAACAAGCTACAAAGAATTATTTTTTGGCGCTCACCCTTTATTTCTATTTTTATGGATATCAGAGATGATCCATAAACTGCAAAGAGAGGGCCAGAGGAGCAACACAAATCTGTCATGGTGATTGTTCTCTTATTGATAAGCTGCTACAGATGAGAGCAGCAGTAAATATAGATCAAGAAAGGCCAATAAAGGGTGAAATAGTACAAAGACTTGACAAGACTGACTTGCTAAGACAAAAAACCCACACGGTTCTAGAAAGGAAAAAAAAATACACCTCTATAACCAAATTGAATTCTTAGAACAAACAACAAAACAACAAATCAAGGTGGCCATAAATTACTACATTTGCAAAAAACTACTTTCCGACAAAGCTATACAGGAAATTGATCACAGAACTATTGAGACAATATTTAGTTTAAAAAAAGGAATAAAACATGCCTACTTTTCCTGGGGTCGCCCTCTGTCCTAGGTGCCATAATAGTGGGAGATTAGAATAAAAATGCTACATTATCACTTGAATATTCCTGTTATACTAAGGATCCTCAGGTTTTAGTGTCTTTAGTGCAAGTGCTCCTTGCAGGACAGAGGCAGGGCAGGAAAAGACTTCACATGCTCCCTTTACCCCCAAGCCCTGACTGGCCTGGAGGCAGGGAGGGCGTGCGAAATCTCCTCCCACCCTGCAAAGGGCTCAAAAGGCTACATCTAAACTACAAAGATTTTTCAAAAGAGGATATGCTAAGAACACAGCTACAAACAGCAGATTTGTGCATATGAGAGAATGGCTGCCTGGTCTGGTAAATGGCCATCTTCTTTGTAAGAAGATAAAGCAACAAGCCCAGGGCACATTGCATCTGGCTATGACAGCATTGGTGCTGTGCGGCGAATAATAATCTTGGTATCTCTGAGCAGGAATTCTAAGGAATTCTATTTTAAGCAAGTGTCATGCAAATCTTGGCTGAATGATTTTTCTTTCTGTGGATGCATGGAGAGCTATTTTGGTACTTTTGTAAATGTAAAGTCAGAAGGCACTATTATGACAATTGTCTGATCTCCCTATGTAACACGAGCCATAATATTTCACTAAATAGGGTAATCAAACCTAGTTAATTAAACTGTTTATCTAATATATATTGCAGCATTCAGTTACTACTAAAACAGTTTTTCTCATGCACAATGTCTTTTTTGCAGGTCTATTTTACTATAGAGTATAATTTAACTGGCTATAATAAAATGCAGACAAATGTGTTGCACAGTGCTTAACAGCAAAAAGTAATCTGCACAGGTAAATAACAGTAAATGGTACAGTTAACAAAATAGTGTATCTCTAACATCAGTAGATAATGACAAGGGCTTAGACTTTGTGCCTAGATAGTGGGCTTAATCTAAACCAATGTACAGAGTTTGGGGCAAATGTAAACATTGTTGAGGCAAACATTAATAACGGCAATTTCAAGTTTCAGAGAGAAAACTGAAACTATTTGAATAGCACAGAAATGAAAATATACTTTTCTTTTAATAATAGTTTGGGTTCATGTGTATTTCTATCTTCAGCTAGGCTAAAAAGCAAGGCAAAGCTGTTGTGTATTATGAATCTGCAGGAGGTACCAAAGGCAAGGAGATATGAATCTAAGTACAAAGGTAGACTAGGGGGATTTTTTTTTGGGGGGGGGGAGTATGGGGAGGAGATTTGAAGGAGGAAGTTGTCTGTAAGTGTGTGTGTGAGGGGGAAGGCATCTCATAGTCTGACCCTATTTTTCAAGTTTCAGTTTGGAAATTGTAGCAGTGCTAAGCAATAAACTTCAGGAGGTAGGGATTAATAGTAGAAATTTCATTAAATGCTTAAATAAATTGGCATGAAAGTACCTCTTGAACAGCTACTGTAGACCCACTTATATAGTATACACAGTGTTTCTTATTTATTACTATACTTGTATTTATAATAGACACTGCAAACATCAATGGGTATTTCAGATTTCATGAAGTTGGCATTGAAGATATTTATGCAAAAGGTTTAAGGAGGATGCACTTACACACAGATGCAGTACAGTAACTTCTTACTGAACATGTTATGTAATGTTGGTGTTTTATAACATAAATGTGAGGCTCTATTTCAGCAACTATTCATTTCCCACTATAAACCCTAGGTAATTTTTTAACCAAGTCTGAACAAAAAGCCTTTGCCTGCAATAACTAAACATGTTTTGGTGAGACTCATTGCAAATTATGTGTGTTTTGGGATAACTGTGTATTAATGAGGAGTGAACATCAAGAGTATTTAAAGGTTTCATTCAGATAAACTCTGCTAGGGAAATACACACTATAAGGATCTTTCTTGGCTTCAGGAAAATTTAGACCACCACTGAGAAGGGAGAATAGGGGAGAGATAGGAAAGACTTGTATTTATTGCATCAAACCTAATCAATACAAATTTAAAGCAAATTGACACCAGAGCAATTGGAAAGAAAGGGTGAACTGTCATAAATGAACATCTTAATAGAACTGATGTTTTCTCTAAGACTTTGTGTACACTACAAAGTTTTGGTGACAAAACAGTGAGAGGTATGTAATTTAACACTGACAAGCAGAACCAAACCTGGTGTGCATGAACCTCTACACCTTGAGCTATAAAGCCAACTGGCTTTCAGCTAAGGCAGTAGAGCACATTCATTCTTTCTTTAAGTGCCACTACATGAGATGGTGAATCACATGCAGTAGGTGTGTGGGTTACATATACACATTGCATTGGGACTTTTGTCAGGAAAAATGCCTAATTTGAGCGACAAAAAACTTCCATCCCAGTGAGAGACTTTTTTCTTTCCCTCTCTTGTAGACAGGGAACCAGTGAAAAGACTGCTGCTTTTTGTGGACAGAACTAGCTTCCCCCAGTTTCCCACAATGCCTACCTTGATGGCTCTGCTCAGCTTTGATCTCTGCTGCCTTGCAAGCATGTACCCCTCCCTTTCAAAGTACTAGGACGTACCTGACAGCTGAGTGAGCTGCTCCCTTTGGGGACCAAAGAGCAAATCATTGGAGTGATCCTGTTTTGTCCTGCACTAGGAATACAGCAACAGGCAGGCTACTGCTGCAGGGGGAGGGAGGCAGACGACTGTGCTGCTTTGACATTCCTCAGTACCAAGAGCTCACAGAGCTAATCATGATGCCGCTCCTGACAGCTGAAGATGCTGTGTGAGAACTGAGGGGGAAGACTAAGATGCACAGAGATCAGCTCTGCCTTCCCACAACACGGCACTGTGGGATACATACCCATAATACATTGCTCCCATTGTCACTGATGGTAGCCCCAGCGTGGACATGATCTGTCGACAGAAGGAGCACATGTGAACATCCTCTGGTGACTTTTTTGTTTTGTTGACTTTTAGATGTCGACATAATTTTGTTGACAAAACTTGGCAGTGTAGACTTACCATAAGATTCTTAAGCAAATATTCCATTGTTTGGATAGGTGATGATCTCTCTCATCATTTTTCACATATCATGAAATATCTTCATCACCAGGCTAACTAATTTAGTTGAAAATTGCGTGGTGAGGTAGCCAGCCTACACAGGCTTGGAAGGGGTTAAGATGGCCAGGCAGGCCAATTAATTCCACAGGCTGCACCTGAAGGAGGAGTTAGGGAGCAGGGAACTAATTGAAAGCAGGCTCAGCTGTGCAGGAACAAGCAGGGCCTATATAAAACCAAGTAGTTAGCAACAGACAGGGTCTGCTGGGAAAGGCTGCAGGAAGGTAGGCAACAGTTACTCCCTAGAAAGAGAGAGGAGGGTTTTGGAGCTGGCACACCTAGAGGGTGAAGGGAAACCAAGTGTGGTAGAAAGCAGTCCAGGGAACAGTGAAGGCTGAGAGGAAAGCTCTGACCTGCTGGGCTGAAGGTGCCTGGAGCAGAGGGTGAACTCATGTTCCCCTTCTTGCTACTGAGGGAGTGGTACTAAAGCTGTGAAAGGGAAGACTGTGTAGGACTGTGAGGAAGAAGGGACATTGATACCCCAGAACGGGGGAACACCGAGTGACCTGGCTGGAAGGCTAAGTCACAAAGAGGAAAGTGCGGATCCTGGATCAAAGAGAAGGGCTGCAGATCAGAAAGAGAAAGACAGAGCAACAGTGTGTGATCCACAGAAGGGGGCATTGTACTGAAGAGCTAATCCCCAGAGTGACCAGGAGGCGATACCAGACCAGTGGTGAGTGGTGCACCCTTTAACAGCTAGTGAGGGACCCTGTAATTGAAAGAATCCTCCCCCACTGGCTGACATTCCTCTCTAGTAGTGTTCACAGATGTAGTGCCTTTTCCCTCTCCGGCATTTTCTGTAAAGTGGGCAAACCCTAGAGGATTGGCCTGGTGGTGGGTCCTGTGGCCTCATGCACAATGGTATACCCTCTGCACTGTGTGGGCTTTCAGATTCCTGGCTTCCATATGCAACAGAATGCCATCAAATCCATGGCAACGAGGGCCTCCACCTTCAGGAAAGCAATTTTTCCTCTCTTGTTTTCCAGTGCTATTGAAGCATTCAGTCACCATACAAGGGTTACTATTCACGTCTTCGCTATTCCCTTTTGTATAATTAACGCATTACAAAAGTAATACGGCATGTTACAGGGTTACATTAATTTTCAGAAAACAGGCAATTGTAACAATTCTGTTGGTAACTATTGCATGCCTCTCAGGTCTTAGAGTATGAAAAAGCTTGTAAGGATCCCTCAAAAGCCTAGTGACTTATACTAGTAAATTTCCATAGACTTTGTTTTTGTGTTTTATTTTGTATACTATGTTTGTTTTTGAGTTAGAAAAATCTCATATGTTTTGGGTTAGTTCTGTGGAAGCAAGAGTCCATCAAATATATATATATTTTAATTTGGTATCATGGTTGTTTGAAAGCACTTATTCTGTCACTGCCTTTGCGTGCACATATTCTGTACACTCTGAACTAGTAAGATATTGCTGCAGGCACAACATTGTCCATGTAACAAGATGGGCTGGAGAGCCTGGGGCTAAGCCAATCTGATTGCAGAAAGAGCCCCCCTCTGAGGGGAAATTAGGGAGCAGAAAGTGGTTGTATTGAAGGGGGGAATGAGTCAGGCTTAAGTGATGAGAGCACCCAGCTGGAGAAGGAAAGACAGGCAAAAGCTCAGAGTAAAGAAAGCTCTCTAGCTGAGACTCTGGCCAAACTGGGAAGAGCCTAAGAAAAGCTCTCCAGGCAGGGGAGTCTGGGAGAAATCCTGACAAAGCAGGGAAGACAGACCTCTTCAGAAGAAAACTTAAAAGGCTGGGTAGGATATAGCCCAGGGAAAACTACAACACAGGTAAAGGAGCAAACCCAGTACAGGGCCCACAGCCTGAACCGTATGGTTAATGGTGGGACCGGGTTCCCCTACCTAGCTCAGGGAAGGGGGCATACAAGCCCACTACATGGTTATTGGACTGCTGGCTGAATTGAAGACAGGCTGAGGAAGGGCCATAGAGGAGGAATGATTTTTGTTCATTAAACATTTTGGGGATTTTCAATTCAGACTATAATGACCACAGAAGGGGTGGACATAAGATGGTGATGCAGCCAGAGGGCCAAGTTACTGGAAGAGGAACTACCAGAGCAACCATTAATAGGGGGGGTGCTAGACCAGCGAGGGAGTGATTATGCTGCACCTACCCATGCAGTGCAACATTGCAGTGAATGGATTCTACTCCAGTCTGATATACTTACAGCTCAGTGTATAGATATCCTGCCTCCCTATTATAGAAAGAGTTTAAATTAGATTGAAAATGATTCTTTTTTTTTTTTTTTTTTTTTTTTTTTGCTGCTGCTGCTGTTGGAAAGTCAGCAAATGGTTAAACAAGTTAGTCTAACATCTTGGTCTGAAGTGTCTGGTTATTTTTATCTTTCCCAGACGGGAGCTCCTTAGCTGTATTCCCATTGCTGGGGCAGCTCTATCTTCAGCTATCCTTCATTTGACTTCTGAGCTTGATAGTTCATGATGCCCGTGAAACATAATCATCCAGGCCAGGAGGGTCATAGTCCCTTAGTGAGAGTCACACTTTTTGGGGTCCAATGTTATGGACGGACATTTTGGGGACCACCTGCACTGGTAAGGACTTTTTTCACCACCTGCCCTGTAACCCTCGGGGCCTTGTAGCTGTGGTTTGGATCCCAGTAGTGAGCCAACAAGCATAGTGTTTGACCTTGGCTTTCACCAGCCCTGTTACCCACTTGCATGGATACTAACAGGACATCCAATCCTTAGCCTCCCCAAATTCATTATCAGTGAATTTTTAAACACCAGACACCTAGGCCAGTGGTCCACAATGCGGTGCTCGCGGAAGCCATGGTGCCTGCCGGGGCATTTATGTGCACCTGCCTAGTGACCAGGGCCAGGCTGAGCTATTCTTACGCCCCTGGCGCATCGCAGCCCCCGCCCCAGGCGCCTGGCACATGTGCGGTCCCCGTGCCCGGTGGCCCCAAAAGGTTGGGGACCACTGACCTAGACCATTGCCCTCTGGTTTGTCATCCCAAAAAGGCATGAAATCAGACCCCTCTCCCCGGTTATTAGCTCTTTGGCATATGTACTCCATAACAGTTTGCACACTAGAAATCTGTTTGGTATATTGAATAGAAAAAACACCAGTTCAAAGATGAAACAATATGGGAAAGTAGAAGAAAACAGTCTCCATTTTGATTTTCTACTTAGGCTTTACATTTTCATATTGGATAACCTTCTTTTTCTAGTGAATTACCTGTTGCCTTAAAACCATGTCCCAGTGTGCCCCCTAAATATAAGAGGGATCCAGTATGGACAGCCTCCAACCTTCAGACTGTCCCCCATATTCTGGATTAAAACAAAAAATCTTCATTCCAAAACTGTTCTTAAAAGCCTTCTCCATTACTCTTCATTTGATTTTTGGAAGCTGAGATGTTCATGTAAATTTTTTGAGTTGTCGGTGTTTTTTCCATTAACTCTGATCCAAAAATGTCCTTTCTTGGGCTGTGGAAAATGAATAGTTATTTGAAGCCGGTTTCAGGTTAAAAAAACCCGCAGATTTGGGAGGTGCTCCTGCCTGCTTGCAACCCTACTGTGTGGTAGCATTGAAGTTGCATCACAGATTATAAGCACCTTTTTCTGAATGATGAAATTGACAACTACAGACTGGATAGATACTGAGTTTAGAACACTACAGAATTTAATAAAGGATATTACTCTGTATTTCAAGTTATTATACTATACAAATAATCAGTTGACTTGTGTGATTATTCTGGTATGGGGAGGGTTATATCTATTGTCCCCTGGTGGCATCTGGACCCCGATTGTCACAGAGGAGAAGGTTTGGAATTAACAGTCTTCTAAGAGGAGCAAGAATGAGCAGTATTGTTCAGGAGGATTTATCCAGTGTTGCTTGGGTTCTTATTGGAAATTTTTTTTCTTCGTTTAAATTATTGCACTGAAGTGTGGCTGGAGATGAGGGGTTCGGTATGAGGGCTGCATGGGGAGAAGAGAACCCCAGCCCCCCTCTGACTGCAGCATCTTGGGGTCAGGTGAGAAGCACCTTGCCATAGCTGCTGCAGATATAGCAGACACAGCTGGGGAAGGGGTTCATATCCCCCAGCTGCTAGACAGAATGACACCAGATAGAACACACACATTCTGTCATCTATAATAGCTATCCTGGTCCCCATCTCCAGACCCTTGCTGCCTACTTGTGGTCATTATCCAGTTTAACTGTTCCTGCTACTAGACTCACCCTTTACATTTTATGAGAAAGTTGTGTACCAGGCACAGCCTATTGTCCTGGCACAACCCACCCTTTACTTTGCTTTAAGTTATGATAAGAGGAAGCTGCATACCTAATTCGGTCCTAGTTCTTACTGTTTAGGAGGAGTTCTTGAACAGATGGTCAAACTCTCTCAAATATATATTTTACAGTATATCCACAACCATTGCCTACCAGTATGTCCCTAAAGATTGAATTCGGGTCATTTATCCTAAAGATTGATTAATCCTTTCTGGTCCTGTGTCACAAGTGCCCATTTTGAAGGGCTGAAGCTGTAGGTTCCTTCTTCCTTGTGGTGTACAAAGGCGCATCTATGTTCTGCAGCATATATGGTATCCTGATCAATTTAAATGGGGGCATTAATTAAGCACAAATAAATGCCCAGCTTGGAAGTGCTAAAGCTTTGATTAACCTTACTACTCTCCACATCAGAAAGAAAAGGGTAAATTTTCCAGAAACTAAAAGATGGTAATAGCCAGTATATTGAACTTTTGCTATGAGCCTTTCTATGCTGAGAATACACCTGAGTGATATTAATTCATCTCTCTCGCTTCCCCTGTGTCAGTACTTCCTTTCTTCTTCTGCCACTAAAAATCTCCTCCTCCCACCCCCACCATCATATGCACAGCAAGAGATGCCAACATAGTAATTGTTATTTTATGCTCTTGGGCCTTTAAAGTATATGTTAATACAGAAAAAAAATATTTATCTTGGAATATTCACAAGATTACCACTGGGAAACAAACAGACTTTAAAACCCTTATTTTTTCATTACTTAATGTAATTTTAAAAAGATAATGTTCTAGTACATCCTGTTGTAGCCCTAAGTTATGCAAGCAATTAACTGTCATTAATTACTGATTAACCAGCATTAAAAAATTTTAGATCACCTGTCAGAAACTTCTTTCTCTCTAGCTCAAGCTTCATGAATTTTAGGAGGCTCTCACCAGGTGTTCTGTTACTGGCATTCTTCTGCATCAGTGCAGCTTCATCTGAAGTATCAACTGTGGAAAATAGTGTTGCTGGATCCCAAGAGTTTTTACAACCCTATAACTCTGCTTTACTCAGTGACTTAAAAAAAAATATGCTGGTGAATTGTCCTGATGTAGCAAAAGCCATTGAATTCCTTGAAATCTAAGAGCTAACCCGTGGGGGTTGCTCTGACTCAGGTTGGAGTATCTTTTACATGTAGGCTGGTCTTTGGTCCTTCAGCTAATGTATGTGCTTTAGAATAATAAGTCTTAAAGAGAATTTAATAAACAGGAATTTATTACCTTCTGTCTTGAAGGGGAGAGTTCCTTATTTTTCCTTTTAACCTTCTTCCTCTCTTAATTTTCTGGAATATCATTCCAGTTCCACAAATATTTAAAAATTTGAGAGCTCTTTTTAATTAAAAAGTCTGTATCAAGACTAAGCATGCCACTCAGTTAATTAGTTCCCCCAATTAAAATATTCTGTAGTCATGCAGCTTCTCAAGTATCACTCAAACATCAATCTCTAACAAAGTATGGTTACATATTTGTGACTAATATACCTCATTGTTCACATTAAAACTGAATTAAGGAAAAAACATGACAAATGTAACTATTCTAGATTTTTTTTATGCTTACAACCATTTTAGGTCTCAAAAGTAGATTGTACAGTGGTACAGTTTGAGCCTCCATGGTCTAGCACCCTTGGGACCTGACCAGTCCTAAATGCGGGATTTTGCCAGACCAGGGGAGGTCCCTTCTGGCACCCCTGACACTGGTCTCCTGGCTGGCTCCCCCCAAGACTGGCCTAGATGGGCTCTCAGCCAGAGAAAGATTGCTGGATCCCTTGGCACCACCCTCCCTGTTGGCTGCCCCCCTGATGCCAGCCCCACTGACCCACCAGGCTTCCAGCCCCACTAGAGCCAGCTGATGTTCCTGCCACTGGCCCACCTGTCTCCCATGGCTGTGCTCCTGGCCACTGGCCCCTCTGCAGGTAGTACAACTGGACTTCTGGTCCCTACAGGGCTACTACTGCCAGTACTCCACTGGGATTCTGTGGTCCTGCCAGACCACAGATGTTGCCGAATCAGAGAGTATAACATAATCAGTGTAGGAGAGCTCAGAATCAGTATGTATAATTCGTTAAAGATAAACTTCAGTCTTCAAATCATGTCGATCACCCAAAGAACATACACAGCGACTGAGTCAATTTTGAAGTTTTCAAATACAGGAATAAGGCTGATAACTTTGAGGGCTTTTTTTCCTATTATTTTGAAAGCATGTTTAGCATTTTGTTGGATTTTTTTTTCTGAATGTCCTTCTGCTCTATGCTATTTGAACTTCATATTTGTAAATGTTTTCTGGGTCATTTTAAGGTCATGTTGTAGGGAGAAACTATGAACAATTAATTCTTCAGTCAGCTAAGTGCACCATAGCAAGTAACAGAGCAGTGGCTTGTGAATGGAGGAATTAGGAAACAACAGATAGAAACAGCTATCTTTGGCATTTTAAAAGGTGTAGGGTTGCTAGAGGGAAGACATGAAACACAGAAAAGTATCAGGCTGGCTGCTGAAATAGAAGACAACAGAACAAGAGCTCTCTGACTTAAGCACAGAAAGGGAATGGGTCTGAACTTTATGGTGGAGGGGAACCTTAGAATTTTGACCAAAAGAGCATAATCAAATGGTCCTGAAGCCTGCAAGCTTATTTATTTATTTGGGGTTGTGTTTTTTTGGGTGGAGGCACTAAGTCTTCATAATAGTGACATGCTGGTATTTTGATACACTACTGTAGGTGGTAATGTTTTGTGTAATTTATTAAGTAAAGTATATTTTATTGTTCTTGAGGTACTTCCCCTTCAGCATATATGGTAATAATGTATTAATGTCCATATGTCCTCACCTCTTGGGTGTGCAGGTATAGCACAGTCATGTATACTGTTAATTCTACACTGTTTATATATACCTGTTTTGCCCTTCTAATCATAAAAATGTGACATTATACAGGTTGCAGCTCCAAAAACCCCCACACTGATCCGGGCACATCTGTGGTGTGGTAGGACCATGGTTGCTTCTTGACTAAAGCCCAAGAGCCTATTGGTAGGAGGGCCAGCAGTGCAGGGGCAGCAGAGCCAGCAGCCTGGCCAGGGCAGCGCAGGGCTAGGGTCAGAGCCCCACAGCAGCATGGGGCCGAGGCTGGAGACCTATGGCAAGCGGGGCTGGGGCCCTATGACAGTTCCCCACCAACAAGTGGGGCTGGAGCCGAAGCACTGTAGCAGCCCCCTGTAGTTGCCAGCATGCAGAGTTGGGACCCTATACCAGCCCCGTACAGTCCCCGGTAAACGGGACCAGAGCCCCGTGGCAGCCCAGCTGGCTGGGGAGCCAGTGACAGCTGGGAAGCAGCCTTGCCAGGCTAGTGGTGTCGTGGGGGGAAGCGGGGTACCTGCTGGGTAGGTAATTTATCTGGCAGCAGACAAGGGTTTGGGGGCTAGTGGCAGAGACCTCCATGGAGCCAGCAAATTTTTTCCTTCGGGACCAATCAGGTCCCAAGGGTGCCAGACCAGGGAAGTGCAACCTGTATTAACCAAAGGGGGCTGGAGCAGCCCCTGCCTGTGGTTAATCCTGTGTATGGTGGGCAAGGAGCTGCTCCAGTCCCAACTGGTTAATCATTCACATCCCTAATAAGAGGACCCTGGGTAGTATTTGAAGCCTCCTCAAATAGTAAGAGGATCTTCCAGAAAAGGTCTAATTAGGGTATAAAATCTGAGCTAAGAAGAGAGCTGGGCTGAAAGTGACATGCCATTAAAAGATTGTTTTTATATAATTGCATTCACTGCACTTTTCACTGTTGGCTTCGTTTATGTTACAAGTTTTATTATGATATTTTTGTAACACGTTCATGACACATTCATAAATTGCCTAGGGAGGTTGTGGAATCTCCATCATTGGAAATATCTAAGAGCAGGTTAGGCAGACACTTGTCAGGGATGATCTACATGGTGCTGGGTTGTGTGTAATCATGCTCATTTTAACGATTTTGGTAATTTATTTCAAAATACCTGTTAGCAAGCATTCCTGTAACACACACATGTGCAATTCCCATGAGTAGAGAGTTAAAGAAATCCCATACAACAGCCCAGTTCCAAATTCTCTGCCCTGTCCTGCATGGAGCTCAGCCAGGGACCAAACTCGCACCCCTTCACTCCCCGGAGACCAGCCTTCCTAGCCCAGACACACTCAGCCTCAGTCCCCATACCCCAGGGGGCAGTTGTAGGGTCCTCCCAACTTAGATATTTTCACCATCTGCCCCCCAGAGCCCAAGGATCCAGAGGAAGAAACAGCCTGATGCTGGGTTCCAAGCTGACAGATTCCTGCACATCACTGCAGCTGCTGGGAAATGTCCAGTTCCATCCATCCCTTCTCCTTGTCTTATGTTTGAGTTGGGCTTTGCAGGGTCCAGCAGTCCATAGAGACAGCCAATATCTACAAAAGGAAATTGTATGCGCACATCAATTTCTGTAAAGTTCTGCATTTCACAGTGGTGCAGAATTCCCCCTGGGAGTAATGGGTTGGAGGGGTGTGTGTGTGTGTGTGTGTGTGTGTTCAAAAGCAGATTTAGAACCAAGGTCAATTACTGGTTATAAACTTTGCTTAAAGTGTTTTAGATAGTAGTACTGTTCTTGTATCAGCATAACTCCCTAGATTGATTAACTCATTAGCAGCTGTTTCTGAAAGAAAATGTAAATAGATGTGATTACAATTATTTTAAAAATAAATGTGTACATTTATAAACAGTACAATCTCTAAAACAGGAAACCATGGAGGTGACCCATTTCTTTTGTGTGCAAATTATGGAGTATATGGCATGAAACATTAAATTATGGCCTTTTTTTGAAAACTACACCTCAGGGATAGTCAATTATTTTTGTCAAAGTTCAGATTTCTTGTCAAGGTATATTTGGGGTCCAGACTCCCGAGAAAATTAATTATGATAAAATAAGTGAATAAGATTTGGGGTGTGTTCAGAAGCAGCTGGTGGTCTGAATTTAGCAATGGTCCACCTATTGACTATCCCTAATTCAGCTAATGGACTGTTTGCATGGGGAGTTAGTGCACAGCAAGCCAGGGTGTCAATCTTTAGCATGTCTACTTGCAAGCACTAACATGCCATGTAGACAAGCTCCATTTTAAATATTTGGTGTGGAGCTATAGTAATAGTAGTAACTACTAGATAGCTAATACTGTGTCACAATGATCTGTGCACCTTCATTCTGTCTTCATTCAAATGATCTGTCTAGGCACTACGGTTGCTAGGTGTCCAATTTTGAACCTGACAGTCCAGTATTTGAGCTTTCTGTCCAGGAAACAAATTGAGAAAATATAAATGTCCGGTATTTTCTAAATAAGATGTAATGTAGATTGTGATGTAATGTCAAGTGTGTCCGGTATTTTTGTTGAAACCATCTGGCAACCCTACTAGGCACAGTCCCAGGATGAAGTATCTAGGTTTTGGCCAGACTTCCTTAGTGCTGCACTTAGGTCTAAATGAAAATATTATCATACATTTGACTCTCTCTCAAACCATCCATATAACAAGATCCATAGATGCCTGTAATACACCTATGTAGTGTCTGTATATCTGCCTGTTAGGGTGCTAACAAGTCATAATTTAGATGTAGTCTGTATTGCTACACGTTTTAGTATTACAGGAATAATATTTAGTGTTAACCACACTTGCTTTGTACTTCTGGAGGCGATCCTGATGCCACCCAAAGTCAAAAGCACAACTCTGTGTAACTCAAACAGCAGTAGGCCTTTCATGCCCATGTATGAGAATTGACTATGGGTAACACAGGAACTACGGTGCACAAATCATGTTTATTAAGGTAGTGCCTAAGACCAAGCAAATATAGGGTCCTTCTGTGCTAGATGCCATATAGACAAGACTAGCCAACAGTGCCTCCTGCTCCAAATAATTTATAATATACACAGATCAGTCAGACACAGGTAGGGAAAGGAGCATAAGATACAAGTACATTGAACAAATATGGTGGCAAATGTCAGCAATTTTTTGTGAGGGAGGTGACTAGGAGGGATCAGCTAAATGGAAATTAAAGATGAGGGTGAGGGGCAGAGAGAGAAAAAGGGGCAGACAGAGACTACAGCCCCTTTCAGCTCTGCTCCAGCAACCAACTCGATCCACCCAAACTAAGAATGAGAATCTGGCCTGACAGGTGCTTTGTCAAGCTGATCACCTATGTATGGGATGAGGAAGGACTTTTTTTCTCCCATGGGCCAGTTGGCAAAGGACCAGGGAGTTTTTGCTTTCCTCACAACTCTTTCAAGCGACAGAGGGTTGAATAGGAACATGCTTGGTACCTAACTGAGGTACGGGAGCGGAGTTGTTTGTTCGTCTCAACTTGTAGTCAGTTTCCAATGCTCTTAAAAGAATAAAATGAACAGTTCCCAGAGGAAAAGACCTAGAATTTCAGTGTTGGGCTTTGAACCCATATGATAGGGTGAGATCCCATGGCCTCTACAAGTCCAGATCTCCAGCCTGCTGCACCCTCTGTCCCTCTTTTGGGAGGTAGGATGCTAGGACTCAGAGATGGCTGAGACCTTGGGATTCAGGTGAGGTAAGCCTACCCTACATTATGGGTTATATGGAAAGGAGCCCTGTAACTCGGGCATCAGGTAAATGTTCTATGATAAAAGCCTGGTAATTTGTGCTGAAATCAATTAAATGCCCGTTAAAGGAGAATATGGCTGATAGGTATGTAGGACCCCTCCACTTTGTTAAAATTTACAAAAATTATGGCCCGATGCCTATTCTGTGCTTGTCTGGCCTCCTTTTTCTGCTGTGTCCACATTAGTAACTGCCTGCACTATAGTTTGAGCAGACGTTAAACAAACAATGCTCTGTTACTCTCTGAGGAGCATAAATGTTTCACAGTGATAGAAAGGCAGAGAACATATTAAAAATTAAAATCCCACAAAACATTATTGCGTGAGAACATTCACCATGTGAATTTGATAGCTAAAGGGAACAGCACATTTACAGACCAACTGCTCACTCTGAAAATTATGAAATGTAATGTGACTCGGTTTTGTGTCAAACCAGTGAGTAAAATTATCAACATTACCTAAATGTGGTTGTGGATATTGTGTGACAGTAGTCTGAAGAGTGACAAGATATTGACACATGGTGTCAAAGCATACATTCTCATAGTCTAAAATCTAAACTGATTCCTTTGACAACACTTCCGATATTTAAGCAAAAGAGCAAAAAATGCATTGCTCTTCTAGTAATTTGATATGTTTCTGAATTCTCTGTATTCTATTCTACAATCCATTCCCCTGCTCTGATGTTGTTGTTTTAAATTATTTTTCCTGGAGCTCTCTGTGAAAGAGAATCCAGGATCTTTTGGGGATGGCACAGTGTGAATGGACAGGTTAAAGAACAGGCGGCACTGCACTATCCATTTCAGATTTTATAAGATTTCTGGGCAGAAACCATTCAATGTTCTATATGTATCGAAGCTGCATTCGTTGCCTTTGCATTTCATGTGCCGCTGCTTTGGCGAAGCAACAGAAAGCTGCAACCAAGAGCAGCATAACTCTTGCAGGAGACATGTTGCCATCAGCAGATGCTACCTGCATCGATCTAGGGGTTCCCTTCCCTGTGAATTTCTATTATCTGCTGGATTAGAGGACTCTGTCTTTAGTGAACTTTGGTGACCTGAAAGACAACCCCCTTGATGAAATGCTTTATTGTAAACTCTGCAGGGGTTACCTCGATGAATAGTTCCTGCCTGTCTGGCTCATGTAGAGTTTCATTTCTGTCAGGAACATGGGCGTTACTATGCTGTGTAAGATCCATCCCATTTTATATATTGCTGATGGCGATGGACAATACCAATGCTTCTATGGAAGACAAAACTGCTATACAGAGATAATGCATGATAATACCACATTCAACTAAAGACAATAGTAAAAGAACCCCCACATTTATATATTATGCATTTCATTAGAAATTTGAGTGAGACCAGTGGAGATGAAGCCTACGCCTAAAACATCCCTGCTTCTATATGGAAAGGGTAGATTCATCTGTCTCCATAACACCATTCCTTTTTCTCTAGGCCTCAAAGAAGGCTCTCTGCCTAACAGAGCAGGGGAGCTGCGTTCCAAAGAGGAAAAAAAAATACTTTGCAAGAATTCTAGCAGAAAGGGAATTAAGCAAGCAGAATAAGAATCTGACACCCCTCTTCCCATCTCCCATTCCTTAAAAGGATATCTCTCCCTGAGAGATTCAAAGCACTTCATATCCTATTTCTAACTATCAGCTAACTTCTGTAGTCAGGGAACAGAAACAATGCCACGTGACTTATGCAACAAATCACAGCTAGCCAACAGAGATCAGGTAGCTAATACTCACAGAAAAGCATTTCTGATTAATCCTTCTGTTAAATAAAAGAGTAAATTTGAATTTTGATTGAATTAGACAAAAATCACAATCTGTTCTCAGACACACTGGGAACATAGTCTAAATTCATTATGTAAATTATTCATTGATGAATTATTTGCTCATTTATGAGAAGTTAGTACCATCAGTAAAACCATAAGCAACTGAACCAATAGCTTTTGTGCAACGTGAGAGAATCTTGTACTGAACATTCAGATGACAGCTAAAGAGTGTAATCAGTGGAGTGTAAATTTAAAATGCAATAATCATGAATGTGTCTTAATACATATTCAGTAACAGACTACAACTTTTAACAAGGCTGGAGACCATTCTACGTAGCTGAGAGAGTTCATAAGCTGTAGCTTGCAAATGTTAAAATAATCAAACAGTTTGCAAAGTATTCATGCAGAGGGATTTTCTGGAAATTACAGCAAAAGCAGTGGACCTGAGATGAAAGTATTGCATAAAGTCTGAAACCTGACTAAACTAAATGATTGTACCAGAAGGAAGCAATGATGCCATTCTGCAGTAGCCAAGATAAGATGACCAAATATGAAGAAGGTAGCTAATAGAATCCTCTATCTGCCTTCTGTTCTTCGCCACACATTGTCAATTAACAAAGCTGTCCAAACTGAAGCATATGAAGCACTGTAAACATTTTCTGTGGTATAAGTTGTGACCTTACATGAGTAAAATACAGGATCAATTCTTAGGGAAAATTTCTGAAAACGCAAACCTGTTCCTCGCTTAGTCTGTCTCTGCTACCACTCATGCAAGTATAATTTGTCCCGTGGGATGTAAATAAGCAACATAAGTTGCACCAATCTTGGTGCTGCTGTGGACAGTTGGATGTTGCTGGCATAGCTACCACTGCTTCTTGGGGGTGGATTAAGTCAATGGGAGCATAAGCAACAACTCAGTGGGTGCTCTGGTCTCAAGCATTCCTGGGGAAAAAAATAATTGGTCAGCACCCACTAGCCACAATGATTCTGCCTTGGGGCTGGCTGGTTGGCAGCCCTGTGATATTGGCAGGTGGGCCTTGGGGGAATAGGGGCAGGAAGAGCAGAGAAGGTGGGACTTCAGGGCAGGGCACATGGCGCATCTCCCAGGAAAAATAAGTTCACAGCTGTGAATGGCAGAGCTCTCTACCACTGGCTTCAGGTGGCATCACTAGAGAGTTACAGAAAATTCTTTTCTGATTCCAAATATGATGATCAATTATATCCTGAGCATCTGGCCAAAACTCACCAGCCAGATACCAGAGGGAGAATTTTCTGTATAAATCAGAACCGTCCCCCCCCCCCCCCCCCTCCCCGGGCATCTAATGCCAAATCACTAACTTTTGGAGATATTTGCTGCCGACAATTGCAGATTGGCTTCATGCCATTGTAGGTAGTGTCAACATACCATCCCCTCCATACATTTACCAAGCTTAGTCTTGAAGCCAATTAGAATTTTTTTGTCCCTATTATTCCCTTTGCTTTCCCAGTTTGACTCATTTCTGTATAGATATTATTCAATTTTCCTTTAAACCAAATGCCACATGTTTTGAACATGTGTGGATTTTAGCCATGCAGTTGCCATGAAGTTGGGTTTTAGTTCTGTGGCTAAATGTATTTAACTCCCTGAAAATGAATGACCTTATTCTCCACAATCCTGCCTGTCTGATCTACTCAAAGACACTGGAGACTCAGACCTGTAGAAGGTAGTGGAGAGGTTGCACAATATTTTCACCAAACATGAGGCTGACCATTTCCTTGCATGTACTTGCCCTTCTCAGAGGGAAGCATGAACTTAAACCAGTCAATGGCAATCAATGGGTTTCAAGGCTACAGAGGTGGTCAGATTAGATGGCCATGATGGTCCTTTTGGCTTTAAAGTCTGCATTCATGAATCTAAGTAATTGTATTAGTTAAATGAGAGAACTTTCTTGAATTGAATCCTGTGTAGCACAAAGATAAAAATCCATTTATTCTAGTTAATGTGGCTCCAGATAAATATGATGGTGATATACAGTAATTGGGGCATTATGCTCTTTTAAAAAGTGACATAGATTAATAAACAATCACATTGTAAAATCATTTCAACATTGGATTACTTGGATCTATTTCTTGTTGCAAAGCCAATGTTTCTTTGGAATCTTTCCAGGAAGATAAAAGAAACATCAAGGCTTGATCTAGACCTTTTTGGAAATTCTTTTAATATACTGGAAACTAAGCTTCTCAGCGCATTGATTAAAAGTTGTCTTTTTAGTTGTGTATTGATAATCAGAGTTTAGAGGGAACAAATACAGATTTTGAATCAAGACAACATGCATGTGTTTGTCCATATATAAAGATGGAGAAAACAGACAGGACAACAAAATAACTTTAACAGTGTGTTTCATTTAATAAATATTAAGATCAAAAGTATGCCTTTAAGAAATAAATTTGTGATTCAATTGCTGCCTCTTTGTAAGGGGGGGGGTGTGTGTGTGTGTGTGTGTGTGTGAAAATAGGAAATTAGCATTATTAAACAAGAGAGATGAATATTTGTCATTTCTTTAGACTTCTTGGTTTCCCTTGGACTTTCTAGATGGAGAGCAAAAAATCTCCATAGAAACCAAAGTTTTCAAAGGTTATGGTCCATCTTCACTGTTTTAAAACTATCTTGTGAGCTATAGTGAGTCTGGGTTTGAATTTTTTCCACATCCAAATAGTAAAATATTTGTTTTCTATAAGAAAAAGTAATTAAAAATGATCAAAAGTGTACCAGAGTTCTGCTATTCTCTTCTATTCCCCATTTTCCAATGGCTGTTTGCTTTGGAGACATCTGTTCAATTTCTTAATGATGATGTTGATAAGGTCAGTGCCTAATTTAATGAATTCACACTAATAGTTATGCTTTTGAAGCTACAAAGGTGCCAAAAGTTGATACATGAATTGTTAACTCCAGCCTTGACCTACTTTTTTTTTTTTTTTTTTTTTTTTTTTTGGTCAGGAGACCTTCCTATTACTATTTTTTTTTCCTGAGTGACATAAAATGTTGTAGCTTCTCTTCCATTTCTTCCAAGAAGACTACTATGCCTGGTTTGGAAATAAGTTAGTGAATAAGTTTGCAAACTATCATCATGTTTCTAATTTTCTTTCTTTTTACTATGAAGTTTTTTTTGAAGACCATAGCACCTCAGCTTCCACTATAACGTTAATTTTGGTGATATTCCTTGTGGCTGCCATTCAATCTTTTGGTTGTTTCTGTCACTGAGGATTATGGTATAGCTTTTGTAGATCATTTACAGAAACTTAGTATAACTCTTGTAGCTTCCCTAAAATGTTTTTTCCTAGGTGCTTCCCTGTGCTTTCAGTTTATAAGCCAAGGGGAATTGCCATTCCAACACTTGTTAATACCTCTATTTGAAAACTGGAATTTCCCTTCCATTAGAATTTAAGGTATTTTAACATTTGGTTTTGGCCTGAACTAGGGAGGAGGTGAAATCAAAATATCAAATGTTTTTGGCAGAACAAAATGTTTTGAAACTGTATTTGGAAATATTGGAACATTTCACTTCAACATTTTGGTTCAAAATTGTACATCCCAAGTTGAAATATTTTGTTGAATTTTAACAAACTCAAAACATTCCATTTCTGCTCATTTGAACATTGATCTGTCACAGCATCTCGTGGGAGTTGTAGGTTGGATGCCTCAAGCCCATGGTCTCTGGGGTCCCCAGCCAGACTACATTGTCTATGATTATTTGGACTACAATAGGGCACCTTCTATATTGCACTATAACAGTTCAATGAAAGGGCATCTCTTGGGAGATGTAATTCAGGTGCCTTATGCTTCCCTCATCCTGCTCTATGTGCTGGGCTGCTTTGCTGGACTACAACTCCCATGAGACACTGTAGTGACTCAGGAAGACATTGTTTCTAATTCAGTTCACTCAAAATGAATCTTTTCAGTTTGGTTCAACAAACCAAAAGTGTGTTAAATTTGGCTTGACACAACACAAAAATACTTCATTTTGATGTTCCTGACAGACAACGGGGAAAAAACTGAACAAAATCAGCATCTTCCACAGGAAAATGTAAAATATCTATCTACATACATACATTTCTTTAACTGCCATATAAACATTGGATTGTTTTGCATACATCAATAAAACTTGCAACATCATGAAGACAAGTATATCCTCAGTATCTCCATTTTTCTGGTGTAAAAACTGACAGAGATATTGTCAGCCACTGTAGCAACAGCATCCCTCATATTTTCAATTAAGAGAATGATTCTAGGCTTTGCTAGGTCTCCAGAATGCATCCCAAAAGCAGTCAGCATTTTTTCTCTTCAGCCAGCATTTCTAAGAATAAAAAATACCTTGTTTGTGTTTTCTGAAGGCTTGTCCACCTTTTAATGATCACTTCAGTTTAGTCACATGTTAGCATTTTTACCATCTCAGGAATCCTGCAAAATTGCATCACATTCCCCACCAGATTGATGAGTTCTTCACAATATGGAAGCTAAAAGTGTGAAGAACTTTTACCAATTTTTGAATTCAAAAAATCAGCTCCCATTTTCAAACAAATTCCCAAGATCAGATAGCCACTTAATTTAAATTGATTTTTCAAGTTAAATATAATTTATTTTGAATTAAATTTGGAGCCTGTGCCATACAAATATTAGTTATTGCTAAAAATACTTGTCCTACAGATTTTGAGATGCCTAGTCATCAGCTCCAGCTCAGCTTGGCTAAAACAAAGCTCTTAATCTTCTCTTCCCCCATCCCCAGCTCCTCTTGCTACCATCTTTTTCTGTCACCGTGACCTGTCACTCAGGCCCAGAATACAGGTATCATTTTCATTCTGACCTCTTTCTATATCCTCAAACCCAAGCTATGTCTAAGTCTTGAAGATTCTTTTTTATAACATTTCTAAATCATAATTTTCTGTCCACCTACACAGACAAAACTCTTATAGTTTCTTGTCTAGATTACTGCAATATCCTTTTCTCTAACTTTGACAAATGCAACACTTCTTTGCTCGTATCCATTCAGAATGTTTTCTGTACAGATCATTTTCCTAGTCCAGAGCTTTTTCCACTCTGTTTGCCTTCCTTCACTGACTCCTGCTGCTTTATTGTGTCAAACATAAGCTACTTATTTTCAGGGCCCATTATGGTCTCTTCCTTCTACTTTCAAGGTGAAAACTTCAAAACTAATTCACTGTCCTGCTTAAAATATTTCCTTAAAACTCTTCTTAGCTGCAATGCCTACTGCCCTCTCCAAAATGATAATGGTTAGGCTGCTGCTATTCTAAGACATTATCATACTGAACAATGCCATCACATTGTTTCCTTGTATTCCCCTTTTGGTGTGTCTGAATCCATCTATTGTCTCTCCTCTTATTCATAAAATGTAGGCTCTTTAGGGCCATAGAGACCAGGGCATAGGCAGCCAGGCCTAATGATTAGAATCAAGAGCCTGTAACCGGAGCCTGGATCAGGTGCCAAACAGACGGTCAGAGAAGGAGACAGAGCCAAGTGTCAAGCTAGGGGTTAAAGCCAAAATCAGTGTTTAGATAAGGTGTTGGAATGGGGACCAAAAACAAGTCAAGAAAGCAGGAACTGGGCGCAGAGAGGGGTATGGGAGAAGGAGAACAGACAGTGTCTGGGAGGTAGGACTCCAAAGTTCAGCAAGTAGGCACAGGATCCATAGTAACAGCCAGACAGGGATTCCTGTAGTTGGGACTGTTGACAATTGCTGGGCCCCAATCAAGGTAAGGCTGAGCCTCTGAAGGGATAGAGGTGGGAGCTAACCTTCCCAGCCAGCTTCTTTCTGGTTAAGTTTCTGAGGTAGCCCTATTAGTCTATTTCAGCAAAAAAAAATAAGTCCAATTTGTTAGTCTTTAAAGTGCCACCAGGCTCCCTCGTTGTCTTTTTCTGGTTTAAGTAGAACTTCCCAGACAGTGGGGTTAGACATCTCTCCCTATTGGGAGCTTTGTGTGCATGGCCCTTTGAGAGTTTCACTGGCCCCCTTCTCCTGTTGTTCACATGGTTGCAGCCAGGGTCTGAGCACTGCTTGGGGACACTTGAGCCTGCTCTGAGGCCCTCTATTCCTCATTTGGGCAAGTACTTTCTTCGTTCTGTCTTTGCAAAGGTTCTTGTACCTGACAAACTCCTGGTTTACACCGAGGTGAGAGAAGAGTCAGATTCTACCCTAGAGCCTGTTTTGCTATCAGCAAACTAAGGTCCTTGTCCTGCAAGGTGCTGAGTGCTTTCAATTCGCATTAGCATCAATGGGTGTTGAGTATCCTTTGTACCTTTCTTTTATTCCATGGAGTTACCTGGCTGATTGGGACCTAAGATTGGTCAATTCAGAAATAACTGTGCTATTTTCATCTGATTTTTTTTCCCCCCCTAGATTCCAGGTATATGTTAAAATAGATTTGTTCAATACTTTTTTCTTGGTGAGTAAAACGAGTAATGCCACTGATACCAGGATTCTGGTAAATAGCTACCTCTGTTCAGCACATGGGAGTTATGCGTCTTGTTCATTTTTCAATGGGAGTATACCACACAGTATATTCACTCTGAGTTGTCAATCTGTGTTGTAACTTGTTTATTAATGTTTGTTGCCTTTTACAATTCAAAAGCTACCAACATCTGTAACAAACTTTGTTCAGTAACCTTGAGCTATGCTTGCTAAACAGCATTACAAAGTTGAAATCCAAGTTATGGATGTATGCTGAAATGGTGAGAAACTTTAGATTCTTTTTCCTATTCCCCCTAGAAGTTCTACTCATTACACATTGTTGGCTAACAATTTAAAATGCTGGTACTACAGTGCCATCTGCTGAAGAGTAGCAGAGACCCACCAGAATGTTTTCAGGTTCTCCCATGCAACTCCTTCTGTTTTACTGGGTAAATTGCAAGTTTCTACGAGCACCCATAACTTTTCAATGATGATTACCTGTTGGTTTTTAAGTGGATTGTAGCATTGTTTCTCTGTCAGTTCTAAGAAACATCATTTGCTACCAGTATTTGCATAACACTAGTCACAGAATTTAAGCAAATGAAAAACAGAGATCAAGCTAGAGTTATGATAAAATCCCATGAAAAGCAAATATCACACATTCCTACACTTGTCTCATTGGGACAGCATTTTATGTAACTTCAGCTATTAATCTCAGGGTCCTCCAAGGCTGTCCTGAAAACCAAAGAACAAGTTCTTTGGGACAGTGATGTCCTCTGTTTTTCAGCACCCTTTCTTTTGTTGTTTTGCATCATAATAATGTTCTACATTAATTCACTTTCGAAATCAAAGTTAACTTTTATCTCCTAGTCCTAAAACACCAGTTAGCCCATGTAGGGTGCCTAGTTGTTTGCAGGGGCCCAGTGATGGGTGACCCACCCACTCATCCCTACAATATGTTCATGTCCAGAGGAGAGAAGACAAAGATATTCACTCATGTCCTTCACAGAGAAGGACCAGAATTGCACTTCCTGTGCTAAAGGAATCTCAAGTTCAGGGACTGCATCCTACTTGCACCACCTCAGTGCACAAACCACTTCAAATGATGAGGGATAGCAGAGACATGGGCCCAGATCAACCCTCCCCATGACTAATGTAGCAAGTCAGCCACAAAAGTGTTCACACGTTGCACTACAAATAATGGCAGGGTAGGCAGGCTTCCTATGTGTGGGAAGATTCATGAGGGAGAACTATTGGAAATAAGGATGTTAAATTGCAGTTAATTAACTAGTTGAGTAGTCAATGGAATTTCCATGACTACAGGACTAGTTAATAGACACTTCCATATTCCACTTTGGGGCTCTTACACATTCCTCCTTTGAAATGTACAACTCTGCGTGTAGCCCGGGTCGCAGTAGGGAAGTCCTGCTGACTCAGAGTCCCCAGCTTACCCCAGGCTCCACAGCTGCCCCCTTTGAAACTCAGAGGCAGCATTTCAAAGAGGCAGTGCCGCCCAGCTGCTCCGTGGCTCACCTGTGTGGCACTGCCACTTTGAGATACCCCTTTCTCCCCCCCCCCTCTTGCTGCCTCTATCTCATAGCGGCTGAGTGGGGGGGGGGGGGAGCAGGAAATCGACTAGTCCTTGCTATCCTTAATTGGAAACTGTTTCCTAGATTTCCTCCTAGGACGTAATCTGATTCTGAATCCCTCTTACCTGATATTTTAAGGGCACAGAACTCCAATTTTGAAACTAAAGCAGCTTTTAAAATGTGAAGGGGGGTGGGGGAGTCTGAAATTGTTCACTTTTGTGTACTTCTGTAACTCTTTTGACTAGTCTTCATTCTCCTTCCCTCTAATTTTCATAAAAATAAACGTGCTCTTAGCGCAACTTCGTAAGCAAAGTTTGTTTGTTTGACATAACATGGAGAAGTAACATGTGAAGTACTGAAATGTTATGGGCATAGAAAAGAAAACTATGCATCAATTTATAGCAGTATAGCTAATGTATCCAGCATAACAGCTGTAAAGATTTGGTCCAAGATTTTAAAGAGTGTCCAAAGTTTGAAGCCAATGGAAGTGTTTGCATTTTTGAAAATCAGGCCATTTATTTAAGTTCCTAAATATAAACGTAGGAGATTAATTTTATGCATCATCCCCTAGAATTTTTACCCTGATGGCCTTTTCTACATTGACCATTTTTGTCCATTTCTAGATAGAACTCTTTTAAAGATGCACTTGGAGTTCATTGTGTAATACAGCAAACCCAATTGTTAGACCATAAGAACAAGATTAGAGTCACTTTGCAGTTAGAATGAAGTGCAGAAAGGTAGGTTTGCACTGTCATGAACTCAAATATTTATGTTCCTCATCAAAAATACAAAAAATCAAGCTGTTGCTATTCATTCTTTAGGTGACCATATCCTTAGGCTCATCCTAATGGCTTCATTTTTTGTTTGCATAAGTTCAAGCAAATGTGTGTTGGATTTAGTTTGAGAAATAGTTTTGCTGACCTGGTCTTGAAAAGCATGCCATTTTCATTTTACAGGGAAAAATAAATTTGCAGGGAGTTCTTTGTTTTGTTTTTGTTTAAGCAAATACTTCCCTTTTAGAAGATAGGTGGATTTATGTGAATCTCTCTGAATAAATACAACACTGACAGCCATATATAAATCTCAACAATAAAGTATTGATATGGAATATAGTGTTTGTCTTTTTTAAATTAGGTATTCCAAGATACAATAAACTGGTTATGCAAATTCTATTTCACAGAGTACTGATGCTCATGAGAGAGCTAAACATTTTGTTGGACGTCTTTGCTGGTGCAGAGGGTAAGAGCAAGGCTATATGTAAATATTTTACCTTTACTAGCACCTAAATGCAGACCACAGGTAGAGTGGCTTAAGAGGGGTCTCCATTCCCCCGCCCCCTCGTATAGCAGAATGCGTCTCCTTGCCAGTGCTGCATAAGCTGCAGTCAGGTGAAGATGGGGCTGTCAGTCTCTATTTATGCGGCTCCACTGGTCCCAATATGTGTCAGAGCTATCATGGGAGGACTGCAGTCACTGTTTAGCCAATAGCCCCCCCAGGCTGTGGAGGCCTAGACTTCACCCACCAGAAGCTTCTCTGTATTCTCTTCTCTTCTCTTCTTCCCCCCCCCCCCTTAGAGCCTAAACATGCCATTAATTAATTTCACTTTTAGGTGTGTTTAAAAAGTTTTATGGGTATTGAAGATTATAATGTCAGCTGAGGGACTCTGTCAGCTACTCTGCTTTTACTATCTATTATTCGTAGCCATCCCTTAAAGCTTAAAATAATGTTTTGCCCTGCTGTTCATCTGTTTTCACCTGGAAAATACTGCATGTTTGTTGTGCCATGAGAATGACTCTGTGGGCACTTTTGAGTGATAGCCTATTTATGCAGATAACAATGCATTGTTAAACTCCAAAAGTTCTCAGGTCCCAACTTCCTAGAGCCACACAACTGATCTGATGGGTTTTTCCAATGTACTTCATTAGTCAGTTTATTAGGGTTGCCAATTTTCTCATTACAGGAAACTGAACTCTCCTGCTCTTCCCTGAGGCCCTGCCTAGCCCCTTCTCCAAGACTCATGCCCCCCTCCTTCTGTTGATCACTGTTCCCCACTCACTCGCTTTCTTGTTTTTATCAGACTGTGGCAGAAGCTTGGGGTTTGGGAGGGGATGCAGCATGCGGCTCTGGGAGAGAGCTTGGATGTGAGTGGGGGGCCCAGAGCTGGAGCCAGAGGCTGAGGTGTGGAGGGGGCTTTGGGCAAGAGCCCCAAGTGGCATTGACCTCAGACAGTTCTCAGAAGTAACCAGCAAGTCTCTAGGCATAGGGGGTTCCACGTACTGCCCACATCTGCAAGCACTGCCTCCCGTAGTTTATATTGGACATAGTTCCCAACCAGCAGGACCTGTGGAGCTGGTGCTCTGGGTGGTGCCTGCGCCACTGGCAGAGGTGGTGCCTATGAGCTGAAGGGACATGCTAGCTGCTTCCAAGAGCTGTGTTGGCCCCAGCAGCTAGCTCAATCAGACACTTAGTGTCCTGGTCAGCTATGCTCACTGGAAAAACCAGTGTCCTGTTTTGACTGGGTGTTCTGGTTGAAAACTGGATGCCTGGCAGCCCTAGTTAAACCCCTGACAATTAATAACAAAACAAACACTAAAAACACAGCACCAGAGAATTACACTAATTGAACATGATGTAAATCATTGCAATTAAATATCACATCAAATTAATGTAATTATCTTAAATTCAAATGATGTAACAAAGAAACCAAATATTTTGTGTATATGCTCATTAACCATCGTCCCCAAAGAGCATGGTATTATCACTGCCAATTAAATCTATACATATATATTCCAACCAAAAGAATAATAAAAAGGGAAACCCCTAACTAAAAATACTACTCTTATTCTACACTTTAGAAATGTGCATCTGTCTGTCCATCCATTTGTTGAATACCTCCAAAAGTTTAAGAACTAGGGCTACCAATTTTGGAATGCAGCCACCTCTTATAACTTATAGCAACACCAGGGTTTTGTTATGCCAGGATGATGGGATGTAGGTGAAGTGCCATTGTGTCACTTCAAATGGAAAGAGGTGTGTGACGGACAGTTACTCATACATGACTACAAGGGGGCAGCAAGCATACATGACTACAAGGGGGCAGCAAGCACAGGGACAGTTATATTCAGAAATGGGTAGGGGATACAGCAAGCATCCCATTGAGCAGCCGCTGGCCGGCATCATGGCCTCCACCACTTCTTCCTGCCCCAGGGAGCACCTGCTGGATGCCTTGGGAAAAAGCCAGTGGGGAGCCTGTGTGGGCTTCCCACTATTCCCTGCCCAGCTCTGAACTTGGGCAATGCCGGGTAAGTCTTCCAGTTAGTTCTCAGTTGGTATTTAAATTATTGTCTAACTACCCAGATTTTAGTGGTTAGATGAGGATAATTCTTTCCATATACAATTCATAAAACAGACAAGTTATATTAAACCAATTTGAGTGTTACAATTTGATTAACAAAGCAGGTGACAGTTACACTTTAAAGCTAGTCATATGTTTCTCTCTAGCTCATAAATGGGTGATCTCTCTTCAAAGCAGCAAAGTACTTAACAAAACTGCTTTTAAAGTATTTTTAATGGCGCTATCCTCATGTAGATTCTGCTGCTGAGTCATGCACATAATCATAGACCCATGTACCCTCTTATCATGCTTTCTGGCAAACGGGCAGCTGTAGCTTCTTCCTGCATTTCTATGACCTGTGTATTTCAGGAACCAGAGGGAGACCTGGGAATATTAAAGTATATAAAACAGCCATCTTTATTAGATATGTAACAAGGCTTCTCCAGACTTTGAGCATGCAGAACTTTGAGATGCTCTTTGAGATGCTTGGGAGGCCTTTTGGTAAATTCTCAGACTTGTTTGAAAAAGACATTACCACAGCATATTACATCTCCATTTTTTTATTCTTAAAATCCCTCCCAATAAATAACTTTTCAAATAAACCAAACCATGTCCTCAACACCTGGCCTAAGGCAGGAAGTATATTTCAGCACTTTAATTTTTGATCTCCTGGAGCCCAATCTGCTTCTGCATGTATTTCCTATATATATTTTTTCATACAAGCTTTGGTATCATGCTGGCCTGTGCAACTAATGTCCACTCCTTGTGAATTTACTTTCTGATGGTTCTGATGCAACCTGTCACTCAGATGGTGGTAATTCTGTCTGCTGGTTTTCCACTACAGGTACTGTGCGCTGCTCCTGCGATGCTTACAATTTAGATGTCTGGGCACGGAAGGGGGTTGGGAGGTTAGGTGTTATATCAGGTCTTAGGTGCATTCTATTAAGACTGTACCTTTCTCAAGGTATATGTCTCAATGTGATATGATCTTGGCTCCAGATCTGTAGCTTCCTCTTCCCTCCCCCCCCCCCCATGCTTGTTTCCAACATAGTTTCCATGCTCAATGGATCTCAGGGATGAAAACAGACAGTAGTAGAGCTGTATTCTATTTTTCCTGTAGCTGTTTGTGTGGTGTAAGTACTTTGAAGTATTTTGGATTGCAGTAGTGCATGTGACGTTGGGAGAGTTGTTCTTAATATTCTTAGGAACCCTAAGTACTCCATGTTTGTCAGTAGAGTGTTCAAATCCAACAGAGCTAAATGGGAATCTCTTAGACGCAGCTCTTTTGTGAAGTATTTGTATTGTCTGAGTGGTTCTCAGCCACACCAGTAGATTGTGGGTTTCGAGGACTGGAATGAGCAAGTTTAACTCCATAAGATCTTGGAAGTTACTCAGATTCCACTTGCAAGTAGAAAAATGATCACTCACTAATGCTTTAGGGAAGCCATATCTTGCAAATACAGGTTTCACTCTGGCAGTAATGGAATGTACTAACTGGTGGTCTTGTAGCACTTTGCAGTGTTTATTGATCTGTTGTGCTTGTGACAACTGCAGTCAACTCTTGCTTCATATAGAACGTGATAATTTCTAATATCAAGTTTTGCTTTTTGTGGCATAAACAATGAAGAGTTCTAAGGCACTCTAGAGGCTAACAGATTTATTAGGGCATAAGATTTGTGGGAAAATCCACTTCAGCAGATGAACTGGAGTGCAGTTTTCAAAGGCGTGTGTGTGTGTGTGTGCGCGCTGTGCGCGCTGGGCTGGCCATGTTGCAAGGGTGCCAGACCATCGCATCCCTAAACAGCTCTTCTATGGTGAGCTGTCTCAAGGAAAGCGATTGCACGGGGGACAAAAGAAGAGATACAAAGACACGCTTAAAGCCTCTCTCAAGTCCCTGGATATCGACACCACCTCCTGGGAGACCCTGGCACAAGACCGATCGACATGGCGCATGCTGATCCACCAAGGCTGTCAAACATCTGAAGCCAGAAGGACAACCATAGCACAAAAGAAGCAAGCACTCTGTAAAGCCAGAGTTGCAAACGCTGCAACAGTGGTGCCTGCACATGTCTGCCTGACATGTGGCAGAACATTTCGTGCCCGCATTGGCCTTATCAGCCATCTGCGGACACACCGTGGACAGCCCACAACTCGTTATATGTCAAGGTCCTCTTCGAACACGATGGACAAACATCATCATATAAATAATATGGCTAAAAAAAGAGGGTGTTTGTGTAAATGAAGCTAATCAAGACAGGGTAGAAGTGGCTTATTCACAGCAGGTGATGTGGGTATTGAGAGAGAAAGGAAATTGCCTTTGAACCTTATTAGTATGCACTCCATTCCAAATCATCTTCTGAAGTGGATTTTCCCCCCAAAAGCTTATGCCTTATGAAATCTTATGCCCTATGAAATCTATTAGTGCCTAAGGTGCCACAGGACTCCTTATGTTTGTTGATACAGACTAACACAGCTACCCTTTTGAGACTTTCTGTGGCATGGTCAGGAAACAGAGTGACTTGCTTGTGAGTGAGAGGCAGCTTTTGTACCTCAGGAATTAGAATAAAACATTGAAACCACACCTATCCTGTCTTTATCTGCCTTATGGGGGGAGAGTCCTTTTACTGGCTGATTTTTAGAGACAATACTACAAGGTACTATACCCTTGCTCCATCAGACATAGTTAAAAATGGTGGCTGGCCAGCAAAGGACATTTCCGTTATAACAGATATGTAAGGGGAAAGAAAGTTGTAGGTGTTTGTTCTAATGTTTTAATCTGGTTTTCAGTCTCTGGGAAATGGTCTTTTTCATAGGGAAGTGAAGGGGTAACTGGTTAACTGGTAAACATTGCCCTACAGGCATGCTTACCAGGGTAGTCTGTTAACCAGTGTCTGGCCTGGCTGGAATAGCGCCCTACTCCCAGAGAGGGCTTACTCCAGCCCAGCTAGGCTTGCTGCACCATTGTGGGCTAGTTAACTGGTTAAACATATTGTTTAATTGCTTAACATTTTAAATAGGATGTTGTTTAATAGGATGCTACTTTCCCATGGAGTGGTGTCTTCTGGGATCATCTCCCTATTGTTTTCTTCTCTATGCACCATAGCCATTTATCAATATAAATATGAAAGGGCATATCTCTGGCAATAGTTTTGCTTTGCAGATGTCATACATATTGCTGTGACAAATCTGAATAATTGATTACTGCTGGGATTTTTACTGTTAATTTTGAAAAACATAGGATTTGGGATTATAAAAAGGCTTGATGTTGGATGGTTTTGCTTGCAGCTATATTAGATATTCTAGGTCACGTCTGAGACACTTGGATTCAATTGAAGGTTTGAATTTCCTTCTAAAAAATTCGATTCAATGATACATGTAGAACAGCTCTGTGTCGTTCAGTGAGAGCTTTTCCTGTGCACTGAAGAGGATAACGTGGGCCTCAGTCATGGTAAATTGCATTAAAAGAGTGCCTATTTTCTCTAATTTGTGCTGCCAGCTTTGAAAGAATCTCTATTTTAGCTGTTTATTTCTGACAGGTAATCTCAGTAGAACTAGAAACAAACCTGGCGTGCTGTCCATTTCAAATCTACAACATGAAAGCTAAACCAGTCATTATCCTGGGAGATCTGGAAAACCAGATTGAATAAGAATAATAGCAAGTGAGTGACAAAGAATGGTTAATGCGAGATGTTTTTATTCAATTATGTATTTATTGAATATTGCTGTGCAATTAGCAATAAATCCCAATAATTTCACTGATGTTAGAATGTTATAGTCAAAAATAATACCAGAACTGTGTTTGACAATTTAAAGTGGGAATACCATACCATTTTACTATACCATTTTATGCCATCTTTCTTTCTTACTCACACCATGATCACAACACAATGTGCAAAAAAGGACTTGTGGTGTTGAGGATGGAGCTTCGGAATGATCATTTGTATCTGCCCAAATATTTAGACAGTCCTTAGTCCATGTCACCACACTGAGATAACTATTAAGCGCTCTGATTCAATCTCTACTTAAGGTGAAAATTCACATAATCGCATGTTTAAAGCTGTGCACTTGTCAAATGGCTTGAATTAAGTAAAACTAAGAACTAGCAGCTTCCATTGACCTCCATGGATGCTGCAGGGAATAGCACCTTTTAATAAATGATTAGGTGCCTCACTCTGAATACCCAAATATGAGAAGTTTTGGTGCATCTGACTTAAGATCGATTAGAGTTGCTGTCACAGCTGGGATTAGAATGCACAAGTTCCCTGCTTCTAGGCCCATGCTGAATCCCTTAACTGCTTCTCATGCTCTCTTGCACTCCCCCCCCCCCCTTTTTTAGTCGGACACATTGGCTGCTCAGCAGAAAAGTGATTCGGCAGCAGGCAGATGGCTGGCAGCCAGAAGGGAACTTGTAGTGGTTCCAATACTAGGCATGCAGCTCAGATAGCCCTTGCATCCTGGAAAACCCTTCTTTAGAATCCTACTGTGCTAGCAAGTAAACTAGGTAGGGCTCATTCACTCCCATCCAGGGTATCCGTGTGTTTATGTGCCTTTGAGGCAGAAAAGGCAACCGAAAACAGGGAGAAATCCTGGGAACAAATCAAGTTTGGGAGGAAAATTTAGAGTGAGGTTCACACTGTTTAAGTTAACAATAAAGCAAATCTCTCTAGCAGGGGTAAATTTTGAACACTCAACCGCGGGGGTGCTAAAACAGTTTGTATAGTGGGGATGCTGAGAGCCATTGAACCAAACAATAAACCTTGTATATGATGCAAACTAATTTAAGCTAGGTGTGGTAGCATCTGTGCTAACCCAAGGCCTGTGTGTTCTGTATTGTGTCCATTCCACACCCCAGGGCGGACAAGTCGATATGCCCCAATGCGCATACAAATCACAGACTATGCCTCTGCTGTCTGGTGCCCAATGACCTGCCAGCTGCACTGCTGAGTGTGCACTTCTGGCATGGCCAGGACTTTCACATGGTCACCTGGTAAGGCTGCCCTCTGTCTAATCATGTAAGCCCAGAGACCCTTGCTCTTCCTCTCCCTGAGGCTATGCCCCTGTCTTGCCCCTTCTCTGAGGCCCCTTCCACATTCACTCCATCTTCTCTTCCTCTATTGCTCACTCTCTTCCACCCTCACTGTCTCTCATCAGACATGGGCAGGTTGGTTGGGGGAAGATGGGGGGGGGGGGGGGGGGGGAGAACGGAGTGTAGGAGAGGGTGTGGACTCTGAGAGGGAGTGTGTGTGGGCCCTGGGCTGCGATGGGTTCAGAACTTACCTTAGGTCATTCCATGAAGCAACCGGCACACCCCTGTGGCAATGGCTTCCAGGTACGTGGGCCAGGGTATCTCTGTGTCACTTCCCACAGGCACTGCCCCTGCAGCTCCCATTGGCTACCGCTCCTGGTAGAGATATTGGTAGATAGTCATTTAAATGACTAACAAATAAGCCTGAGCTTATTTGTTAATTCTAACTACTGCACATAAACCCTCCACCTCCAAGGAGGTGGAGTCAGGAGCCAGCTTCCTCGAAGCACTAGATCCCATGGAGCTGCCTGTCCCCCACTTCCCCACACACACTCCTGTACTGCTGCCTCTATCAGACAGAGCAGCACGTGGGGAGGGGGAAGCAGGATTTTAAGCTAGTTCTCCGCCTATGTCGATTCCATGGAGCCACCTGCCCTTCTTGCTTCCTCCCACAGAGATGTCAGAGCAGAAATGGCATCCCACAGAGATGTCAGAGCAGCCTCTGTTTAAGGGGAGCTGCAGTCCCCCCCGCCCCCCCCCCCCCCCCCCCCGCTCTCCCATGGACAGGGGCGGCTGCTGCTGCTGCTGCAGAGCAGCCTCTGTCTGTGGGGAGGTTTGGCGCTCCATGCTGCTGCCTCTAACAGAGGCAGCAGTGCAGAGTACTAAGGGGCTCCCTGGGAGTACAGCCGGGAACACACGGGCTGTCCTCCTCCCCTGGGGAGTATTTTAGTAACCATATAACCAATAATTTTTTGCACTGACATGATTACTAAAATAAACGTCATCTAACATCCCTAGTTCCTGGCATATGGGAGCGGTTGAGTCAGCATTCGGGGAAGGGGGGGAGGAGGTGTTAGTGCAGAGACGTGCCCTCCCTCAGGGCCTCAGTGACGTGCCACTTCCAGGAGCGGTGGTCAGAGAGGGTAGGCAAGCAGCCTGCCTTTAGCCCCACTGCCCCACCCTTTAACGCACCGCGGCATCTGGACAATTTCATCCTATCCTTTCTCCTTCCATCACCGATTGGCAGGCCTCATCCATTCACACTTTAACCCAGGAGTGGGCAAAAGGGCCTCCACAGGCCGAATCCAGCCCACCAAGTGGGTGAATCTGGCCCACAGAGGCCCTGCTGCTCCCCCGCCCCCAGGCCAATTGGAGGAGTACATGGCATTTTGAAGTGTCGTGGGCTCCTCGCAGGGCCGGGGAAGGGCAAAAAGCTTCACGCAGCTCCCCAGGCCCTGATTGGCCTGGGGGTGGGGGAGCGCACACAGCCTACTCATGCACTGCCAGGAGCACATGGCGCTTCAAAGCTCCATGCTCACAGGGTGGGTGGGGGAGAGTGGAGGAGGCTTCATGCGCTTCCACACCCCTAGGCCAATCTGGGGGTGGGGGAGCTGTGTGAAGCTTCTTTCATCCTTCCCTGGCCCTGCGAGGAGCCCGCGGCACTTCAAAACGCCATGTGCTCCTTGCAGGACAGAAGGAGGCTTTGCATGTTCCCCTGTCCCCAGGCCATTATTGACCTGGGGGTGGGGGAGCATGCCAAGTCTCTTCCAAGGCATGGGTGCCTGCTGGGAAGGGGGGCAAAGGGGCTCCCCCACCTCCAGACTATTCATGGTGTGTGCATGTGTACAGTGTCCAGCATGATCAGTCCCTAATCCTTGACTTGACCTCTAGGTGCTACTACAAAAATTGTCCACCCCTGCTTTAACCATAATGATGTACCACTGTTTTCCTCCTTCCCAAATGGAGGAAACTGCAGCTATGGTTTTCACTAGACAAAGGCGAGCCTTGAAATTCATGTATTTCACCTTACTCTAGTCTAGTCTACCCACACACACAATGAAAAAGGTTCACTATTTTCCAATGAAACCTAAAATTAGCCTTGATGTTGATAGGCTCTCAAAATTATTGGTGAGGGGCCTTCAGCCACAAACATCACGGGGCTCTAAAAACTAGCTCAGCTATAGCATTATATATCTTTTTAAATACATTGTAAGTACAAAAAGGGAGGAAGAACTTGTTTCCCTCTCTATAATGTACAGTGCTGACAATGAACTGAAATATTTTATAACACTTTTATAAATTCCATAGTGCTTTCCATCTTCACAGGTGAGCTTCTATAGATTCAAGAGGAGAAGGAGACTGCAGCTATGGGGCAAGGCTCGCATTCCCTCCCACCCGTCCATCTGGGACCTACTGGATTCTTATTTCCTTAGACATTGGAGGCATAGGGGGATAATTTTGTTGTACCATATTTACGTTGTTAAATTCTGGGGCAGAGACCATGTGTGCAGTGTCCAGCATAATCAGTCCCCAATCCTTGACTTGACCTCTAGGTGCTACTATAATATAAGAGAAGAATAATAAGAAATGTATTATTTAATGATGTAAAAGAGGGTTGGTAAAGTATATAGAAATGGAAATTGAAATCAATATATTGCCTTAGATATTTTCATTTTTACTGTAGATTGAAAAAATAGTGTACTTCATATGGAATTGCCTTATCTCAAAACCGGATATAGTTAACAATCAAGTAACATTCTATGGGGAAGGGGAAATGTGGTGATTTATGACATCAGCACTTAGATGGAATTCAGAAATGCTCCTTGCACCACAGAAATGCAGTCTCAATTTTATTTGTCTGGTGCCATCTCTAAATTGTCTTACTATAGTACATAAAATAGCATTTTTAAAATGTGGTTTCTGACAGTAATCCTATTAATGATCCTTTTAATATGCAATCCTTTTAAATGTTCACACCTTATTAATTATTTAGATAATGTATAGGGCAAGATAAGATGCTATTGTTTGAAAAAAGAAAAGACTGGCAAATATCAGTGACCTGAACTGATTAGTGTGCAACTCTCTTTCAGACTTTTGGATGGCCTCCTACTTGTACTTTTGTTTCTGTAATGGTGCTGATTTGTCACGTACACACAATGGCTATAATCCCCACAAGCAGACTTGTCTGTCATTTTTCACTGAACAATGCACTGAGAGTTTAAAACGTCTGATGATGAGTAGCATCTCATCTAAACCACAAAGAAAACTCAGATAATTGTTTCAAGTGTAAAGCCCTGCTACAGAGCAGATTACATCTAGGCCCTCCACATTGTCCAGAATCAGTGACCTGGAAATTAGAACTACAGTACTAGCACAGTGACTTGAAGCATTACAGTTTTCAGTACAGGGAATGAACAGGATACCAATACAGAATCTTTGGATGTCTTTTATGAGAATTCTGATCTGATTCTTGTAAAAGATTCTAACCAAAAGTCATTTTTCTCGGATTGCTAAGGAGCAGAGCCTGCTGGGTGACAATTTCATTTTATCAGACTGAGAAGTTTCAGTCCCGGCATGACAATTGTCGCATTTTCCCTATTGCTGCATTTTTCCTGTTAGAAGTGAAAGTGCCAAGAGAGCAGGCTCAAGAAGTTGAAGTACTTATTGACCTGAACTTTTATAAGCCCTGCAACATATTCACTGTGGCATGGATTTTTCAGAGCAGTAGAGTATTGCCTATCAAGAGGCAGTGCATACTGGGAAAGAAATCAGGTCCATTCCTTCCAGTGGAATGGAAAGTAAATAGATGCTTAACAAACAATTCTGGCTCTTGTTCCAATCCCCATATGTTGCTGCCACAGTACACTGGAGCCATGTAGCAGCTACAAGGCCAGGGGGAAAATTCCCCTGCTGCACAAGCTGCACAGAGCTAGCATATGCAGCCCTGAGTTGACTCTCCAGAGTCCCTAACATAGAGATTGGAGGGGGTCATGGTGGTAGTGCCTACTGTTATGAGTATTCTGGACTAATCTGCAGGATAACTCTATGAAGGCTGCTGGTACATGCAGAGGCTGGGATGTGCAAATGTGGTGCTTAGTCCCCTCCAACTTCAACTCCACACTCCTACCCCTGTACTTTATAAAGTGCACCTTTTAGCCCCTTAGTATGTGGTCAGTTGGTTGGCCCACATATAGTCTCCTCAAGTATCTTTCACCTCTCACAGATGCTCAGAAAATATGTATTTATTTTAATTGTTCTGGACCACTTTGTGTAAAAGTTGTCTAGGTTATTTTCTGTTTTATCTTGACAACTCATGGCTTCAATCATCCAAACATACCCTGACTCCATAAAACCACTTTGATCAAATTTAGACTTACAAACGGAAGGCCATAGTTTGTACTGAGCTATACCCAGCCCAGTGATCAGTTTCTGGTGCATATTTTTAATATCTCTTATGGTTTTTATTTTTTCTAGCTTCTGATGGGCATTGTGCCTGCAGTTTGTACAAGTTTATTATCACAGTGATTTTTCCTAACACAGCCTGTGAGTAGATTTCACATCTGATGGAACTGTGCACTACTGAAGAAACAGTTAAAAGGCCATCAAAATATCACATGTACCATACTTACTAGCAGAGGCACTTGCTGGTTTTCTTCTAGTAAAGCGCATAAATTCTTCGAGTGATGTCCCCTTGGGTGCTCCACATTAGGTGCTGGGCTTGTCCCGGCGCCGCAAGACAGAGATCTTTAAAGCCATAGTCAGCTGGAACACGCATGCGCGGGGAGGGGCGTCTCGTGGCGTTCACGCTCTCCCGCGCTGCGCGATCCGGTCTCAACCAGTTCCTCTTCAACTGCCTCAGGCTGCAGATGGAAGAATCATCTCTCCTTCTTGTCCAGCCTTTGTGAGGAAAAAAATTTCAGCTTTACTTTCAGTTTTTAGTGTTATATGAAGTTCCTTATTAAGTTCTTGTTACTACTCAAAAAAAAAAAAACCTGTTCGTTGTTAGCTCCAAATTCTCTCCCTTACCGAGTACATAGTTTAAAAAAAAAAAAGAGAGAAAAGAGAAAAATAAAAACAAAATAAGAAAGCACAGACCAGTGGCATAAACTTCGTAGCAGCGGATATTAGAACACAGGATGCTGGGCTCTCCCGGATTCAAAAAATGCTCCTCGTGCAAAGACCCCATGCCCGTCTCTGACGGCCATGCGGCATGTATACGATGTCTCGGTGAGAGCTGTGTTCCGCAAAAATGCACATATTGCTCCAAGCTCATGGCAAGGGCTCACCGGGACTGCAAAATGAGGCTCCACATGATTTTGTTTGATAAGGCCCTTCAGCTGCCTGCGCCAGCCTCCCCAACTCGGGACGCGCACCAGCCTCAGAAACAGAGTGCCTCCTCTCCATCAAGGGCTCCCCCTAAGAGGCCCAGACTGTTGCAGAGTAGATCTCTCCCTCTAACATCTCAGGGCAGAGCTACTCAGAGATCTAAGTCTGATACAGCAGTTTCAGGTGCTTGTCCCGCTTCAAAGCCGCCTAAAAAGGTGTCCTCAGCCCCCCATCATGCGACTGACACTTCTCTGGCACGAAAAGCTCTCCCGGCACCGAAGCTGTCAGCACCGGCTATTTCACCGGCACCGAGGCCACCCTTGGCACCGTCACACACCGCATCTACTTCATCGTCCTCTTCAGGGGACTTGATAACTCTGGCACAGGAGCAATAGGCACCGAGCTCCGTGCGGGACCATTCTCTACCTTCACAAGCTTGAGATGACTGTCACCCGTCCCACATTCTCAGGGCTGACAACCTATGGCACCGCCTCGGGACGTGCCAGCCCTGACTCAAATCTAATCAGCGCCACCTTCCACGTGCCCGGCACATGATTCCTGTGTCGAGAAACATCGCTTGGCACCAGCTTCCGCACTGACACATACGACACCAACCTCAGCACCAGAATGCCCAGCTACCAAAGCACGTACTAAGATGCATCACATCTGTAGCCCCTCTCCGGCCTCTCCAGTGCCTGTGTTCTCGCCTGCTCCATCTCCTCCTTCTCCATTGAGCAGGAGATCACCATGGCGATCTACGAGGTACTCCTCACCAGACAGACTGCCATCTCCCTTTTTGATGCCTCCTAGACGATGTTGAGGTTCCTCCCACTATTTTTCAGCCTTGCCTTTGCCATTACAGCGCAGATCATACTCCCCTTCTCCATCTATTCAATCGAGAAGGTCTTCTTCACACTTCGACTACACAGCTCATCGTCATTATACTTGCTTCCCATCCCGCTCCTCCCATTACTACCGGGACCATTACCTCCATTCCCGTTATCACAGAGATCCATCGCGTCACTACCGCACTGGTCATTACTCACCTGGATCACCTCCATGTTTGATAAGTTTGCTCTTCTTCCAGACATTCTCCTTCTATTCCACCTGCCGGCCAAGCTTTGCCATCCACTTGTCCGTCTCCTCTTCTCCACGAACAACCTTCCACTCAGTCACAACCTCCTGATGTTTCTCCCACAGACCAGTCCTCTTCTCCTGATGATGCTGTTATCCCTCGAGACACCTCACCACCAGATGACTTGAGGCAGTTCCAGGACCGTTTCAAGAGAGTAGCAGTCTCTCAGGAGATCCAACTAACAATTTAAGGACAAACAACATCGTCTCTTAAAGAATTTACAGTGTGCTCACTCTACTAAATTAGCCATACCTCTGGACGAGGCTATCTTGGAGGTGACTAATGAGCTCTGGCAAACTCCTGCCTCTGTTCCCTCCCACTAAAAAGCGGGCTGATAAATACTTTGTGCCCCCAAAAGGTTCTGAAATCTTGTCTCTACACTCAAATTCTCTGGTGCTTGATGCAGCCCCGCAGCACGCAAAGACGCCTCAGTATAAGTCTGCCACTGCTGACAAGGATTCAAAGAGGCTCGATTATTTGGGAGGAAAGTATACACCTCTTCAACTTTACTCCTCCGGCTCTCAAATTATCTGGCACACTTGTCAAACCACAATTTCAACAGTTACGCGAAACTCACAGATCTTATGGAGGCACTCCCAGAGGCTGAGACCCCTCAAGTCAATAGTCCAGGAGGGCTATGCTGCCACTCGTACTAGCCTCCAGATCACTATGGACGTGACAGCCACTGCAGTTGTTATGCGCAGGGCCTCGCTCCTCCAGTCTGCAGGAGTACCTAGAGAGCTTCAGTCCAAAGTAGAGGACTTACCATTTGAGAGAGATTTTTCTCTTTGGTGATAAAACGGACTCAGTCCTACATTCCAACAAGGACACGAGAACAACCCTGAAATCACTGGGGATGTACATCCCACCCCATAGGAGGAAACGTTACTCCCCCTTTCAGAGGCGTTACGACTACTACCATCCCAGACAACACTGGCAATGGCAACACACGCAGTTTGACCAAACTGTCAGCGACAGAGGCGTTGAAACCAAAGTAACCAGACGCAAGCGCAATCCACCAAAAACCAGCATGCTTGACGAATTGGTCGAGAGTCAGCAACCCCCTCCTCAAAGCGTCGGTCACATCTTTCACCATCATCTGAGACCCTTTTTTCAACCAATGGGCAAAGATCATTTCCAAGACCCACGTGTCTGTGGTTATCCGCTCCGGTAATGTCATCCCATTCCGGACTCTCCCCACAACCCCTCCATCCCCGCCCCTTTTCAGGGACCCATCTCATGAGGATATGCTTCGGGTCGAAATCGCTCATCTCCTCCCACATAGGAGCAATAGAGGAAGTGCCACCTCAGTTTCAAGGGGGAGGATTTTATTCCCGTTATTTTCTTGTCAAAGACTGGTGAATGGAGGCCCATATTGGATCTTCATCAGTTAAACACATTCAGAAACAACGCTTCAAGATGGTGACTTTAAACATGATTCTGCCCGTGCTAGAGCGCGGAGATTGGTTTGCTTCTCTCGACCTCAAGGATGCCTATCTCCACAAGACAATCCATCCCGCTCACAGGAAATTTCTTCACTTCACAATAGGGGAGGACCACTACCAATATCGAGTACTCCCATTTGGTCTCGCCACTGCACCACAAGTTTTTACCAAAATGTTCATAGTTGTGGCCTCTTACCTGTGGCGCATGTCGGTCATCATCTATCCTTACCTCAATGATTGCTGGATAAAAGGATGCTCCTCTTCGGAAGCCTCGCACGTGGTATGGATCACGATCAACACTTTCCTCTCATTGGGTCGTCTTATCAAAGAGGACAAATCCACTCTAGTACCTACCCAGAGACTTGAGTTCATAGGTGCGCTCCTCGATTCAGTCACAGCAAGGGCATACTTACCACTACCCAGATTTCAAACGCTGCAGAACTTACTGGATCAGCTTCTCTATAGTCGCTCAGTGCAAGTAGCAACCGTTTTCAAGTTAATGGGTCACATGTCCTCCACTATTTACGTCGTTCCTCATGCCAGGCTCCACTTCTGTGCTCTACAGCATTGGCTAACCACAATATACGATCCCATAATGCACAATGTGGTCAAATGGGTATGCGTTCCTACCACCGTCAAGTCTTCCATCCAGTGGTGGACAGTAGGCGACAATCTACTCTCCAGCATGCCTTTCTGGTACCCATCACCGCGCGTCCACATCACCATCGAAGCCTCTCTCGTTGGCTGGGGTGCTCACATGGGTGACCTAGCCATGTAAGGTCGCTGGTCTCCTCAGGAATCGCTTTTACACACAAACCTTCTCAAGCTGAGGGCCGTTGCCAATGCTTGCAGACACTTCCGTACACACCTCCGCAATTCCACAGTGGCTGTTCTCACAGACAATGTAGCCACCATGTTCTATATCAACCGCCAAGAGGGTGCACAATCCCGTCCTCTTTGTGCGGAAGCAACCCGACTACGGAATTGGTGCATTGCCAATGGCATCACACTTGTGGCCTCCTACTCTACCTGGCATCAACACGATGGCCGATGCCCTCAGCAGGAATTTTGCGACACGAGTGGGAGATCGATCGCTCTGTACTTCACTCTGTATTTCGCCGCTGGAGATTTCCTCAAATAGACCTTTTTGCCATGGCTGCCATCAGGAAGTGTCACCGCTTCTGTTCCAGGGCAGGCTTAGGGCACCACTCGCTAGGGGACACCTTTCTACTGGACTAGAACGGTCCCCTCATGTACGCTTTCCCCCATCCCACTTATCTTCAGAAGATCAAGTCCAACACAGCCTCAGTCATCCTCCATAGCACCCAAATGGCCTCACCAGCATTGGTACCTGATTCTGTTGTGCCTGGCACAACATCCACCATATCGGCTACCACTAATGGACAACCTTCTAAGACAGAGGCGAGGTTCTCTCCTTCATCCCCAACCCCACACACTGCATCTGTTGGCCCAGTACCTAGTTGGCTGAATGCTTCGGAAGCCCTCTGCTCCGATAGTGTTCAGAATGTTCTTTTACAGAGCAGAAAACAAAACACACGAGTCACTTACCTGTCAAAATGGCATTGCTTCACTTCGTGGTGTTCTGACCGCAACCTTGATCCTCAAATTGTCCCAGTCCCTCTCATCTTGGACTATATGATGCATCTACAAGAAAACGGACTGGCTTTAGCATCTTTAAGGGTCCATCTCGCAACACTAACTGCATTTAGACAGTCAATATGGGGAGCCTCACTCTTCGCTCACTCTCTGACGAAGCGATTTCTTAAAGGTTTAATAAATCTAAACCCTCCTGTACATTCCCCCACGCCATTGTGGAATTTGGACTTAGTACTCTCCACTTCGACTACATGACCATTTGAACCTCTGGCTACCATACTTCTCCAGACCCTCACCCAGAAGCTGTCTTTCCTTATTGCCATCGTGTCGGTGCGCTGAGCGAGTAAGATCTCCAAACTGATGGCGTCGCCTCCATACACTGTCTTCAAAAAGGACAGTGTTGTCCTGAGACACCACCCTACCTTCATCCCTAAGGTCTACTTGCAATTCCATCTTAATGAACCTATAGTTCTACCGGCCTTTTACCCAAAACCTCATGCATCTTCTCTCGAGGCCACCCTTCACACCTTAGACATACAGAGGGCCTTAGCATTTTACTTGCAGTGCACTAGGCCCTTTCATAAGACCGATAGGTTTTTAGTTTCCCTAGCAGAATGATCCAAAGGACATCCCAGAGAATTTCTAAGCTACCTGTCTCCTGTACATCACATGCTATACTCTACATAATGTTCCCTTGCCTCAATGCCTTAGAGCCCATTCCACTAGGGCAGTAGCCACCTCTACTGCATTCCTTAAGGTGACCCCCTTGGCGATACTTGTAGGGCGATATTTGTACGGCAGCCACCTGGTCGTCTTTGGACACATTTGTTAAGCACTATGCCGTTCACTCCAGATGGTCCTCAGATACTTCTGTGGCTACCACAGTGCTTTCCTCCTTACATAACACAGTGACTTCCAAATCCCACCTCCTTCTTCAGGTGGGTATTGCTTCTCAGGGACAGACCAGACCAGGGAGACAGAGAGCAAAGCCGCTGGACCCCCCCCCCCCCCCCCAGCAGACCAGGGACACCCGAGCAAAGCCGCCGCCTGGGCAGCTTTGCTTGTTTGCCCGGGAGCAAAGCCGCCCAGGCGGCGGCTTTTCTGGGTGTCCCTGGTCTGCTGGGGGGGTCCAGCAGCTTTGCTGGACCCCCCCCCCCCCCAGCAGACCAGGGGCAAACGAGCAAAGCCGCCCAGGCGGCGGGAGTCCTGCTGCCTGGGCAGCTTTGCTCGGGTGTCCCTGGTCTGCTGGGGGGGTCCAGCGGCTTTGCTGGCCCCCCCCACCCCCAGCAGCTCCGGGGCGAAAAAAGCCCCGTTTGTACGTGCGGATCCGACATAAGTCGGATCTGCGTAAGTTGGGGACTGCCTGTATATGAAAAATGTGAAGAAATTGCAGATCAGATAGATATTCAAAAGATTAATGGTCAGAAGTATAAATATAAGGCAGGGGACCATACAGCATCCTGAATCTGCATATGCAACATCTGTGGACAGAAACAAGTATTCATTTGCAGACTCAAGAATAGTATTTTGGTTCTTGGTATGTCTAGTTGGTTGGTTGTATGGATAGGAGATAATTACATAAGTGCTTCAAGGGCGCACACACTGAGGAGAGAGAATAATAACTTGGGTGGTTAAAGTTTTGAAAATACTCTTTATTAATTCTTGTACATTTATGTGAATGACTTTTGTTTGCAAGAATGTCTCATGAGTACTTGTACAAATAATCGCTTGCATGGGCATCTTCAAATCTCTTACATTTTCACAAGACAGACAACAGAAAATAAATCACTCAATATGTGAGTAGAATCAGTACCAGGTACGGGTGACCAATAATACTCCACAAATATTTACTAAATAGTCTTTGTTGAAGCAAGTTATTAGCAGCTGAAGCAAACCGTTTCTGAGCAACAAGAGAGAGAAAATACATAATGTTTAGTGAACAATATCCAAGAACAAATGTTTAAGAATATCTAACTTATGCATGAGTAGAAAAATCTAAATGTATTGATCGAATTCATTCCAAATAGTTTGAACAGTTTTAACCCAGAATAAAGGTACAAAACATAGGAAAAAGGAAACTAAGGCTGGACACTAAAAAAAAATTCTCAACATATTTTAATAAACTGTGAAATGTGGTTAATTCAAATGCAAATAAACAAAACACTTAGAGAAACATTTCTTGCAGTATATTCCTATTTGGAATGAGATTGAACTCTTAGCTTAATAGATCTTTCCCTTTGAATCCCTGATAATTAGGTGGCAGATGGGAAGGAGAATTAATTTGGTCCTATGGGTAAGATGCTAGTTTGGGACTCAAGAGACCAAGGTATATTTCTGGATCTGCTCTTGTCTTGTTATATGAAATTGGGCAAAAAACTACCCATTCTATGCCTTTTTCTCCTCCTTCTGTGTTGACTATTTAGACTGTGTTCTTAGAAGCAGGGACTGTCCTAACTGTTCTTTATGAAGAATGTTGTTGTCAGCATTAATTATTTTTCTTAGTGTGAGAACTTTCCACCTGGGGAAATATAGTTCAGTTTCCACCGTTCCCTCCATTTACAGGCAACAGAAAATATATTTTAACCAAATGTCTCAAATTATCTCCTCAAAACTTAAGTGGTGTTCTCGTAAACTCTTATTTCCATTGGATTATTTCAACTTTTAGAGAGCTTGCAAACAAGACCCTGGACAGTCTGATTCCATCACATTTGCCAGTATGCTTCCTCAAAGCACACGTCTTCCACTAGTGCACAGTAATTCCAGTACCTGTGAGGCTTATTTGCTGAGACAGCGAGGAGTGAAAATTCTCAAGTCAGCTTGTGTGAAAGCATATATATAAATAAATTAAATAAATAAAGATGAGTTTCAAGAACTCATCCAAAATGGTAAGAGCTAGGACCACCAAATTCAGTATACAGCTTCCTTTGGTTGTGCCAAGAATAGGATGGCTTCCCAGAAAACCATACAAGAAAGACAGAATCACCAGATGGGTGAAAGGGGCTGGCTGAGGAGTCCCCCCTGGTCTAGGACTCCTTCTGCTCTCCTCTCCAGAGCCCCTTTAGGTTGCGCAGGGAGGTCCCTCCAGCATGGCTCAACTTGAGTACCCTCTTCCCTCCCCCCCCCCCCCCCCCCCCCCCACCTGCTGTGCGATGTGGGCCCATCCCTGCCGGTGCAGGCGGCTACTGTCAGGCCCACCACAGGTGGGGATCACTCTGGTTGGGCTGGAGCACCCTCTGCCCACCATATAGTGAAGCAGGCCCATCCCTACCTGCCATGGTAGTCCTTACCGGTTAACCATTCACATCTTTTATCTAGGATGTTAACCTTGCTAGCTATACCCTTTCATCATAGAATGAGGAGGAAATGCACAGGTTGCTGCATTCCTCACTCTGGCTAAGGAGTGCAAGGGGCAGCTGGACCTGGACCTGCTCCAGGAGGGGGAACATGCACCCATCCTCATCTGTGCCCACTGGAGCTGCAATAGCTATGGAGAGGTGCTTCTCACCTGGCTCCAAGCTGCTATGGTGAGAGCAGGGGAGGCCTGTGAGCATAGACAGACTTGGCGGTCACCTAGGGTGCCGCCAGCCCAGGGCGCCCTATGATTACGTCACAGCCATTGACGGCCGCGCAGGCGGGAGTGCCAATCGTGCCTTCCACCTGGGGCGCCAGCTGCTGCAGCTGGCCTCGGCCCACTCCTGGGTGAGAGAGGACTGAGGTGGTCCTCTCTTTCCAGAGCAACGTGCATATTAAACTTTCCATCTCCATCCCAGAACAATGATTCAAATGAAGCATATACACTTTCACTTTAAAAAAAAAAAAATTAAGAACCTGAATAAAAGACAGATAAATCCGTGTGTGTGTGTGTGTGTGTGTGTAGTTGCTCATTTATCTTGCTAACATTTTGGGGGAGTGTGTGTATTTAAAAAAAATGAGATGCTTCAGTATTCTACTCCATAGGTGCTGTGTGGTTGGAGTCAGGTAAGGAGAAGGCAAATTGAGGCTATTCCAGTTCTTATAATATTTTATGATAACTTTGTGGTAAGTGTGCTCTACTTTCTACTACTCCACGTTGTGAATGTAGTACAAGGTCATAGACCACGTTGTGAATGTAGTACAAGGTCATAGTACAAGGCCCCTCCTCTAGTTGAAATATGGGCTCCCATTTTTTCTAAGTCACAAATAAAAGTTCTTTCTAGTTGAGAATCTGGCCTGTGCAGATAGATAGTCAGCAATGTAGCATGAGGAGATCAAAATCTCTTTCCTCATTTTCAGATTTTTCTTCTTTCTACATACCTCTCTCATTCAATGCCTTCAGTTCCTGTGCCTTCAAAGCTTGGTGTCTGAATTGGAGTGGGCTGAATCAGAGAATTCCAAAGGAAAAAAGATAACGCCTGTGTTTTAGAAGCGGGAGTTCAGTGAAACAATAAAAGCATCTGGAGGGGAAAGAGGAGTGGAGGCATACAGATGAACAATACCCTGCAGAAAAGAGAGAAAGCTTGGTACTTGAGTGCCATTTGTGAATGAAAATATCTGGAAGTCATTTGTGGATTAAATAATCACTAAACAGATAAGCTTCAGGAGGTAGCCGAGTTAGTTTGTACAGGAAAAAAACAAATGGTCTGGTAGCACTTCATAGACTAACAAAACTTGTAGATGGCATCATGAGCTTTTGTGGGCACTGCCCACTTCTTTAGATGACTGGAGTTTTTAAACAGATAAGATTATTCTAGTAGTGTGCTGGATTTTTTTAGTTGTATTTTATATGGCAAATCAAACTTCAGTTTGAGAGGCTGCCTATGCACTAATTGTGAGTTAAGATGTTAAGTCTTTGAAACCTGGAAATTTGAGCTTAATTTGATTTCACTAGTAAAGTAACTTTTTGGTGGTCTGAACATAGCTAAATAAGTTTTGGTTCAGCATGGTTGGTAAAGTCCATTCAAACGAAATCTCAGGCTGGAATTGTAAACTATGATAGGTCAGGACTAAGGTGCTCAAAAAATGTAAAAAGCTACATAGAAAAGGTAGGGCTTGTTTAGCCTGTCATAAGCTTGTCTTTTGCTCATTTTCATATTCTCCAAATAGTATTATGAAAAACTAGCTTGTGAATTATCAAGATTTCTAGAGCATACAATTTTTAAAGAGTACTCCAGTGATGGCATGCTGAGGTGGTATTTTCCCTTCTAGGAATTTCAACTCTGATCATTTTTTACTGCCTTTAGCAGGATGGGCAATACTTTTTGCTGGGGGAAAATTTTTGAAGTGGCCCTGGGCTGCACAGGAAGGGGCGGGGCATCAAGTGGAAGGAGCGGGGTATCAAGTGGAAGGGGCGGATCTAATATATTTCCAGGTTCCCCACCCCCATACAATGATTGGTCTGGGGGTGAGGGAGTGCCTTTGCCCCCACCCCACGATCCCCCAGGTGCCATGCCTCTGGCATGGGAGGAGACTTCCCTCACTCCCCTACCCCTAGGCCAGTTGGGGCGTGGGGGAAGGGGAGTGTGCAAAGCCTCCTCTGGTCTCCCTCCCACCCTGCTCGCAGTGCACGGTGCTTCGAAGCGCCACACACTGCTCGCAGGACTGGGGGCAGAGCGGAGAAGGCTTCACACACTCCTCCGCCCCCAGACGCTAATTGTCCTGGGGGCAGAGAAGCAGTAGGGTCTGCATGGGCTGGATCCAGCCCATGTGGGCCCTTTTGTGCACCCCTGGTCTTCAGTGTATGATGGCCATCTTATAGGAACTCTTTTTCCCATCATGCCTTCCTGGGGGTCTGTCTATAACCCATCTAGGCTTCAGCAGCTTACCTCTGCCAGTTCTAAAATAGCCATTTTATAACTGACCACTGCGTCTTCCTCTCTTCCAGCAGGTTAATGTTCTTCAATTTTTATTGCATCATCTTTTTCTAATTCCTGAGGAGATGGCACAATACAATCTGTGAGGTTTTCTTGAAAACTGTATTAGCTGTGGTTCACATCCCCCTACATAAATAAATCGCCTAAAAGTGTGCATACAGGGAACACAAACTGAGTTTTATTCTTTTTTACAAATATTTATCCCAACACTTCAGCTCTTTCATTTCCCGTTCTCGATTCTTACTGCATTTTCTCCACCTCCTTCCTCTACCCCATTACTCCTTCCATGAAGTCTTCCTCTTAAAAATTTTAAACATCATTAGTTTGGAATGGGCGGGGGCTTATTATTTTCCTTCCCTGAAAGGGTATGACTTGTATAACATACACTTAAATGGCAGTTATACAGTCTCTAGATGTTATCTACTATTTTTCTATACATTTAATTGCTCTGTTAAACTGAGTATTCTGGTAATGCAGGTACTTGTATTTTTGGATGAATTTCTCATTCTTTCTATCAATGTATTCATAGAAGAGATATATAATGCATTCACACTTGAATAATCCTCATGTGTAGTATAACCAGTTACATATTGCGATTCCCCTACCCCTCCAAAATTACATTTGTATACCCCATTTTTAGGGAAATGTTGATGGACAAATCTTTGAAGCATTTCCTATCTAAGGTCCGTCAAGGTCAGTCTTCTGACAGTGGCCAATGCCAGGTGTCCCAAAGGGAATGAATAGAACAGGCGATCATCAAGTGATCTATCCCTTGAGACCCATTGCCAGGTTCTGGCAAATGGAGGCTAGGGACATCATCCGTGCCAACCTGACTTATGGTCACTGATGGTCCTATCCTCCATGAATGTATTTAGTTCTTATTTGAACCCTCTTGTTATGTTGACCTTCACAACGTCCTCTAGCAAAGAATTCCACTTGCTGACTTAGCAATGTGGAAAAAATACTTCCTTTTGTTTATTTTAAATCTGCTGCCTATTAATTTCACTGGGTGTCCCACTAGTTCTTGTGTTACGAGGAGTCCATAACACTTCGCTATTCACTTTCACCACACCAGTTGTGATTTTTATAGACCTCTGTCGTATTGCCTCTTGGTCATCACTTTTCCAAGCTGAAAAGTCCCAGTCTTATTAAATGTCTCCTCCTATAAAAGTCATTCCATAGCCTGAATCAGGTGAGCCAAGACATGAGAAATCCACTATTTTCCTCACAGGTTATGAGTTCCAGATGGATAGCATCAAACAGTTTTGTTTCAGTATCTCGGGTGTATTATACTCCTCCACTAGGCAGGATGCATGGGGCATGGGATCCCCCAGGCTCCTAAGCCCAGGTCCCGCTAGACAAGAGGCTAATCTGTTGTTGATCATGACCCCCTAAAATAATCTTGTGCCCCCCCACTTCAATTTTATATTAGGTCAGAAGTCAGGACCCCTAATTTGAGAAACATTTGTATTCCCCCTGTGAAATATCAATAGTATAGGGTAAATGCCGACAATAAGACCATGTTTCTCAATCTGATGCATTTTTCATGGCCTTGAATTTGCTGGGCCTTATTTATAGTTATTAGTAAAATATTACCTTAAAGGGGCTTATCCATCTGCTGTTTTGCAGATCTATTTAATCATTTCAGCACCTTCCTTTTAAAGTAGTAGTGCAGAAAGTTTCTGGTACCATTATAACAGCATGCAATTTTAGATTTGGAATAAAATGCTTTGTTTGGCTTTTCCTGAAAAGCAAAATATAGGGAGCAGTGGAGGAATCTACCTTTTTTTTTTCTTGAATTAATGTAATACATGTTTAAGCTTTCAAATCAACAACTCTAGAATTGAAGTTACCTATTTAGCCATAGAACTGGTACAGCATGGGCAGCAGCAAGCTTCCATAAATCCCACCGTGCTCTGCCTTTTTCTTTCAATCTTGGGACTGGGTCTGGGGAGGACAGGGTATATGACTTCCTGTGCTAAACCAATCCTTGGTCTCCAGGCTGTGTCAGTTGTGATGGTGGATTTTGTAGATGGTGTGGATGTTTTTCCTCTCAGAACTGGTAATGACTTTCAACCACTGTCCCCCTAGAACTGGATTTGAACTGGAGACCAAACAGTGAACATGTTATCCAATTACCAGTTCCCAGAGTCATCCAGGGTTTGAGTTTAACCTCTCCTTTATAGCCACCTGATTAAATTGATGGAATTTACTAAGCTGTCTCTCTTCAAGTTTCCGGGCTGACCATTTGACAGGAATGATGCCTTGTATCCACGACAGCAGCAAATTTATCTTTAAATCCCCAATCCCACTCCAAGCTCTGTCAGCATAGACTATTGTACACACAAAGGGTGCCAAATTGACTGAAGTCTTTGACAGTTTTCACAGCTTCTATTCAGAACAATGGTCCAACTTGCCTCAGTTTCACAATCATCACACACTTGCATTCTGTTGATGCTCAAGAAAGCTCTTAACTGCAGTGAAAGCAGGCAGGACAGCTGCTCACAGGAAAGGACTATATGAAAACAGAGGCTGTGAAAAGTCACTGTTAAATGAAGGGCCTTACCCTGTGATGTGCTGACTGCCTGCATCTTCCACTGATTTCAACAGGAGTGAAAGACACTTAGCATTTTTAACATCAGGAGGTACGAGAACAGAAAAACAGTTGCCTTCCAATGACTCTGCAGTATTACTTAGTGTTACTGAGCATTAAAAGGGCCATAAAACTAAGTCTAATATTTGTGAAACATCATAATTACAATTATTTTGTTATAGCACAATACAGTTAATATTACTGGTTTTGGCTTAATGAAGCTTGCTGTAGTCTGTGCCAGAGGTAATTAAGGAATGGTTCAAATGGCAGTCTGGAAAGCTTTGAAGTCATCTGTGGGAAATAGGCTGGTCAGTGGTTCTTTACTACCATTATGTATTAGAAGTGACATTACTAAAAACAAACTTGTTTCTCTGGTCTGGTAGACCAATTAAGGCATTCACATTTGTCATCCCATGATTGCATAACTGTTAGTACTACTTTTATTCTTATAATGGCTTCAGGGAAAGATCTATAATTTTATGTGAAATCTTTTTATATTTGTGCTTCAGGAAAAAAAAAAACCTATAAGCAAAAGAATAAAATGCTGTCTAGGAGAAATGAAGAGGAAAAACAGATTAAAAAAAATTTGACAGGTAAAAAGAACACATGCCATTTTCATATGCTGCTGAGTATGAGTAAGTTAAATGGTATACACTGAAATTGTATATTGTTATAGTTGTACCCCTCTGGGGTGTGAAAAATCTACACCCCAGAGAGCATAGCTATGCTGACCTAACCCCTGGTGTAGACATGGGGGGAAAAAAACTTCCATTGACCTAGCTGCTGCCTCTCAAGGAGGTAGATTAACTACAGCAATGGGAGAACCACTCCCACTTCTGTTGAGGGTCTATACTGAAGCACTACAGCAGTGCAGCTACCATTGTGTCATGATAGTAGTTTAAGTGTACCCTTAGGCTAGGTCTATAGTGCAGGGCATGCCTCTGAGGGTGGGTTGGCTGAATTAAAGTGTACTGTGTTAGTGTGCCTCACAGCTACCCTGTGTGGACACTGCTTATATAAACTGAAAATAGCTAATTCATGTTAACATAGATCTCATTATCACAAATAGGCACTACTTAATTTATGCCAATAGAGTCTATGTAGGGGAAATGTAGTTCAGAACCCAATAGACTATAGTATGGCTTAGTGCAGACAAACCCTAAGTAAAGAAGATTAGATATGGTCAGATGCCTGCCCTGCTAGTAGAACAGTTGATCTTTGCAGTTTAGTTTAGTTTTTTTAATTTCTGTTAAACTCAGTCTGAACTCCTCAGCCTGACTTAGGGCTTAAGGATTTACGTCATGCACAGTTATAGATGTGAGTGCCTTTATTTAATCATAGATTCCCTAAACAAAATATTTTTCCACTACAAATCTTACCTAGCAAATATACATTAATATTTAACCATGAATTAGTCCACAAAAGCAAGATGTTCAGTAACTGCATTAAATTACTTTGTTTTAATATTTACAAAATTTACCTTTTTATAATGAGTTTTTGGGTTAATAATTGAAAGTTCCTAAATCCCCCTTTCGAAATTGGAATGTTGGATTTCTAGATGGCTGTCACATTTGAAAATAGGACTTGGTCTCTTAGGCCAGTTGGGGTATGTATACGCAGCAATTAGTGTGACTACAGCTCAATAGACATGCCTGACAGTAGCTTTAATCTAGCTGGCTCAGGTGTTAAACCTGAACAGTGAAGCTGTGGCAGTGTGGGCTGGACAATCCTGCCTGGAACCCTGGGTAATTATTCATAGGACTAGACCACACTGCATCACCAGAGCTCCACTGCTCAAGCGAACTAGATTAAAATTAGCTTGGGTATATCTACTTGAGCTGCCTTCATTCTTACCATGAGATTGCAGTATACATATACTACTAGGCACTTTTGAAATATTATGCATAGATGTATTTCATTCTGTCCCTGTTTAATTAGGCACTGCTGTCACATACATTATAGTATTAAGGTTTGATCCCTCTGCTACTAAAGACCCCTGATGAATGCAATAGGAGCTGTATTGGGACATACATAAGAATGCTATTGTAAAGTCATTTGGGGATGTTTACACCACTGGTTCCATGCTATTTATGGCAAGCAGTGTATCCAGAGCTGTTACTGGGACAGAAGCATCATAAACATAATCTGAATGTTACAGAAGATTTTACAAGCTTCAAGATGTGACTGTACACAATACAAAACCTGTCCTGCAATATGGCTGTCGACGTAATTTTCTTTTTATAAAAGTATTAAAATAATTATTTGACAGGCAAAGAAAAAACAAGTTTTATTTTAACTTGCTTTCCATTTTCAAAAGGCCAGAACTCCTGACAGGCATAGTAAATGGTTAGTCATTGTGGTGAAAATGTCAATGTATAAGACAAAAGGAACTCTGCACTAGTTAGGCCTCAGCTGGAGTACTGTGTCCAGTTCTGGGCGCCACATTTCAAGAAAGATGTGGAGAAATTGGAAAGGGTACAGAGAAGAGCGACAAGAATGATTAAAGGTTTAGAGAACATGACCTATGAAGCCAGGCTTCATGAACTGGGCTTGTTTAGTTTGGAAAAAAGAAGATTATGGGGGGACATGATAGCGGTTTTCAAATATCTAAAAGGGTGTCACAAGGAGGAAGGAGAAAATTTGTTCCTCTTGGTTTCTGAGGACAGGACAAGGAGTAATGGGCTTAAAGTGCAGCAGGGGAGGTTTAGATTGGACATTAGGAAAAAATTCCTAACTGTCAGGGTGGTCAAATATTGGAATAAATTGCCAAGGGAGGTGGTGGAATCTCCCTCTCTGGAGATATTTAAGAACAGATTAGATAGACATCTGTCAGGGATGGTGTAGACGGAGCTTGATCCTGCCTTGAGGGTGGGGGGCTGGACTCGATGACCTCTCGAGGTCCCTTCCAGTCCTATTATTCTATGATTCTATGCAATAGTGTGTTCTGTCGTTTTTTCAGGCATGTAACTGAGATTGTTAGGTAAAGGTGAATAGCACGCCAGTGTTGTATAACATGCAGTTGAGGGCATAAGGCCATGATGGTAAAATGGAAGCAAGTTAATTACAGTAAATTATGGAAATTGTTAAGCATACTTTTCTATAGTCTCCATTGTTAACGTTTCAGTAGAGATGTTAAAAAAATTGGCTCTGTCACTGCAATTAAATTAATGTTTTTAGAAAATGATTTGAAGTATAATTCCATTCTACTAATGGAGAAGCAATAAAATTAATGTTACCTAGTGGATTTGGGGAAGGCTTTTTTGTTGGTGGTGGTGGTGGTGGTTCTGAGGGTTTGTGTGTGTTAAAATTTTGCTAGAAACAAAAACAATAAAATAAAACCTCAAGGAAGCATGTTTTAAGCTAATATCTGGAGTTTGGTGTTCCTTGTAAGCTATATGCTTGGGAAGCCACTCAGGAGAGATTCAAATGCTGATTAGTAGAGCACCCACACTTAGGTTTTGTTTATACTGGTGGTGCACATGGCTCAGTTCACATACACATTATTCTTCACATAGATGGAAAAGTTTGGAGGGAACATTGCTGGAAATGCCCTTTTCTTTAAAGTTAATGCCTTAGCTGGTACATGGATATTTGTTTCCTTGATTATTCTCTCTACCCCAGATGTGTTAATCTTAATAATACTCAGTAGTGTAATGTGTGCACAGTATTTAAATGTAGAGCTACCCATTTCAAGTATGATAAGTGTATAACACTTTTGTTTAATTTGTTAGTCCATATAAAGTCTTACAGTTATCTGATAGTGTTGCATGGTTGTTTCAACATAGCCTCACTACCATTCGGAACAGTTACCAGTTAGTAAATGTCTCTTGTGCAGTGTTTCTTCCTATTCCTTTTTGAACGTGAGCATCTTTTTATTGTGGTGACCAATTGTTCTATTACATAATGTGGAATCTGTGTAAAGTAATGACTGCCATTGAGAAATAGGACCAGTCTTTAATTGAATGGGGCCTTTAATGAGCCAGTTATGAACCCCAAAATTAAATTATCTATTGCATTTAACTCCTGTTGTTCCCCCCCCTCCCCCCAGTCTCCTCTGCCTCTAATATCAAGGAACTGTTCAGGTCTCGAACACTAGCCATGTTTAGAACTTGCTCAGAATAATCACACTATACAATTCTCCAAGCAGATTACCTGAAAACACCTGCATAAAGGTGATATAAAACATTAATGCCATATCTAGGGTCTGAAAGATTTAATGTGGCAAGGACAGTGTAGATTTGGTTGCATTGAAAGCTAACTTTGCAGGCTATTAGGTCTGCCTGGGCAAACAGTTATTCTGTTATTTCCTTGGACCAAAGTCAATAGTGTTTTTAAGGCTGAATTCAACCCTCTGTGTTTCAAGCTATATGTCACTTTTTATAAGATCAATCAAAGAAAATTCTATTACTGACGAAGGATATAGTGGGGGGAAGAGGTGGGTTTGGTTTTTTGACTTGCTTTTATTTCAAAGGTGAAATATTTGAGAGGAATAAAAACTGAGTCTCGTTCTAGGTGTAAGATTCTAACTAAGAGCAGGGTGCTCTGTCTTCAGACTTTTAGTGGCTAAGTAACAGTGATAATTCTTTCTGTAGGATTGTTTATCTTTTGCATAGTGCTGGATATGCTTCAGTCATTTCTTTAAATATTTTAAGAATGTTAAGAGAGGGATAATTCTTAAGGCCCAATTGCTACAGAACAAACACTATTATGAAGCAATTATATATTGTTTGGAGACTGGGGCATTCCCTATTAACTACTAAATAAATACTGTATGTTTAAACATATTCTGTGTTAGGCAAACTAGAACTTAGTCAAACTAAATTGACTGACTATAAAGACTGTAAAATAGATTGCATATCTGCCAGTGAATTCCTTGTGGTCAGTCACACGCTTTCTCTCTATTTGTGGCCTCCCTAAATCTTTTTTTTTTTAAATGTGTTTGTTGTGATGAGCTGAATCCCTTGTGATGCCACCTAACGTACTGAAGATACCACTGAGCCCACCTTTTCTGCCAGCCTTGTTCCACTTTACCTGGTCTTGCTGGGCCAGGCTCACTGGCTTCTTCCAGCCATGCCACACCCAACTGCAGAATGATACAGACACTGAGATCAGCTCTGGGAAAGCTCAGCTTAAGACACTAGCCACAGCACCCAGATGTTCAAACCCACAGTTATATACAATTTCCCTTCTCTCTCAATTTTGAGACAGGTATGCACATTGTTCTGCCTCTGTTCCCCCTCTCCCCCCCCCCCCCGCCCCCCATCTCTCAGTGGAATGATTCAGCAGTCCAAGATGCAAGTTAGTATTGGGTGAGCAGGTCACCTGACTCTGTAGTATCACACCGTGAGAATAGAGTCCCCAGGAAAGCCAAGCTTTTTCACAGACCATTGTCATCACTAATGGGCCACCAGCCCTGTCTGGCTTTTCCAGGGTAGTACTTGAAGTGTTAGCAGTGGGCATTATCCAGAGTAGCATAGCTGTAATACAGATACAGAGTTAATATTTTTAACTTCAGATACAAAAATGATACATGCATATAAATAGGATCAGTAAATCATAACCTTTCTAATGATACCTTACATAAGTTGCCTTGCACGAAGTACATCTCAGTTATGTCATATTCACATCATAAGCATATTTCAATAAAGAACATGGAATGTAATGTCAATGCTCAATGGGTGTTTTTATGTATTTAACTGTTTTATGACTTAGCCACGTTTTCCATGTGCATCTTGTTCAGTGGAATTTAGGGGCATGCAAGGTATTCAGGAATAGAGCATCAGTACCCAGGTGACTGGACAGAATTTCAACCACTCGTGTGGCCGTGCAGCTCGAGTGTGTGCTGATACATAGAAATGCTTTGACCATTATCGCTGGTTCTTCCTCCTCCATTTTTCAGACTCATTCTTAGGGTACTAGAAAGGAAGATCGAAGCTGTTGCTGCTGATCTTCCATGGTTCGAATTAGCAGTTTAGTTAAAATGGCTAATTCAAACTGAGGGGCACTCCAGTTGATGCTGGTAACCCTGCTTTCACAAGGAGTAAGGGAAGTCAAAGGCAGAGTGTTCTTCCTTCGCTTCCTGCAATATGGACTGCACCAAAAGCTGAAATAAGCTACTCTGAGTTAGCTACTCTGTTAACGTAGCTGAAGTTGTGTCTCTTGATTCAACTTTGTCCTGTAATATAGACATACCCTTAGAATTTAATCCTGCATGTTGCTGAGCACTCCTGCAAGGAAGTACATAGGTTCTCACTCTCTTTGAAGTTACTGAGAGTTGAGAACACTCAGCAATTTGCAAATTGAGCTCCTACATTGCTCATCTTCACCTTGGAATTCCCGTTCGCCCTTCCTCAGCTCCTGCATTCCTATCTGTTTGCAACTTGTCACTTCAGGGAATTTAGAGGTAAGGGAAAATACCCTGAAAATATGCTCAAGTATTTATTTATAAAAATAAATTCATAAAAATAAACTGATTCTGATCTTGTTAACACTGATGTAATTCCATTGACTTCAGTATAATTATTCCTAATATTGATCATCCTACACCAGGGTATATCAGGATTAACAAATCCAGTGGCACCTTAAAGATTAATCGTTTTATTATGGCATAAGCTTTTATGAGTTGCAACTCCCTCTACACACAGTTCCCGACTTGAAAGGTTGCTGTCTTTAAGCTAAAAAACAGGTGGCAATGTGAAAATGCTGCGCTGGAACTCATATGCAAATTTGATTTAATCAGAACAGGTCTGAATAGAGACTGGGAGTGGCTCTCATTCTAATGAGTAATTTTTCCTCTTGAGGCATTCTCACCTCCTTACACATATCCCCACTGATTGAATTAGCTCTGATGATATACTCCCATCTCTGTTCCCCTGTAATCTATTCCTTTTTCTTCATGCATCTGATGAAGTGAGTTGCAACTCATGAAAGCTTATGCCATAATAAAATTATTAGTCTTTTAGGTGCCACTCAATGCCTTTTTGTTCTTGTTGAGACAGACTAACGTGGCTACCTCTGAAACCTAAGAGCAGGATTATACAATTTGATTTAGCCATCAAGTAGTGCAGCAGATCTACGGCAGGAAATCAGTCAACTGTTGGGATCTATTGTACGACAAATTATTATGGCTCAGAGCTTAGGTGACCTATATTTCCCTAAGCTGACTATGGGACACCTGGTAAAATGACTCCTATTCAAGTGAGTTCAACAGCAAGCAATTGTACAACCATTCAAATTAACATCAAGTTGACTGAACTGTTAAAAAGAAAAACTGCATGGTTGGATTCTTTTTATTTACCTTATTTTTAAGGCTTGAAGGAACAGATAGACAGGAGTGTGTGCGATGGACTGACCTGACCCTCCCTGTCTGGCACTCTGTCCTCCACACCTGGCTGGACTCTCAGGGTGGATCCACTTCTTCTTGTACCTAGAGCAACACGTGGGTAGTAGGATTGCAAGGTCACATGCTCACTTCCCAGATTTCTGCCAGGAATCTTACCAGAATGTGGCCAGGAGCAGGCTGTAAGCACTGTGCAGGAGGGAAGGGGTGGGAGCTGATTCCAACTGCACAGGAGCAGTGGGGGGGAGTTGGCAAGGGATGATCTGACAGAGCTCATCTCTTCCCTTTCTCCTCCCACCACTGCTTTCAAGTGGCTGGTAGCAGCTTGTGCTTGTGTGTTCCTGCCCACACGGTGTGTCAAAAGGCAGCTAACATTTTCAAGCTGCTGCTGGCCACCAATATAACCCGACCACTAGCTCTCCCCTGGCTACAGCATATGCAGAGGGGGTTAAGCCCTTAGCATGCAGTGTGCACTGGAGCTCAGGATACCTGACTGCAGAGGCTTCGGGAGGGTGCTTAGTGAATAGAGCATGACCCATGCTGTGGTGAGGTGGGGGTGGGTCAAGAAGGTGCTAAGTTTCTGCCCAGGGGGATACGGTGGAGCCTGCAGGTTCAGGTTGTGAACAGGATGTGAATTGCTTCCCCCTCTCTTAGTATGCCAGAGCTCTGCTAAGGGGCAAAGAAGCTTCCTTGTGCCGTACAGGGCTTGGCTCTTCCTGACCAGTGCCCCAAGCCAGAGTGTCTTGGGCATTCCCAAGCTACTGCTCCAACCTGAGGCAGTTGGGGAAGGAGGAAGCCTGTCAGTCAGGCCATTGGTGAGCTTAGTACTCTGATCAGGGGCTGGTGCTCTGCACAGGGTTGGGAAACAGGATGTGCCCTACTGTGGAGTGGGATATGGAAGAGCATCTGGGCTGGAGTTGAAGCTGGGAAAAGACAGTGAGAAGGGAAGCACAGAAAGGGCTGAGGGGTGTGCAGCAGAGGTGACATGTAACCGGCTGCTGTCTGGCACAGGGCCCTGCTTGCCAAGAGCCCGCATGCAGCAGGGGCTGCACTGATAGACTAGCAGAGGGAACATCTGGCTCCATGTACTGTATCTTCACCCCACCCCTAGCAATGTTCCTTAAAATTTTTCACACCTGGGTGGAAAAAATTAGATGTCCACCAAGGCATGTGCAGATGTGCACCACAGTAGAAACACATGCTGCCAGTTTTGTCAGGTGAGTGGCACCTGAATCTCTCTCGGGTGGCTACCCAAGCAATCAGCTTACAGCGAACACTGGCCACCAGTATTGCACCCCCAGCATCAGCCACTGGATCCCCATCCCACTCACGACTGGTGGGCGGGCAGCTGGCAAGTAGAGAATCTGACCAGCAACAGGACCTGCATGCACTAATGCTGGGGAAGACACACAAAATGGGACAGTTCTGCCCATTTTTAAGAAAGTCAGGACACATGGAAGAAGGCTTAAATAGGACATCTGGTCATCTTATTCTGGTCCAAATCTCATTGACTGAGTTTGAGCCCAACCTGTTTGGTAAATGCAGTTGTTACTTTTAACTTTGAGATTACATTCAAAATTTCTGAGTTTCTTTGATATTCATTCTGCTAAAACCTTCCCAATTCTGTATATCAAAGTCAATAGGAACCTGCTTGAGTTAGAGCTTAAATCAAATTCAAGATGCAGGGTCAGATATTTAATAAATATTTCGGCACTTAAAGATGGAGATAGGTGCCTAGAAGGATTTTCAAAAGTATCTTCAAAAATCTGACCTGGAGTCCTGAACATACTGACATCAATAACAAAAGTGCCATTAGAAGCAAGTGTCTTAATCAGCTGAACAAAATGGGGGTTTTTTGTTTTGTTTTTTGTGGGCATTCGGGTTGAAGAAGATACTGCACTTTGTGCCAAAAAACCACAACCGTTCATGGTGGAAGATTACAAGACGCTAGGAGGTTTTTTGTTTTGGGGTTTTGGGGTTTTTTTGCTCACCCCCATGCCATCCCTGACTCAGGCAAGCATACTTTTTTGTGTAACATTGGGCTTTCTTTCTTTGGGTAAACAGGATTTTTCATCCAAACCACCCAAAGACATGTTTAGCTAACTGACTTAGACAGTAACCAAAGTGGGTATTTTTCAGATTATGAAAGTAGAACACTTTTAAGAAATGTGTGAGAGTAGAGTGAGTGAGAGGTGTGAATTTGTGTATACATAAACATCATAGCTTGCGCTGCTAATCAATGAATGGAACATATGTTGCTAATTCCTTCTCAGAAGCTACTGTCGTATGGGAAGTTTCAATTCATTTTTTTTGTGGTGATGAGCTTTAAAAGTATCAAAGCTTCTCTGATAGCTATTGTGGCTACTCTTTTTTTCTTTTTAGGCTTTCATCTCTGCTACCTGGAATTTTCTTATTTTACTGTGTGGTTCATGGTCAAACCTTTAGGATTTCATTAAAAGGATAAATTGAATGCAAACTGTTCTCATTATAAGAGACACATACAAAATAACAGGTTTCCTAGATACATTTCTTTGTGAAATACCTTTTTTCCTCCCCAGGCTTTACAACTTTCCCACAGCACTTGAACATTTCAAGAAAGATGTGGAGAAAGTGGAAGTGGTCCAGAGAAGAGCAACAAGACTGAAATAATTGGGCTTGTTTAGTTTGGAAAGGAGAAGACTGAGGGGGGACATGATAGCAGTTTTTGGTTATCTAAAAAGGAGTCACAAGGAGGAGGGAGAAAAATTGTTCTTCTTAGCTTCTGAGACTAGGACAAGAAGCAATGGGCTTAAACTGCAGCAAGGGAGGCTTAGGTTAGACATTAGGAAAAATTTGTCAACTGTCAGGATGGTTAAACATTGGAATAAGTTGCCTAGGGAGGTTGTGGAATCTATCTCTGGAGATATTTAAGAGCAGGTTAGACAGACGTTTATCAGGGATGGTCTAGATGGTGTTTGGCCCTGCCATGAGGGCAGGAGACTGGACTCGATGACCTCTCAAGGTCCCTTCCAGTTCTACTGTTTTATGGTTTATTCAAGTTTAAGTCTGTGAGCATGCTTCAAAGGGAATTGTGGTAACCACAATCTAAATGAGATGTTCAAAAATATATTTACATTTATTTTTAAAATATTCTGTTCCTCTAATCTTATCACTCACCATTTTTATGAAAATTGTTTGTTTTTATAGTAAAAAATTTGGTTTCTGAACATAGTATGACAGTGTCATGTCCCACACGCAGGATAAGATTCTACTTTTACAAGTTGGCAGTGAGAAACCTGCGGCATTTCTTTCTCTGTTTATTGCAGTTAATAGCTTCAAAGCCTGTAAATAACTGGTCAGATAAATTGGTCAGACAGCTGGGGAATTCCCCCATATAGGAAATCCCTAAGTAACACAGCCAACCATGCCAGAGTTGTAGCTGGGAGAGAGATGCATAGAGTGCACATCTAGAGTGCAAGTGTGCACCAGTGAGCCTCAGTCATTAAAATATCGTAATAGTTCAGGATTTCCAATTCACACTGCCAGCCCACTCTACAGATATAGCAAGGCAGAACACATTTTCATGTTATGTAGCAGGCACAGATGCATCTACCTAGCAGAATCACAGTTTCATTGCCTTCAGGGAGAGAATTGCACTTTAATGAACTTTTAATAGTATGGCTAATGCTTTATTTTTTTTTAAAAAAAGTAGTGTATGTGTGTTATGTCTGTGATTTCTCTGTACGACACTTCTGACTTTGGTAGGAGTTCTTCCTATGTGCAGACACAGCTTCTGTTTTGTTACCAGACCACTGTAGCCTGTATCATAGATGCTGGAACTAGAGGTGTGGAGAAGAGGGTGCTACTGCTCATACACATACACCCCCGGCCTGAAGTGGTTTCTATTGTATAGAAGGTTTATAATTTGGTTCAATGGCTCTTAGCACCCCCATTATACCAATTGTTCCAGCACGTCTGGCCCATATAGAAAAGATAGTGCTTTCTCAATGACACAAATTATTTTTGTTGGTATTTTCCTTATTCTAACATAAATGTGATAAAGAATATGACTGCTCTTTGGGGGGGGGGGAGATAAAAGAATGCTCAAAGTTTATGCCTATTGTGAGTGACAGCAAAAAAAAAAATAGATTGTGTGATAGTCTCTCATTTTCAATTTTTTTAAAAAAAATTGAATATTAAATTCTTTTTCTTAAGATTATTGGTAGGCTTTGTGCAAGAACAAGGCAGAACATTTTGTTTTCTTGCAAATGACCTTTTAGGTAATCTAAAATATGATATGGTCTGTTTTTATAGCTATTAGAACTGAATGAGTGAGAAATGAAATCCTGGCTCCACTGAAGTCAATGGTAAAACTGCCATTGTTTTGGTTAGAGGTAGGATTTCAGCCTACTTCTCTGTAACATACAGTAATATAGCATCCTACCTATTGCAAAATAACCATTCTGAACCTATTTTAAATTATGTACAACTTTTAAATATTAACTTTCTGACGAGTGAACAATAAATGGAGCACAGTTTTTAATCATACAGTTAAGCAAGGTGTTTCTGCTAGTGAACTTCAGCTATTCTATCTAAAAGTTAAATCTGTGGGGGGAATGCCATTGGAGGCACTTTTGGAATCCAAGTTAATTGAAACATACGAACAACTGTAAGATAGAAAACTGTCTAGAAATATAGAAGTCCACAAGCACTATGGTAATGCCATCCCTTAGCAACCCAATGGGGGAAAATAATTACTTTTTTCAACCTTTTTTTGAGGTAGAGAGAGAGCGCAACAAATTAAACCAACTAATCCACTTCACTGAGCAGTTCTTAATGAAGTTTAGAGGCTTCAATTAACCACAGTTTATTAAAAGTGCTAATCTGTATTAAATGAAATACTTCAAGAAATCATATTGAAACAATGCTTCAGTAATAATCAGCAAGTCCTGACAGAGGAGCCTGCTGTGATACATAGCTGGAATGCACTGTATAATCAAATTCCACAAGATTCAAACCAAACAAAAATCAGAAAATTCCCAAGTTCTTTAAGTACAAAGTTTGTTTTCCATAGCTAAATTCTTATGCTTAGCATATTCAAAATTACGTATTTTAAAAAATACAATTAAAATCAGTACTAGAGATGCAAGTCAAAACAAGAAAGAAATTTAAAGCTGTTTAAATATTCCCACTATGAATGACCTTCATCGTGCTGCTTTGATCTCCTGAGTTGTTTTTCATGTTTCTATCATATTGATATCCACTTTACCTAGAAGTTCTAATAAACAGTGTATGTTAATTTCTTTTCAGAGCCATCTTAGAAATAACAAACTTCAAATTACTTACAATGTAAAGAGCTCCAAAAACTTTGAGTCCAAAGATAGAGTATAAAAAGAACCTTCATTAGGCAACAACATACAATAAAACTCCTTTAGTCTGGCATCCAATGCTCCGGGACTCCTGATGGTCCGGCACCATCAGGAACCCGTAAGTGCTGGGGCAGCCGGACAGGCTTCCCCCATTCAGCTGCTGCTGAAACTGACCAGCAGCTGAATCGGGGAAGCCGGGAGCAGAGCAGCTGGGGTGCTGCCGGGTTGGTCTCATAGCGCTGCCCCTCGGGGCTGTGGGACCAACCCGGCAGCACTCCAGCTGCTCTGCCCCAGGCGTCCCCAATAGCAGCTGGGGTGCTGCCGGGTTGGTCCCGCAGCCCCGAGGGGCAACGCTACAGGACCAACCGGGCAGTACCCCAGATACTCTGTCCCAGGCGTCCCCAAGAGCAGCTGGAGTGCTGCTGGGTTGGTGCCGTAGTGCCGCCCCTCAGCGCTGTGGGGCCAACCAGGCAACACCCCAGCTGCTCTATTGCAGGCATCCCCCATTCAGCTGCTGCTGAAACTGACCAGCAGCAGCTGAATCAGGGACGCCTGGGGCAGAGCCGGACTATCGTAAGGGGGGGCTGAGGGGTCTGGGGTGGCATCCCTTCCCACCCCACTCCAGACCCCTCATAGCCCCCCCCTTCTGATAGTCCGGCATATCTGATAATCTGGCACCCTCTGGGTCCTAAAGGTGCCGGATTATTGGAAGTTTACTGTAATAACTTTTTAGGGTTCTTTTAGTTCCTTAACAAAGAAAAGGGATTTAAGATTAATTTAGTTTTAGAGTATTTATTAAATGTCCTTAACAAACTAATAGTATACGATGTAAGAATGCAAAAATTGTGTTGGTATAAGATTTGTGTAAAACTAACTAAAAAATTGGCCAGCACGACTATTCAGGTTTTCAGAATCAAATCACATAAGTGCAAAGAAAATAACACGTATACAGAAGTAGAGGCTGAACCCTCTCTCCTCCAGCACCCTGGGGACCTGATCGATTCCGAACCAAAGAATTTGCTGAACCCAGGAGGTCATTATTGTCTAGCAGCATTACCAACACTTCCGCTGCTAACTGGGTTCTCAGAAGACATTTCAGAGTAAATCAGAGCTAAATAACAGCACAGAACATTGAGAGCCAGGGCTGGTGCCTGTAAATTTTTATGGGACTGTGGAAAACTTGGCCACACCCGTAAGTGGACATCTGGCTAACTAAAATCATGCCAGATCACCAATTTTGCTTGACTAGAATGTGCCAGAATTGAGAGGTTCAACCCTATACTATCTTGGGAAACTCTTGGATTAGATTTTCCCTTAGAATAGGGTGCCACTTGGTTATCAGATTCTATGCTGCTAACACAGAGGAAAAACAATTCAAAACTGGTTCACAAGACAATTTGGTCAATTATGTGCCAACTCACCCACGTCTCCTGCACATTTGATCTGTAGTAGTCAACCTTTGTTATCTTTTTCCCATTGAATGATATTAGTCTCAGGATTTGGCTTACACTCCACATATCTAACAACCTCCTACGTTTGACTGATGGTACTAAGAAGTGCGGTTTGCAAAGCTTACTCGCTTTTATGTTTGTCTACATCTAGAAAAATCTATAATCTTTAACAATGACTTGTTTTGTGTTAAGACTACTTGACAGCAGACTTATTTGAAACCTGTCAGAAAACAAAGATCCACTGTAACTCTGTGACAACCTTTAGAACACATTCCCAAGCAGAGTTGAAAATGGTCAACTGACTGATTTGTCTGCTACCTAAGCAGAAGTTTGTGTTACTTATCAACAAATCTTTGCTAAGCCATCAGCTTTCAGCTCAGTTATCATTCATGGCAGGAGTTGACGCTGCAAATGCCGATGGAGTGAAGGACAGACATGACCATAGGAAGTGTTACAGCCTTGACAGGAAATCAGAGAGGTAAAGTGAGTGAAGGAATATCTTCTATTCGACCAGTTTTTTCCATTGCAGATCTTAACTCTAGAGGGTAAAAGGAGCCACCCACATCAACAAAGTGCTCAGTGTTAGCCAGCAGATTCCTAAGTGTGAGTGGAATCGCTGGCAACAAGGAATAGACATGCCACTGAGGACATTATCCTGACAAATGGCTCAAACCCCTGCCAATAGACACTTGTTCTCTCCTGAGTTTGAGTTCTATTTGAGTTGTTTCTCTTCTAAACTCCCTGTATATAGTGGCCTTGCAAATTACCCATAGAGCATGTTGCCACTGTGTGATGAACTATTGCTGTCCAAGGCAGCCTCAACATGCAATAATTTTATTGATGTATCATGGACCTCTCCAGGATTTCCTGTAATTCACATTTCCTGTTTACACCTCCTACCTTGGTGCTCAACATGCTTAAGACATTTTGGATAGAAAAAGGATGAACAAAAATTACAAATATAATGCAAGATGATAGTCTCCCCTCCGTCAATTGTATGTGATAAATATCACCTACTTGAGTCCATGCTCAAGGATTCATACAAGGATGGGAGATAATTGGTCTGTTTCAATTCTGTTATGGTTAAATCAACATAAGAAATAAGGAAACAAAAGTCACTTGGTAGGAATTACTCATAGGTAACGGTGATAATGATAGTGTTTGCTATCTTTCCTTTTGCAAGCTTGTGTATTACAGAAATGTTGAATTAATTGGTAGAAACACATTAAGAAATTGACAGTAAACTCTTTGTGGGCAAAGAGTAGTTTTGAGAAAATGGAAATCTTCAATTCTTCGTCAAGTGGAGTCTCTGTGGGTGCTCCACTCAGGTCTCAGTGCATCCCTGTGCTGGTGATCAGAGAGTTTTGCATAGCAGAGTCCCTTGAGCTGCTCCTGCACACTCAGCCTCCCTCTCTTCCCCGGGAGCACGTGCACGGCGTGAGTCCCATCAGTTCCTTTTCAACCGTCCCTGGCTGAAGACGGAGCTCGGCAGTGCTCTTCCTCCTGAGGGAGAAAAGGTCAATTCTTAGTTAATTCTTCCCGTTACGTCATAGTTTAGTTAGTTTATCCTTTCTTTAACTGGGAAAAGAAGAAAAGCTTCCCAGAAGGCAGAACATTATCATCTTTCCTTACCTGAACGACTGCTTAATCAAGGGCCCCACCCATCACCAAACCACTATCCGGACAACTACCACCAGGGAATGTTTTTTGCGTCTAGGCTTACTTATCAACATATAAAAATCCACCTACAACCCACGCAAAAGATAGAATTAATTGGGGCATTATTAGATTGTCACAGTGAGAGCATACCTTTCTCTGCAAAGACTGTGTAGCCTGATCTGATGACTTCTAGGACCCATTTGTCTATAGCAATCTGTGACCTTGTCTAACAGGTTCAACAGGCCCCTTTATCCATGGTCTGCACGTACCTACAACTGCTAGGCCGCATGGTGGCTATGACCTTCGTGGTCCTCTTCGCAAGACTGCACATGCGTTGCCTACAGCATTGGCTCACAAACAACTATATACCAGCTCGACACAGCATTGCCAAACACCTCTCACGTTCTCCAGTGGTATTATGGTCCCTAGAGTGGTAGACATCCCCACACAACCGTCTTACTGGTATACCCTTCCACCGACCAGACCCCTTAGTCACTATAACAGATGCATCCCTTATGGGAATGGAAGCCCACTTCAGGTCAGCATCAATACAGGGCACATGGACCCAGCATGAGAGAGACCTCCATCTTGGAGCTCAGAGCCATTTGCAAGGTGTGCACCCACTTTTTGCGTCTTATAAAGGGCAGAACGATTCATGTCCTCACAGACAACACACCATCCATGTTTTATATCAACCGTCAGGGGGGTGATCTCACTCTCTATGTGCCAAGGCAGTCAGATTTTGAATTGGTGCATCAGGAACCACATAACGCCAAAGGCAATGTACATTCCAGGAGAACAGAACGTGAGGGCCAACAGACTGAGCAGACATTTCTCAGATCAGCACGAGTGGGAGATCAATACCAACGTCCTTCTCTCAATCTTCCACAAATGGGGCTTTCCTGACCATAGACCTCTTTGCAACACTGCACAACCGCAAATGTCACAGATTCTGCTCTTGGGCAGGACTAGGCAAGAGTTCGGAAGGGGATGCTTTCACCATCAGCTGGACAGCTCCTCTTCTTTATGCCTTCCCACCATTCCCACTCATCTCCAGAGCGATCAACAAGATTGATCTGATTGGGCCACAGTAATCCTGATAGCCCCAGCATGGCCGAGACAACCCTGGTTTCCTTACCTATCCTACCTGGCTATAGACCGGACCGATCCATCTCCCAGCATTTCCAAATATTCTCCCACAATGCCACGGTACTATATACCACCTCAATATCAAGACTATGAAACTTACAGTTTGGCTCTTCAATGGTTCCAGAATGAAGAACTTACCTGCTCAGACAGGGTCAATCAAGCTGTTCTAAACAGCTTTCGTACCTCCACGAGCAACACTTACCAGAACAAATGGGTGCGTTTCCACATTGTTGCATGAGACACAATCTGCATCCACAGTTCCCATACCTATCTTACTTGACTACCTTATGGTCCTCAACGATGCTGGCCTCTCCATCAGCTCCGTCTGAGTCCATCTGTCCGTGATCAAAGCCTTCCATGACTCAGTAGACGGCTTCTCCCTTTTCACACACCCATTGGTAAAGCGTTTTCTCACAGGCCTGCAGAAAATGCAGCCAAACATCTGCCCTCCAGTACCTTGACATTCTTACCAAGCCTCCATTTGAACCACTAGCCACTATATCATCACAATACCTATCTATGAAGGTTGCATTTATAGTGGCGATAACATCAGCTAGAAGGATAGGAGAGATTGCAGCCTTCAGGGCAGGCCCGCCCTTCACTACATTCACCAGGGATAAAGTCATACTTATACCCCATACCAGGTCTCTGCCTAAGGTTATATCTAACTTTCACATAAAGGAGCCCATTTACTTACCAGCCTATTTCCCTAAACCTTGGATGCGAGGAGGGCAATTGCGTTCTACCTTGATAGAACCAGCAGACCAGGAAGTCAGTCAGACTTTGTTGCATGGTCAGGACCACACATAGGAACAGCAGTTTCCGCTCAGCGCCTATCCAAATGGATCGCAGGCTGCATACGCACTGCCTATGAACTTAAGGGCAGACAGCCATGACAACCCATTAGGGTGCACTTCACACGAGCGATGGCCACCACAACAGCCTCCTCAATAATGTACCACTGACCGACATTTCTAGAGCAGCCACATAGTCTTCACACCATAATTTCAGCATCACTATGCCTTTCACAGCGGGCTGATACCTTCCACCTCTCTAGCAGAGGCGGTTCTTCCCTCTTCCACCTAGAGACACTCCAATGCCCACCTCCATTAGATGGATACTGCTGTGGAGCACTCAGAGGGACACCGCTCGATGAAGTAGTAGTTACTCACCCTGTGCAGTAATGGTGGTAGTTCTAGATGTGTGTCCCTCTGCGTTCTCCACTACCCTCCCGTCCTCCCCTCTGCTTGGAGTCTCTGGGACTTCAGATAGAAAAGGAAGAGATGGGACTCGCACTGTGCACACGCGACATGGCCTCCGGGGGCAGAGAGGGGGGTCAGAGGCTGAGTGTACAAGCATAGCGCGAGGGGCACTGCTATGCAAAACTCTCCAATTGCCAGCGCAGGGACGCACTGAGACCTGAGTGGAGCACATACAGGGGGACACATCTTGAAGAACGACCATTACTGCACAGGGTGAATAACTTTTTCTTCCTGCCTTATACACAGACTGCTTACAACTGCATTCATTGCGGGGGGTGGGAAAGGAAAGGGGGAGGGAGAGAGTTTACTCTAATAGAAACACTCGGAGAAAACATGAGGAAGTCTGGTCCTGCATTGAACCATTCATACTTTTTCAGCTTAGTATATATTAGCCTTTGGTACTCATAGGTAAGGTTTTCACTTACCTATATAACACATTAGTGGTCTCCAACCTTTTTACACCCAAGATCACTTTTTACATCTCAGAACAGGCGAAGATCTACTGCCCCGCCCCTTCATTGAAGCCCCGCCCTCTCTATTCTTCTCCTGTCCATCACTTGCTATCCCCAGCCCTTACTTACACACTCTGATAAACAGTTTATTTTAAAATTATGTGATACGTACAATTAAAATCACATACAATTAAAATCACATGTTTATAGTTATGAAATAAATGGTCTGTTTTTTATTCATGCTATTTAAATCTAAAATGAAGCATTTATAATTATACATTTTGTGGGGACAGAGTACTGTGGCTGGGGGCAGGGGAGAGGGAACAGGGTGCTGGGAGGGCAGAGAACAGGATTCTGCAGCAGGGGACAGAGTGCCAGTAGGGACAGAGTTCGGGGAGTGGGGACGTGAATGGGGACAGAATTCAAGGAGTGGGGACAGGAGAGTGGGAACAGTTCTGTAGCTGGGGACAGAGTTCGGAGAGTGGGGACAGGAATGGGGACAGCATTCTGTAGTTGAGGACAGGGGAGTGGGATGCCAATAGAGGCAGAGAGTCCCCTGCATCTCCTTCCTCCCAGCATTCCCCGCCACGGAAACCAGCGTGTGCCTGCCCAGGGGGCCGATCCCCCACACACAGGGAAGCCTCGCGCGTGCCTGCCCCAAGGCGAACCTCCTGTGCAGGAAAGCCTCACCCGCGCGCCTGCCCAGAGGGCCGACCCCCCCCCCCCCACCCGCGCACCTGCCCAGAGGGCCAACCCCACCACCCGTGCAGGGAAGCCCCGCGCGTGTGTGCCTGCCCCGGGGCCGACCCCCCCCACCCACGCAGGGAAGCCCTGTGCCCACGCCTGCCCCGGGGCCAAACCCCCCGTGCAGGAAAGCCTCACGCGTGCTCACCTGCCCCGGGGCCAACCCCCCGCCACCCTACTGTGCAGGAAAGCCTCGCATAAGGGCCTAATTCAAGAAAACATGCTTAACATTAAGCATAAACCTAAGTCATATTAATTTCAGTTGAAATTCAGCATGTGCTTAAGTACTTTCCAGAATGAAGTTCTAGCATGGGAGAGCAAATGGGGTATAATATAATAAAATCTTGTTAGCAAATATTAGCAAAAGTAATAAATGCAATTATTAAAATTATATTAAATAAAAACTTATGTGAGCATCAAAGTCCATCACAACATTTTGTATAAATGGGGAAGGATTTAAAAAGACTGAATAGTTTGATACATGCATTCTTCTATTACGTGAAAGATATGGTATTTGTAGATAAAAGTTTAAGTACTATGTATTTCTGTATGTGACAGTTCCTCTCTTTAAGGGAACAGAGGTAAGCATTTTGGATCCCAAATTTTGACCCTTTTCTTTCTGGCATTAAGACCACCGTTAGTCAAAGTCAATGTAATCTTTCAAATGTATGTGAAATAGATAGATTAATGTCAATGAGGCTTTTTGAAAGACAAAATTAACAAATTTAATGTGTAATGGCCAGGAGGAATAAAATAATAGTAAATAACTATGCATAATAAATAACTGAATGCATACACTGATGGAAAATAGTTCAGTAGGAAAACAGATTTCAATTTCAGACTCCTAGAATGTGATTATGATTCTAACCAACCATCAACAAAATATTTTTAAATAGTGTATATTCCCTCATATCAGAAATTCCATTCCTTTTCCTTACCTCCCTTCCACTCCCATTTGGTTGTAAACTTCTGTTTTATGTATTATCCTGACTGATATAAGCATGAAATACAATTCAAATCAAATAGGGAATTTTTTTAACTTATAAATGTACTACTAATTTAAAAAAGATGAATTTGTGTAGTGATGATTAAGTGAGAGAAGAAGGTATTAGCAAAAATATTTTTTGATCTAGACCTATTTTAAGATCATCTGAATTGCATAATCCCTAATTAATTTGAAAAAGTATCTAAAAAAAATAGTAATGCACAGATTTAGTTCAGGTTCTAATTGGACTTTGTGTCCATTTACAAATACAAAATTGCTGAACCATAATCGTATTAAATGTGTCACTTGGCTCACTACCCAATTAATCATGCATTCCACATGACAATACTATACCTGCATAGCATAAGGAAAGTTCATACAAGCAGTTTGTACTGTTCTCGAATTCCAAATCAAGTTTCATCTGGACAGTTACAAATTACTCATCCACTTGAATGTTAATGTTCATATTCTGGCTATATTTCCTCATCTATTTTTGTTTGTAGCTAGGCAAAATATATTGTAGACACTAGATGAAGAGATTAATTGTTTAAAGAGGTTGATTTTAAAAAATGTAATATCCAGAGGAATTCAGTAGTGGTGCTGCTAATTATGGTTGTCTCCACAATTTTACTCTAAATCTTACTTGTTATGTATTTACTACAGAACTGAAAAAAAAAATGCCCCCGGTGGAAACTTGGTACTTTATTCAGATCCTCCCCCAAAAGTGATATTTTTTTCTTTTGGAAATTAAATATTCAAAATTCTGACGTTGTTTAGTCTGTGCTGGAGTTAATTGATTTTAATCAGTTCATTGCAAGAGAAGTGGTACCACAGTATTCTTCTTCGAGAGATGTCCCTGTGGATGCTCCACATTAGGTGTCTTTGAGCCCTTGCACCATGAATCAGAGACTTCAGAGCCGTGTGCTCTCAGTGTGCTGGCATCGTGCATGTACAAGTCTCCCCAAATCCCGCTTCAGTTCCTTCTCTATCATCCCCAGCCAGAAACGGAGCTCTGTAGTGTTCCTGACAACTTGGTTCCTCATTCTTTACAATTAGATAAATAAAACTGTTCTGCTTATTTCTTAGGTAGTTTACATCAAGGTTTTTATTCTCTCATTTGGGAGAACACCCAACTTTCTCCCCCGTTTTTTTTCTCTAATTAGTAGAATGCCTGACACTCCAGCATTTAAACGTTTCTCCTCATGCAACAAGCCTACTCCAGTTTCTAATGGGCACTCCCAATGTGTCCACTGCCTTAGGGAAGCCCATGTCTCTCAAAAGTTCCCCACTGCTCAAAACTAAAATCAAAAGCTCAAGTCAGAGACCTCCCTCTTAAATTAATATTACTTGAAAAATCATTACGATCTGCCTCTAGCACATGGCAAGATTCTGAGGCTTCCCAGTCTTAGAGTCAAAAAGCCTGTGAAAAAATGAGCTTCTTTGGTTCCACAGAACCCTCCAGCACCAAAAACCCTCACCATCACTCTTAGTGCTGAGAACATCCACGGCACCTTGCTTCAGTGCCTATGACCTGCCCCCTAGTATGGAAACCCAAGGATGCCATCTCCAATGCCCTATCCACCACAGTGGCAGTATTGGATCCCATGGGACTCACGCCACAGACATCAGTCTACCATGAAGCACGTCACATCAAAGCAACAGTCTCCTCCACCTCAATCACCATCTCCACATTGTCAGCAAGAGGACACAGAAGTTACTCAGACCCAACTCCAGATAGCTCTCTGGATACTAACTTCTCTTCCTTGCCTGATGAAGCCATAATGCCCCCACCTTCTGCCACAACTGATGACTTCTTGCATTTCCAGAACCTCTTTTTGCATGTTTCTTTGGAACTCAACTTCCTGCTGCAAGAGGTTGCAGAGAACCAACACGAGCTTACGAACAACTCCAGTTGGTAACATCTTCAAAAATAGCCCTGCTTATTAACTCAGCAATCATGAAGCCTGCTAAAACCATTTTGCACCACCACCATCACACCTACCTGTAAAAGGGAGGACAGAAAGTACTTTGTCCCATCCAAGAGCTCTGAGTTCCTGTTTCACCTAATTAACTGGTGGCTGCCCATCAGAAAAATAAACAGCAGCATTTCAGATACACCCTCCAACCACGACAGTAAAAGGCCCAGCCTATTTAGATGTAAGGTCTATGTCATCCATGCTGCAGTTTTGAATGGACAATTATGCTGCCTTGCTGAACAAATATGACAACAGAAACTATTCCAAATGTAATGACTTAATTGCTGACATACTGGAGGCAAAGTGACAACAATTTAAAGCTGTAATTGCTGAGGGACACACAATCTCCTGAACAGCATTGCAGACAACTCTTGACATGGCAGACACAGCTTGAGGTCCATGGCTACTGTAGTTGTCATGAGGTGAGCCTTCTGGTTTAACTTGGCTTCCTTCCCCAGAGAGATGTAATCTGCCATTGAGGATCTCCCCTTTGACTGTGAAAAATTGTTCGTAGCCAACACCACCAAGGTTCTGCATACTATGAGAGATTCTAGGGTAACACTTTGATCCCTCAGCATCCATAATCCAACACCTAGGATGTGAGAGATTAGGTATCAGCCATACCCCAGACCAAGATACCCCCAGTATACCCAATACTATCCTAGGCGGGACCAACAGATGTGTAACAGGAATAGGTCCCAACGCCATCGCCCACCTTCCAATACTATGCAACAATCCCAGCAGCCCGATAAGCAGATTAGAGGCATGTGTTGTGCGTTTGGAAAATAACTCACCTTCTCCATCATCACCATCCTCACCTAAACCTTTTCAACACCGTCAACACTGCCTATTACCCTTTTACTATAATTGGATATCCATAACATCGGATAGATGGGTGCTACAGATAATCAAGTATGGCTACACCACTCCCTTTATGACCACACCCTCTCCTCAACCTCCTATCCCATCCCTCTTTAGGGACAACTTTCACAACAGGGGGTACAAGATCTCCTTCCTAACTGTCAGGGTGCCTAAACACTGGAATAAATTGCCTAGGGAGGTTGTGGATTCTCCATCACCGGAGATATTTAAGAGCAGGTTGGACAGACATCTATCAGGGATGATCTAGATGGTGTTTGGCCCTGCGGTGAGGGCAGGGGACTGGTCTTGATGATCTCTCAAGGTCCCTTCTGGTTCTAGTATTCTATGATTCTATGAATAAGTATATGCAGAAGCAGAGATTTAAAATTATAATACTTGCTACCATTATCCCAGCATTGGATTGGGGCAACTGGTTCTCATCCCCCAACTTGCAAGACACATACTTTTATATGTTTATTCACCTAGCTCATAGATGTTTTCTTTGATTTGTCCTAGGTCCTAATCGTTATTAATACAAGGTACTATCATTCAGCCTATCTACCAGTCCAAGGGTATTCTTGAAGGTACTATCAGTCGTCACGGCTGACTTAAGACGACAAAACATTATCATATTTCCTTACCTGGATGACTGTCTCCTTAAAGCATGTGTGGCAGGGTGTTGCCCTGCACTTGCCCTTTAAGGGGCTGAGACCTGGACTCAGGGGAAGCCCAGCTGAGGCAGTTAAGGAGGGCCCAGCTAAAGGCTATAAGAGCAGCTCCCGCCTGCTTGCCTCCAATGAGAGAGGCTTCGGCCTAGCAAACCCAGGCTACCTGGCCTGAGGCCCTAGGGGCTACAAGGAGGCAGTCCTGGAGGGTGGGGCTTGCATGGAGGCAGCCCTAAAAGCCCGGGCTGCAAGGAGGCAACCACAGTTCGCAAGGAGGCAGCTGCGGTAGGCTGGGGGAGTCTGAGCCAGGGAAGCCCCAGGCCATAAGTCCGCAAGGCAGGAGGCAACCGGGCAGGCAGTGGTAGAAGTTTAATGTAGATAAGTGTAAAGTAATGCACGTTGGAAAAAATAACCCCAACTATACCTATAGTATGATGGGGGGCTAATTTGGCTACGACAAATCAGGAAAGATCTTGGAGTTATCATGGATAGTTCTCTGAAAACTTCCACACAGTGTGCTGTGGCGGTCAAAAAGGCAAATAGAATGTTAGGAATTATTAAGAAAGGGATAGAAAATAAGACACAGAATATCTTACTGCCCCTGTATAAAACTGCCCCTGTATAAAACTATGGTACGCCCACATCTTGAGCACTGTGTACAGATGTGGTCTCCTCACCTCAAAAAGATATTTTGGCCTTGGAAAGGATTCAGAAAAGGGCAACTAAAATGATTAGGGGTTTGGAACGGGTCCAATATGAAGAGAGGCTAAAGTGACTGGGACTTTTCAGTTTGGAAAAGAGGAGACTGAGGGGGGATGTGATAGAAGTATATAAAATCATGAGTGTTGTAGAGAGGATGAATGAAGAAAAGTTATTTATTAGTTCCCATAATAGAAGAACTAGAGGACACCAAATGAAATTAATGGATAGCAGGTTTAAAACTAATAAGTGAAAGTTTTTCTTCACACAGCGCATAGTCAACCTGTGGAACTCCTGGCCAGAGGAGGCTAGGACTATAACAGAGTTTAAAGAGAAGCTAGATAAATTCATGGAGGTTAGGTCCATAAAAGGCTATTAGCCAGGGGGTAGGAATGGTGTCCCTGGCCTCTGTTTGTCAGAGGCTAGAGATGGATGTCACGAGACAAATCGCTTGATCATTGTCTTCGGTCCACCCTCTCCGGGGCACTTGGTGCTGGCCACTGTCAGCAGACGGTCTACTGGGCTAGATGGACCTTTGGTCTGACCCAGTACAGTCATTCTTATGTTCTTATGTAAGAACTGGGGGTCCTGGGGAGTGGGGAAGACCCTGGAGGAGGAGCAGAGGAAGAACAATGATCCCCCTCCCTCCCCGGAAGGGGGCGCAGACCAAGATCGGAGTGGTCACTGCCGGAGGGAAGTGCCCTGAAGAGAACACGTCACCCAAAGGGGGCGCGTCGGCGTCAGACCGGCCAGCTACTTCCCCAAAGCCACCCTGAGGGAAGAAGCTGTGTGTGTGACAGTGAGTCAAACCCATAACACATGTTCCAAACTCGACTTCCAGTGCAGTACCTCCATCACAATGTGTGTCTTCTAATGTCTCTGTCAGCATATAAATAAAAAGTGTACTACTCTTAACACAGACTATACAATTCATAGGGGCTCAGTTGGACTTTACAACAGCCACAGCCTCTCTTTCCACAGACAGGTTTCATGAAATAAGGGAATTGGTCCACAAGCTACAATCCAGTCCCAGAGTGATAGCGTACGGTTACTGGGGTGCATGGCCGCATGCAACTTTGTAGTAACAAACACATGGCTTCACATGCTGTGACTCCAGGGTTTGCTCAGAAGGGTGTACAGACTGAACATACTCCCACTCTCCAAACCCCTGTCCATCCCCACAACGGTGAGGCAATTCCTCCATTGGTGGACTGTATACATAAACCTTTGCTCGCGGGTTCCCTTTTTCACCCAGGAACTTACCATAACTACAGATGCCTCCCTCACAGAGCTGGGAGCACACCTAGCTCACCACACGGCACAGGGCCTGTGGCCCAATGCAGAAAGAACTCTGCATATAAACGTCCTAGAACGTCGAGCCACAAAGTATGCCTGTGGACAATTCCTCCCCCTCATTACGAACAACCATGTCAGAATATATACAGACAATGTAGCGGCTATGTTTTATATAAACCGTCAAGGGGGCACCCGCTTACGTGCACTATGTGCGTGTGACAGTGAGTCAAACCCATAACACATGTTCCAAACTCGACCCTATGGAACTGGTGCATAAAACAAGAGTCACAATCACTGCCTTTCATCTTCCAGGCAATCTCAACACATCTGCCAATGTGCTTTGCAGAGCTCTAACCCCCAAATATGAGTGGCAAATCAATCAGGATATTAGACCATAGACTTTTTTCCTACTCAAGCCAACAAGAAGTGCCATCTCTTCTGTTCCAGAGCGGATATGAGAAAGGGATCTCTAGAGGATACCTTCCTAAAAGTTAGACATCTCATCTTCTACATGCATCCCCTCCAATATCCCTTCTAAACATCCACAAAATAAGAACAGACAGAGCGGGAGCTCTATCATGGACAGGACAGCCTTGGTTCCCATTCCTAACCACAAGGTCATTGGTCCCACCAGACTTTACTGGTTATTCCAGATGATCTCTTCTAACTGGGAATCCACATGAACTCCCCCAGCCGTACATGTTGCCCCTCAAAGCATGGTACCTGGATTGTTCTCTGCCCAAGAATTAGAATTGCTCATCCAATGAGTGCTGCTGCACAGTAGAGCCCAGAAACATACAGCTTTGCAATCACCTCATGTGGAATACCCACAGGGATTTCTCTTGAAGAGGAAGAGATTACTCACCTGTGCAGTAACTGACATTCTTCAAGATGGGTGCCCCTGTGGGTGCTCTACTAGCCGTCATTCCTCCCTTCTACTTTGGAGTTTTGTATCTTTTCAAAGGGGTCTCTCTCAGAAATAGAAAAGGAACTAAAGGGGGGGCTCATGCACGCGTGATGCCAGTACACTGAGAGTGTACAGTTCAGGGTCCGTGCATGTGCAACTTCAGGGACACCACTCTGAAGACTCCAACCCATGGCATAGGGGTGCACCGACACCTAGTGTGGAGCACCAATGTGGACACTCATCTTGAAGAACATCAATTACTGCACAGATGAGTAACCTCCTCTTATCCATCTCCCATTGTAGTACGATTACTCTTTTGTCTGTTTAAAGACTTCTGGTTTTTAAAGTTGGCTTCAACTTTGTTTTCTCTCATACACTTTCATTCAGAAAGCACTTGTGATTGTGCTTAACTTTAATCACCTGCCTAAATCCATTCCTGTTCAGCAAAGTATTTAAGCCCCATTGAAGTCAGCAGGAATTAAACACATGATAATGGGTTTTGCTGAATAAGTACAATGTTAAACATATGCCTAGAGTTAAGTATATGCTAAATTCCGTTCCTGTGTTGATGCTGGGGTTAGGATTTGTTCTCACCAGGATACATTTTAAGACCACCATCTTAGTGAATTTGTATGGTTCTGATCCATGTATCACCAAGTCCTTTTGAAAATCTGGTCCCAGATAAATTATAATAGTAACTATAGATTACTCTTCTCAGTGCAATTTCAGATACTCAAATATGCATACAAATGGGAAGTCAATAGCATAAAATGTCTTCTACCACAGTACTAAACTGTTTCTAATTACGTTAAAAATGACCTGATTATGTCACGGTTCTTAGGGAGGAGGAAACGCCAAACTTTGTAGATGTATTTGTTTAATAAATCTAACTGATGTTCTTCTCTTAAAAAATCTGTTTCTAAGAGCTTATTTCAAGAAATACATTTTTAGATTTATATGCTGGATTTACAGTATTCCTTCAAAAGCTGTCATTTTTCAACCTTTTTTTTTCATTTGTAGAGCCCTAAAAAGATTTGAGTGACAGTGCAGACACCCTTCAAAAGGTTAAACACCACTGTTCAAAAGGATATTTTTGAAGAATAATTGGGTCACAAGCATTTCTGGAGGAAAAACAAAAAACAGATTGGTCTGACAAAAAATAAAAGAACTTGCTGTGGATAGGTCAGTCGAAGCATCAGATTAATCTCATGATGGCTGTTTCCTGCTGTTTCATATCATACTAGTCCGCAACTGGATAGGAGCATTGCAAAGGAACACAGGAATTGGAGCATTATTTATGTACTTGTGCAATGGAGATAGAATCAAGCTACTTGAATGCCTTTCTCAAGCCTACTCAAAACAGAATGATTGACACTGCAAAGGAAAAAGTGTCCATTATGGCTGCAAGAGCCATTGACTTGACAGGAGCAGCTGTGAAGTAGCACCATTCCACTAGAGACATTCTGACTGTGGAGTGCCCATGCCAGCAGATTGTCTCAGCAGCAGTGCCGGGGCGCCCTGACGAGTGGTGTTTCCAGTTTCTTTATGAATATGCAACTTCTCTTCATGTCGATGGCATTCCTCAAAAGGTACAAGCATGAAGGAGATGAAGTCGAGGCCGTCTTCCCTCTGGGAGCATATTTCCCCATCTTTGCACAAAGACAGTGTGAGCACTAGCTTAGTGACTGCCCCTTGTATGGGTGCTTCTCCGGCCCAGCCAGTTTGTACGTCTGATAAGAGGCAGCCGTAGTCTGTGTCAAAATGTCCACTACGGACTCATTGGGTACATCTAACCCTGAAGTTTACAGGATCTTTCAAAATGGGGCATTTCTGTCTAAAGATCCCTGTCTTGACTGCAGGGGCTTTTTTCTGAAAAGCTGCTTTTCCAAAAAAAAATGCCGCAGCTGCCATTATGTAAATGAAGCGTGGGAAATTCAAATCCCGGCTTCATTTACAATTTCAATACTTCTAATTTACATCCCTTTATCGAAAAAGGATGTAGTTTAGATGTACCCATTTTGTTGAGATACTTTCTAGTTGCACCCATGTGATTTTTAGCACTGTATTGCTAATTTTCCCCTACATCGCACAGCGTCAACTAGTACTGTATGCTCTTAGTAGTATCCTATATGCTGTTCCCTTTGCCTCGCGTTTGTATCATGAATATTTTTGCTAATATATTTGGCTTACTGTACGCATGATTTTTGTTGCAATTGTCACTCAGTTAAAAGGTCATTTCAGTTGTGCTGTCCAGGGAGCATAGACTCTGAGCGCCTTGATTCAAGCTGGAACTTTCAGGTTCCCAACTCTGTAGCAGGGTCCTTGGAAACACTAGAAGTCGTGGCATGGCAGGGTTGCCATGAGACCACACATTCTGGAAATCCGGGAATCTCTGACCCCATGACAGCCCATGTGATGAGGCTGCCATGGACCTCAACAGTCCCCTGAGCTGCAGACTCTAGAAACCAGTCCCAAACAGCCTGCCTGGTGAACTGGCAGGGAATGAAGCAGGTTTCTTCTGGAAACCTTTGTATGATTGCACTAAATTTCATCAAATCCAACAATTTCTGAGATATTTTGTATTGGTTGGAAAATTTCCAATCAGATCTACTTCTGACCTCAGTCTGTCTCTACTGTTCTTACAATCAGGAAACCTTCTACAGGCCAGCTGTAGCAGCAGGCGTAACACCCCATTCAGGAGTCACTTGGCAAATTTACCTGCAAAAAGAGGACGTGGGTGGAATTTGAGAGCTGAAAGCTTTAGTTTTGATGGAAATTTTTTTTAAACTATGATGGCCAAGATATCAGTGCAGTTATTTGTAACCTAAACGACTAATGGTGAACCTCACATTTCCATTGTAAGCCTTCATTGCCTTAAAAACATCCTTTTTTGCAACTATACCCCAAAGGCAATGGATCCTTAATGCCTGGATATAGATGTAAATCTTATAGTACAGATTAAGAAAATTTCAATCAATAGTCATTCTGCTTTAAGGTTGTCGAAAAAAGGTCTTTTTCAAAAACCAAGTACGGATTGTTTTTAATATTTTAAAAAAGAAAATCATAGATGGGGAAAGGAGTATGTCATATTTCTGGGGTTGTCATATTTGAGAAAGCTGTTCTATGCTTTTAGTTTCTAGAGTAATTTGATTTCTCTAGAGTTTGTTAATCATAGCCTTGTGTGTAGAATATTTGAGCATTTTCTGTAATATCTTTCTGTACTTTGCTTCCATTGTAGAAATCCCTCTGCTACTATTTCTGCAAAGGCCCATTAATGTGCCCAGTCACACATTAAAGCAAAAATGAGTGACTTTGGCAGGCAGTCCAAATTTGTGTCTAATAACCTTCAACAGCCTGAGTAATGTCAAATTAGTCCTGCATATCACACAGAAAACTTATGAGGACCGCTTTGTTTTCTCATTAGCATTCAGGCCACATCATTAAAGTCCTCTTTGAAAAGGAGGAAAATTTGAATAGAAAACTAAAATATTTCCATAATGCTTAATCTTAAACCCTTCATTGTACTAGATGGAAATATAAATATTTTTACTTTTATACTGCTTGAAATACGTGCTTGTAGATTGCTCCCTATAAGTAAAATTGAATTTGTTCTTTGTACCATATCATAACACTATCCATATATCAGATCATGCTACATACAAATAGAAGATAGTCTTACATTTTCCCTATTAGAATTTTTTTAATTCACTATTTGTGGGCAAAGCATTGCAAACATTAAGGCTGTGTCTACACTAGCACGATCTGGCGCAAAAGTGGCCTCTCTTGCGCAAAAACTTGCTACCTGTCTGCACTGGCCACATGTTCTTGCGCAAGTAAACTGACGTTCTAATGTATAAAATCAGGGCTTCTTGTGCAATAACTCTGGCGCTCCTGCTCAGGAATAAGCCCTCTTGTGCAAGAGCTCTTCCAGAAGAGGCCAGTGTAGACAGGCAACATGAATTTCTTTCAAAAGAAAGCCCTCTGATTAAAATGGCCATCAGAGCTTTCTTGCGCAAGAGAGCATCTACACTGGCATGGATGCTCTTGCGCAAAAGCACATACCAGTGTAGATGCTCTCTTCTGGAAGAGCTTTTGCAGAAGAACTCTTCCGCAAAAGAGTTTTTGCGTGAGAACGCACCAGTGTAGACGTAGCCAGCAGCATTCAACATAAGGAACTCTTCTCTCCAAATCTCTCAGTTGCAGGCCCCACGCTATATCTCAAGAAGTTTCAGATTCTTCTTGTATTACACGGGTTAAATTTCTTCCAAATATAACGTAAAAGTTATGTTGGGTGACTTCTGATGATAAATGGCCATATTTTATTCCCTCCTACTGTGTGATGAATACAGCTTGTTTTTTTTTTAATGTGAATTGGTGACTGCTTTTGGACCCACTTAGATGATTCAGTTTTCTTGGTATCAAATAGAAAAGGAACACAGTTTACAGGAAGCAAGCTATAGTAAGTGAAGATTTAATGTCCTGGCCTCTATAGTACTACAAGTAAAACATGCCACATAAGTCAGAGGAACATTGCAAAAGTCATTTGCGGGCAAAATAATGCTTCAGTTAGAGAAGTATCCCATCTGTAAAAGTAGCCCATGCCCAGTGTTTCAGCTAAGACACTAACACATCATAATGCACTTAATTGTGTAATGGGGAAAGAGAAATTTCTTCTGATTACTAGTAGCAATAAGCTTATTTTTTTGAAGCGCCTGAATGCTATGATTCGTAACTTTGACTTAGCTAAACTAACAGCAAATACTGTTCCTGTTCAAGTTGAGAGGATAGGCATCTAAGGGTTTATTTGTACTGCAGCACAAATTCACACTCAAGCCTAACCCCCCTTTCATCTACACACAAATTATACTAATCAGGGCTTAGAACCTAGGTTGCAGGACCCTATGGGGTGGAGGTTATGAGCCTAGAGTCAAGACAGGGCCCAAAATTCAAGGTCTGTGCCTTACAATGTAGACACACACCACTGGAGATATGCTGTAGAAGTCGATCAAAAGTACAGGCAGTCCCCGGGTTACGTACAAGATAGGGACTGTAGGTTTGTTCTTAAGTTGAATCTGTATGTAAGTCGGAACTGGCGTCCAGATTCAACTTAAGAACCCCAGGCATCCCCAAGTCAGCTGCTGCTGAAACTGATCAGCGGCTGATTCCAGGAAGCCCGGGGCAGGGGCTTCCTGTAGTCAGCCACTGGTCAGTTTCAGCAGCGGCTGACTTGAGGACGCCTGGGGCAGAGCAGCTGGGGTGCTGCTGGGTTGGTCCAGTAGCGCCGCCGCTCCTCGGCGCTACTGGACCAACCCAGCAGCACCCAAGCTGCTCTGCCCCAGGCGTCCTGATTCAGCCGCTGCTGAAACTGACCAGCAGTGGCTGAATCAGGACGCCTGGGGCAGAGCAGCTGGGGTGCTGCCCGGTTGGTCCAGTAGCGCCCAGAGCGGCGCTACGGGACCAACTGGCAGCGCCCCAGCTGCTGTACCACAGGTGTCCAGAGCAAAGCCACGGAGCACGGGGGCAGCGGGACAGCCTAGACGCGCCGTGGGGGACGGGGGAGCAAAGCGATGGAACACGCGGGCAGCGGACAGCCCAGACGCGTCTGGGCTGTCCGCTGCCCGCGTGCTCCGCGGTTTTGCTCTGCTTTGCCCCCCCGTACCCCTGGTCTGCAGACCAGGGGGACGGGAGGGGGGGGCAAAGCAGAGCAAAGCAGAGCCAAGCCGCGGAGCGCGGGGTCAGCTGACAGCCCAGACGCATCTGGGCTGTCAGCTGGCCGCTGCTCCGCGGCTTGGCTCTGCTTTGCCCCCCCCCCCGTCCCCCTGGTTTGCAGACCAGGGGGACGGGGGGGGGAACGGGGGGGGCCAAAGCAGAGCCAAGCCGCGGAGCGCACGGTCAGCTGACAGCCCTGCTCCGCGGCTTGGCTCTGCTTTGCTCTGCTTTGCCCCCACTTCCCCCCGTCCCCCTGGTCTGCAAAGCAGAGCCAAGCCGCGGAGCACGTGGGCAGCGGACAGCCGAGGGGACGGGGGGGGGGGCAAAGCAGAGCCAAGCTGCGGAGCGCGCGGTCAGCTGACAGCCCTGTCCACTGCCCGCGTGTTCCGCCGCTTTGCTTCCTCTCCCTGGTCTGCTGGAGACCAGGGAGAGGAAGGGCCCCATTCGTAACTGTGGATCCGACGTAAGTTGGATCCGCATAACTCGGGGACTGCCTGTATTTCAGAATCCTCTGGGCTTTCGTTGTCCTCTGGCTAGTCAAGTTTTCCATATAGCACCACGAACAAAGGCTGGAGCTGCTACACTTTGGAAGGACTCTAGGAAGTCTGGGAGATGGTTTGTCTAGATATACCCTTAAGGTAAGTCTAGTCTACAAGCCTCTTTTGAAAAAGAGCATCTAGACAACAAAAAGATTTTTTTTGAAAAAGCGGCTTGCTTTTTTGAAATAGAGTCTAGACACTCTCTTTTGAAAAAGCCCTGTTTTCATGCAATAGCGCCTTTTTTGGAAAGTCATCTTTTGAAAAAAAGGCGCTATTCCTCACAAATGAGGTTTACCAAAGTCAACAAAACCGCCATGTTCTTTTGAATTACTGTCGACAGAATGTGGCGGTAGTTTAGAGACAGGTGAAGTTTTTTTTAAAAAACCCTGTAGTCTAGACACACCCTAAGTGACTTTGGATCATCAATCCTTTTGACTTTCAATGGGACTGGTGTCCTTGAAATAATTTAGTTGCTTTTGAAAATTCCACTTGTAAATATCTAACCCATATTTTAAATGTGTGAAGTTATGTACTTTGGAAATATTCTGGTGTCTGTCCAACTGCATTAGCCCACTCTAAAGCAGATGACAAACTTTTTTTCAGCACTGCTTCTGCCTTGCTGAAGGTTTTTGTTTGTATTGTCCAGGTATATTAGTGAGATTGTGACAATGAAAGCTGGTTTTTCCAGCTAAGCTGAGTTTTAGCAGAAATTATCCTCCCTAACAGTACTGCTTTTGGGTTCCTTGTTAATTATTTGTGTTAGTCTAAGTTTCCAATTCTTAGATTAGCAGTTAAGCATCATTGCTACTTAGTATGTTACCTTCTTGTAGAGTTTCTTGTCCTGTGAGACTTCTGCTGCTAGCTTTTTAATAATCATTGTAATCTCCCATGTGAAATGGATATTCAGCTCATCACTAATGACTGTTCCTGGTTTTAGGACTCCCGATTTCACTTCATTAGCAATGAACTGAGTTTTACATTTTATAGCATTTATGCTGTACCTTTCTAAACCTGCAGCCTTTTTTAAAAAGCTTTGCTTAAGAAACTGGAGTACTGTTGCCTTGTGTGACTTACACAATATAAAATGGTGCTCCCTGCAATGAATGTATGGACTATTCTGTTTATTAATACTCTTATTGGTCTTTCAAGCTCATCAGGAGCACCTCAGCTCTGCTCCTGCAAAGTATTTAAGTAGATGTTCCACTTCAAAGTGAAGTTTGGGTGCTTATGCAATCATCCAAACCTTCTGATGTCTATCTTGTCCCTCCCACTTCTCTGTTCCAGTCTCTTCCCCTTCTCCTTTCTGGCAAATCAGATCCTTCTCTTTAAAGCCACCTTACTCCTCTTCTTCTCATTCCCAAACCTCACTCTTTAACAGATTCTCATTTACCTGCTGTTTTCCTGATAACCCTGTTCTCATCTTGGTTGGTATCACACAGAAAAGATCTCTCCATTTTTCTTGATCTCTGTTTCACTGTGGCTCGCTCCACTAGTAAAATCTTATGTGCAAGAGAGAATCCCCACCACAGTAATCCCAAAATGGAGTGGAGCTTGTCCATGGGATGCCTCAGGTCACTATAACACTTTGTGAGAAATTCCAGGTGTCACTCAACCTTCCAGAGGCTACCAGTCCCTAGTGGAGTTCAGTAAGATTGGATGGTCTATCTGGCGACAAAAAGAGTATATGTGTCTGTGTGTGAAGGAGGAGAAACTCATTCAGAATTTTAAAAAGTTTAAATTGGTGTTGAGATTTGAGCTCATTCTTATTTATTTCTCAAAATTAACTGTTATACACACTGCTGCTGGGTATGGTGTACTATACCATCTAGTGGCACCGAGACCATTTACAGAGAGAACTGTCTATAGCCTTAGCTGAGAGCCAGTTGTATTTCATCTCCTATGGTAGAGGCTTATGCACTAAGCTCCAGAAGTCTCTTGTTTGGTTCTGCCTGTACGTGTTACATAATCACCCATCGAAAATATAGAATTGCTTTCTTCTCAAGTATTCAAATGCGAAGAGATGGTTTATGAAGTTCTTCTTCAGCCTTACTGTTAGACCATTGCAAGCATGCTTTGGTTTTCAAATTTGTAGTCAAGCAAGTCAAATATACATCACTGATTTTTAACTAACACAAGCATATCACAGCTGCTGCCTCTGTGTTTAAAATTCAAACCTTTGAGTATATGAAATAAATTCATGACAATTTATCACAAAACTGTTGGCAAATGCCATATTGTTGATCAACTATAACACGTACTTTGTATGTAGAGTCTTAGCTGTTGACCAATAAACATTCTATTTTCATTCTTTAGAGATTAACAATATTTCTTGTGTGGTCAGGTTCTTTCCAGTTCCATACACTGGTTCTTTTGAAGGATGTGTTTTCCTACGTTCAACTTTTTTAGAATCACACTCTCACAAGCCTTCTTTCTGAAAACAAAATACAATTTTAAAAAAAGAGCATGTCAGGGCTTGTGCCAGTTAAATCCAAGCTCTCAGGGGATTTGTTTTTCTTTTGGCGTCAGATTTGATGTTCAAATCAAGCAGTGTTTTGGGGCTGTGGATGAATGTCTATAGAACTCTTAATGAGGCTAATCCCGCAGCAGCACATTCCAAGCAGTTAATGGGTGCAAGTTCATTGCTTACTTTAACATCTCTTCGGTCAGAATGGAGTGAATGCCTTGCGTAGTGGTAGTCATGAATGTGTTATTAGCAGAATGACCAGCAGCAGTGAAATGTGGACACCACAACATACTTTGGGACTGCCTTAAACATCACCCAAATTTCATGCTCAGGTAAACATTATATATGTACATCAGCCTTTAATCTGGGTTTTTAACTTTTTTATAAGAGAGCAATATTGAGTCCAGGGAACTAAACTATGAGAAAACTTATGTCCATGGATAAAATATCAGATAATTTATTAGTTGAACTCATTGTATTAATTTGCGTTTTGCTATTTAGTACCAAGAGATCATGTCTGTGTTAGAATGAGAAACAAAGACAAAGTGTAGTATCATTTTCTACTGTATTAACTCATATTTTACATCATAATTCATGTATAGACTGATCATATCTGACTTGTGTAACAAAATTTTAAAAAGTTCAGTTCCTCTGGTCACTTATCTCTGCCTTTGATTCTATAGTGAAGACTGTTACAAACAGTTTTATTATATCTTTCGTTTCTGAGAATGAATGAATATAGATAGTACACTATTTTTCATTGCAAATTTTCTGTCTCAGGAAGCTCTTGGTTCAGTGCAATACAGTTGGATGCTTTCTTTTGGGAATGAAAAGAAACAGCGAATTACAAAGATAAAACATATTTGTTATTGTGCAGGCAAGGTAATAGATCTTTTAAGAGCAAAGAACTGGAAACCTTTACTGGACTGAAAACTACATTTTATTTTAATTTGCTTTTTTAACAGTTTTCTATACACTTGCCTGTTAATTAAACTTTTTTGAAATATGTGCTTCCCCACTTATTTTAAAAAGTATTGTTCTGTGAAGTCTCTTTTGTCAAGTATTTTCTATTTGATTTTGTTATTGTTTAGATAAATTCAGTCCTGAGCTATCTTTAAAGAAGAAATCTTAAACTATCTTTAAAGGTATATTTCAATTAGTGAATTCTCCAGAGTCTGCTGTAAATTGTTTTTGTGGATGTCCATAAAACATCAGAAGTGTATCTAAAAGGCAACATTCTAGGTAACCCTGCCATGTTGCTGAAGCAGAACTTCACTGGAAGTGTTTTATATCCCAGGAAATTATTTAGGAAGTCATTCAGAAATGTAACATTGAACAACTAACGTTATGCTTTCTAGAAAGATGATAGATGTGCCAGGCACTTACTTGAATGTTAAAATAAACAAGTAAATAAACTTAGCATAGCAGATGTTTCCTTATTTCAAGAAACATTACCATGTATAACAAAGAAGCAATTCATCAATCCATTTCTGCTTATATTGACAACCCGTTCCTAAGGCAGTAGTACAAAGTGATACCTGAATAAGCGTGGCATTGGAATTGTAAAATTTTAGTCAAACAAAACAATCGCCTGCCCCAGCATTTTGAAGTTCCTCTCTTCATTGTCCCAAGCTATATGTGGTTGGGATTTCAGTGGCTACAAATATGCACTGTAGGTAAATATTCAATTAAAGTTTTAGAAAAAATTCACTTTAAAACTCATTAAAAACTTAGTTGGCTAATAAGGAAATGGCTCATTGCATCTGAAAAGCTAATTAAATTACTAAGCTGAAAATTGGACAATTTAATATTGACTAATAGGATATCACGACGTGCAAAAATATTGTTCTTACACATTTTAAATACTTATTTTGATAGTGTTTCAGAGCAGTCCAAGTATTCACCAGAATTTCAGAACAAAGAAGGCAAATAAAGTCTGTTTTGAAAATTAGATACTTTTCTTGACTTCCAGGGTTTTTGATACTCTTTCTCTGTATGTTTAATATTTGCCACTGTGTCCCAGGGTTCCATGTCATAGCAGCCCTCATTCCATTCAGGAGGAAATGAGTGTCTGCCATGGCTCCATGGAGAGTTCTTAAAAGCCTGTCTGAGGCCTGGCTGGTATCACTTGGGTTGACTCCTTCCATAATGTAAAATCCTGACTTTTTAATAAAAGTGTAATCTGGTACATTCACTTCAAAATACAAAATTTACTCTTGGTATTTTTAACACCATCAGGTAAATAAAGTTAATAATTAAGACACAAGAATCAGTTCTTCTGAAAAATACAAAGAACAGTTTTTATTTAAATTCAATGCCAAGTAATAGATTTAGCTATGAATTTAGCTGAGATTTTATAGCATTGCAGAGATGTAACATTGTTTTTAAAGTCTGCACATGTGAAAATTCAAATAGCCTGAGGATTTTCTCTGATGAAACAATTTTTTTGCATGAATCCAAGAAACGTGAGCCTTGGAGATTAAAAATAAGTTGCCGTTTTCTGTGTTGCAAAACAATTGACAGTAAATGGAATGTCAAGCAGTGATGATTCCTCTCCTTCTATGTGTCATGTTTCATTTCCTAAAGGCAATTTTTTTCACTTATATAGTCATTATCCCATTGCTTAAATTTGTGTGAAATTCACTTCCATGTTGCTTAAACTTCATTCTCTTCATATACTAAGTTTCTTAATTCATTGCTCCATCACCTGTATGTGATTACTATTAACAATACCCCTGTTTTTGTTGTGTAACTTTATAAGCTTTACCTGTTTGTGCTGAATACTTAAGATTTTCCTTCAATCAAATGAAAACTAAAATGGAAATAATTAAGTTCTATCTTTAGAAGTCTGTTGTGTAATTTGTCAGGACTCTCACTGACTTGACCCATTAAGAACTACCTAGAGAATTAAAAGTTCAGAAACTCTGAAGATAGTTTCCTTCTCTTTTGTTAAAAAAACAAACACTCTCATATCTCTGCATTCTTATCTGGAAATAAGATCATACTGAAGGAAAATCTTTTGCATTACCATTGTGGCTAGAGGCTCAAATAGTATGAAATGGCATAGCTTCATCTAATTGATGGAGCTACATCAATTTGCACCAGATAAAGGGAAAAACTTTCTTCCAGGGCACTATAAGTGACATTATGTTAAGCTGTTGAACCACAGTTTTTATGAAATGTTGCAGTGGATCAATAGTAGATGACCATTAATTTATACTGTAGGATTTGTTCTGATTTCTAAACATTTTACTATACTTCAAACTGAGCCACATTAGTTAAAAGATAATTTAAAGTAAAAGATAATTTAAAATTGTTTATAAATTGAAAATAAGCTTTTTTCCTAGAACAGACAATTTGGATCAATCATCGTATTTAATTTGTTCTGCTTTAATTGCTTTTATGTGCCTATAGACACAGGTATCAAATTTATTTGGCCAATAAACATGAAAACATTATAAATATAAATGTTTACCCTATATATCACATTTGCATGATCAATATTTAAAGATTCTCTCCGTATTTAAGTTATTTCTTCATTTATACTTGAAATTCTATTTAATGAATAAATAAAGCTTATGGGATCTTTCCCCCTCTCTTTTTCAGGCTCAGAAATCATGGATAGAGCGAGCATTTTACAAGAGAGAATGTGTTCACATCATACCCAGCACCAAAGACCCCCATAGGTAATTGCAATGCTATATACTGCCTATTATTTTGCTACATTTTGTTAAATTACTACATAATTACAAGAAAATGATTGTGTAGATGATAATTTTTCCAAATTCTGAGTATGTTGGACAAAGATTGGATTGTTTTAGAACCCTCAGAAGGATGGATTTCTATGACATTTGGCACCAATACTTCATACACTCCAGTAGGTGTCAATTGAAATACAAAGCCTGAACTTATATCAGTGTTTCATTTCAAACTCATTCATCTGCTTGGTGATTGTATTTGAGTCCCTTGAATATTTATAGGCTATATTAGAGACATGCTAGTATTGTAAGAGACTGATAGATACATGTATGACTAAAATAGGTTGCTGTCTATGTGAAAATTTTTTTTAGCTTAATATGATCTTTACAAATGTTTAGCGTGTATTACAGAAAAAAGTCTTTGCCTTATTTTTTATATTTAGGACAAAGTGCTTTTTATTTAGTTTTAAATAATAACAGGACATGACATAAATGCGAATTAAGAGTCCAGAAAGTCATAGCTATATTGTAACAGTCTCTTCCATTGATATTTCAATGCATTTGCTACAAGACGGGACTTCTGACAACGCTATAAAGTTGCTTCATCCTGAAAATGACTTTCTAAGACCTCTGCAATGCATACAATGAGTTTCTTTAAATATAATGTGTTCCATTGTTAGTCCAAAAAACACACATAATTTTTGCTTACTACCGTAGGTGTTGCTGTGGGCGTCTAATAGGTCAACATGTTGGATTGACTCCAAGTATTTCCATTATTCAGAATGAGAAAAATGAGAGCAGACTGGCTCGAAATGACAGCCAGCCAGAGAAGTGGTCCATCAGCAAGCACACTCAACTCAGCCCAACTGATGCCTTTGGGACAATTGAGTTTCAAGGAGGGGGTCACTCCAATAAAGCCATGGTAATCCAAACTCTTTCTTAAAATACTAAATAATGCTAATAACCCCCAAAAGGCATTCACAGACTAATGAACAAATATCTTCTCCTTTCTGAATTCATTTAACAGTTTTACTTGCTTGAAACCATTTTTTCTTTTTTTAGGTTTCATGGGTCATGGAAGGAAAAAGGTAATTGGGCTATAATATAAAATCAACGGCAAAAACTGCAGTTCTACAAGAAAGGGGCTATTGGATACGATAGAGGCACTATCATTGAGTGATTTGAGTGAGGGACAGGATGTCTGGGCTACCTCTACATTCCTGACATTTACTGAGGCTACGTCTACGTTGCAGCATTATTCAGGATACCAGAGAGATCCCCAAACATCTATCCCGTGTCTTAACAGCAGCACCGTTATTTTGAAATATAATGGGCTTGCTATTCCAATGTCCCTGTAAACCTCATTCCATGACAAATAAGGGATGTTTCAGAATAATGGGTTGTTTTGAAATTTGGAACTGTGTAGACAGTGCGAAATTACAAAATAAGCTATTTTGAAATTGACTCAAAATAAGCTACATTATTTGCACAGCTCAAATTGTGTAGCTTATTTCAAGCTCTTGGTGCAGTGTAAATGCACCCCGAGTGACCAAAAGCAAGTCAGTTACTATTTCAGGAAAAGGTATATACTATGTGGTTTCCTTCAATTCACATTTATGGTTCTATGGATATTTTTCATGGAGTTGTGTGTACACCCTCCGACAGTGTCTATTCTTCCAGTGCAAACCCAGCTTTTCAGGTATGAGAGTAAATGTTTGAATTTCTAGTTCCTTTTGTCCACCTTTCTAGCATTCCCTAGAGTTGTACTGTTACTTCTTCCTTCTCTAAATTCTTGCTTCCTCCTCCTTGTTCCTCTCTTTGATAGCCATCCCCCATACTTTGACTAATCCATAACATTATTAGAATCCTGGTAAATCATAACCTGTCATGTTTTGGTAAGGTTGAAATGTACTTTATTTCTCTTTCATTTTGGACAATATGCCTGTCAGAGTCAGTAAATCAACATAGGGAAGGATTTCAGAAAAGTTGAGAATTTGAAAGTCAATGGCAGTTAGTTGAAGCAAAATGCAGGACAATGTAGCACTTTAAAGACTAACAAGATGGTTTATTAGATGATGAGCTTTCGTGGGCCAGACCCACTTCCTCAGATCAAATAGTGGAAGAAAGTAGTCACAACCATATATACCAAAGGATACAATTAAAAAAATGAACAAATATGAAAAGGACAAATCACATTGCAGAACAGAAGGGGGATGCGGGGGGGGGGGGGGGAGGAGGAGGAAGGAAGGTAAGTGTCTGTGAATTGATGATATTAAAGGTAGGGAGAGTGGGATGTTTGTGAGTTAATGGTATTACAGGTGATAATTGGGGAAACTGTCTTGGTAATGGGTGAGATAGTTCAAATTCTTGTTAAGTCCTTGTTGGCAAGTGTCGAATTTTAACATGAATGACAGTTCAGAGGATTCCCTTTCAAGTGCAGATGTAAAAGGTGTAGTTAGGTGCTTAACAGGTGTAGTTAGGTGTAAAAGGTGTAGTTAGATGTAAAAGGTGCAGTTAGGTGCTTAACAGCCATTTGTGCCTTTGAAAATCTCCACTTGTATCTGTTCCTGAGGTAGTAATTCTGGGTTCTGATACTTCACAGTGTCACTCATGATGAGTAGATAGAGAAATAGCTAGAAAATTACACTGTTTCCCTGAGGGTCTAACAAAACCTTAATGCTCGTTCAGTGGAACCTGAAAATTGAGAGAGGAAATCAGCTCACTATTCACTGTAATAGAAAAGAGTGTACAAATATGTCTATTTCAGTATAAAATAAAATAGAATTTGTCTAAAAGGAATAAATCAAGCTACTCATTTCACAGTGCTATATATTGTATTCAGTAGAAGCAGTATGCTTCTTACCAATGCAATTGAAGTACAGTGCTCTAAAATATGGCAAGGAGCAAAAAACTGTACTCACCAGCTGGTATCATGCTCATTGTAAGAACTTCTGCCACATTTGTACAAGTAGTACATAATAAGTGTGATGGTAACACTGTTCTTGGTTTTCTTTTAAGAGTTTTTTTCTTAGGGTAGATGTAATGAATCACCTTCTGAGAATCTGTCAATGTTATTGTACCCATGCATGTCCTAGAATATTAGCGAGACCAGATGAGTGAGGTAGTATCTGTTGATGGACCAACTTCTGTTGATGCATGAGAACAGCTTATTCAGATCTATAGAAGTGCTGTGTGTAAGCTCAAAAGCTTATCTCTTTCACCAACAAGAAACTGGTTCAGTAACTTAGGCACCTGTGTCCTAAGAATTTGAGAGACATGGTATAAGAAATCAGCAAAACCAGCGAAACCTATGTAGTAATATTCTTTTCCTTATTTAATTGATACTGTGTATTTGCCTACAGCAATAAAGTACCCTGTAAGCTAGTGTTTCTTAAACTGTGTTCTGCGGCACTGGTGTGCCGCAGAGAGCAGAATTCAAAATGGCCACCCTTAAAGGGGCAAGTGACTTTTTTTGGCTCAATAACAAAAACTTGTTTGGTGTTCCTTGGTCTTAAAACGTTTACGAAACACTGCTGTAAGCTGTATGCATGTATGGCTACTCAGAAGAGCTGATTAGAAGAGCGCCCACAGCGAGATTGTTGTTTCTACTGGTGGTGCACTTTTGCATGTGCCTCAGTGCACATAAAAAACTTATTCTGCACATGGATGGAAAAAAATCCACACATGGATGGAAATGATTAAAAGGAATATTTACGGCAGCATTGACTAATTCAGAATATCTACTTTCTATCCACATCTCCAGCATATGTAAGATGCTGCTGCATTAATAACATTTGAAGTAGTTTTCCACTGGCTATGGTGGAATTATATTTATAATTCTCTCTGCCATTTATCCTTTTAATGCTTGAATGGAATTATTTGGATAAATTAACTCTCTTATGACAGTATATTTTTTGAGATAAGATGAGTGATGGTTGAGAAGTTAAAAAAGGGGTATTTCCTCATTTCTTCTGGCATTTGAGTGACCAGTTAGTACCACATACACATTTCTAGATCAAAAATTAGTCAGTATTTTCTTTACTTTAATGAAATGGTTAATCCTGCTAATACTTAGGAAAAAAATTTTGAACTCAATATTTAACTTAAGGAAACCCTTTAGAGTTTTATATTTAACTTCTAAGTGCCGCCCCTCTCCACCCCCGCCGCCCGCAATCAAAATAAAACACCCAGGCATAAACAAAAAAGAAAGGACTCTTGCTATTAATTATTTTATTATAATTAAGGACCCAGACACACACACACAATTTCCCCCCAAAGTCCCTTACTGTCTAGCTGTAACAGACACAGAAGACAAGATATATTGGAAAACCCAGAGGAGGAAATAAGTAGGATTTTGTTGTAATAAAGTTAAGTGGTAATATAAACCTGCATTAATAAATCAAAACTGTGAATTTGCAGGACAGAGCTCATTAGGGTATCGTTAGTCTGTCTCCATGTATTAATCTCTCCTCTATTTGTTGGGATCAATCTTCTTTTTTATCAAATTATTTGAACTGTTTTATTACCAAAGACCTCTTAAATATAGACCTTGTCTCACCCAAAAACTGGTAGCATGAGTTAATAAAGCACTTTGTGTTTCTCCAAAAATGTTTGGGGTATTATTTCATGAGGACTACCACTGTATCACATACCTATTGTACACTGCTCACTCAGTGTTCTCCTGAAAAAGACCTCCATCCCACAAAAGGCTGGGAAGGAGGCTAAGCAGTGCTAACTTCCATCCTCTTTTGAAAGAGGTCATGTGCTATCAGAAGAAGGGAGACAGGAATGTTAAAACAAAAGACGGGACTATGCAGCACTTTAAAGACTAACAAGATGGTTTATTAGGTGATGAGCTTTTATGGGCCAGAGCCAAGACTTTGTCAGTTATAGATCACCTAGATTGAGGGGGATACCACCCAACAGATTTGTTAGCTGGATTTGAGAGATACAATACCACGCTTTAAGGCAACTGTTTGAAAAAATTGAGACTGGATTTAGGTGGACTCCTAGTGAATTATAAAACAGTACATGGTATGCCATCAAGTTTTATATCAACACCAACCCCAAGAATAAATGTATGCAAATGTAGTTTGACAGTCCTTTTTTATTTGAGGGAAGAATATATAAAATAAGAAAAATGAATTGACTGACTAAACATATTTTGGGGATCTGGTCCCTGGTAAACCAGATGTAAACAATCATTCATTGCTGCAGCATGCACTGAATTTAATGGACTTAACTAAATTGTTGTCTTGAATTTTTTCTCACACATATAATTCTGGAAACTCTTTCATTAATTGGGACATCTGACTCCTAAAAAGATTTCTAATGAACTCTGCTTTGCTGAACTAATGTTGCTTTGGTCATGGTTATACAAGGTTGGATGGAGATGATGGCTTCTTGAAAGGTTTCCAGTGAATTAAACACATTAGTTATATCTTTAATAACTTCCTGCTAATCCAGAGTGTTCAAATGATATTTTTAAAATGCTTATTGAGTAGTTAGCATATTTTGCAACTGCAGAAGACAACGTTTATTACTGTGGAATGGGCTCAGTGTCCTTAACATTGTTTTTCATGTTGCAATCCATTTGAAATAATAAGGTTACTAGAGAATAAAATACACAAAAGGGCTAGATCCAAAGCCCCCTGAAATCAGTGAGAATTCTTACATTGAGTTTTATGAAATTTTAATCGGCTCTAAAATAGCAAAACAATATTAACTAATAAAGCTCCAATCCTGCTTATGTTAGCTAATGAGTTTTTGCTCTTATAATGGGAGCCCGATCAGACCTTTTGCTGTAGGCACAAACAGCAAAAGATTCAGAGATTCAGTTTAGTTTAGAAAAGTATCTGAAGCTTGAGACACTTATTTGAAATGGCCATCTCCTTATGCAGTAGTCACTAGTGAGAAAATGTGGAAGGAAGTGCCAGATTGCATTGTAGAAGGCAAAGTATTAGGCAATATGTTGATCTAGGGAGAATTCAGAAGCACTAAAGTGTTGTATCTTGTCAACAGCAGAATGGGTCTGTACAGTGAGTTTGTAGGTTTCTTCCTCAAATTATCATTATCAGTAATAAGCCAGACACGATGCATATTGCAGTTTATAATATGTATTCAAATAGAGGTATTGTGATTGGAGTACTGTATGGCTCATGTATGAAAAATTTTACCAATAGCTACTACTGTAGCTCAATTCTAACCTAGGTTGGGCTATTTTGCCGCCATCTGGGTTTTTATTGATCAGTGAAAAATGAAATCAAGCCTCTGGTTAATCCCTTGAAAAGAAAATTAATCTTCATCGTGACAGCTATTAAGTGATATTCTTCCTGGCAAACTCAGTAATCAAGCCATGGATTAAATGGACATGGAAATTTGAACTAATCTTTCAGCCGGTGAGGCAAAGTGTATTAACAAATTGCTGTGGTTGAAATTGTACTTCTGTTTCCTATCTTGGTACCTGTTTTGTTGATGCATAGTAGATGTAAGTCTTTGATACTGATCATCTGGCTTCTGTCACCACATTTTTGTTTATAAAAATATAATCACTTCTGAAACTTGTAGTAGGGAAGCTGCCCACTTTGGAGGGGTTGAAAACAGTCCAGAGGGAGCCCAGGCAGATCCTAGCCAAGAGGAAAGGGCTTCTAGAGACAACCAATAAGGAAAGGACTTGTTGAGGCAGCCCAGATATAAGGGGCTGTTCAGCAGAGGAAATCAGGTGAGTCTCTCTCTTCACCAGTAAGGGAGCAGAACTGGTTGCCTGGGGAGGTACCTTAGATAGAACTGTACTGGGCAGGGTAGCGAGGTAGAGGAAGACCTTGAATAAAGTGTTATGGGAAGTGGCCCAGGGAAAGCAAGCAGTGAAGGGGGAAGTGGAGGAGGGCAGTAGGGCATTGCTAGTAAAAAGTCTCTGGGTCGGGGAAGGCCTGGATCTCACCCACTTGCCAGAAGAGAAGAGACTGGGGTGAACCAGACTGCAGTTTGCTTCTGAGGTGAAGGGGGCTGGACTCGAGGCTGCAGTTTTTTACTGAGGCAAGTGGGAAGACCGAAGGACTGGGAGCTAGGGCACAGCCAGAGGGCGGTATCCTGAAGAGGGCACTGTTCTGGGAGTGACGTGAGTCCAGAGCTGAACTGAAGGAGAGAGAATGGTGTGACAATGGGAGAGACCTCATTAGAAGGAGGGTGAAGAGCTAATCGCCAGGCAACCAGCAGGAGATGTAGTGGTAGTGATTGTGTGCCCTGTTAGAGCTGAAAAGCAGCTATCAGATAGAGACACTTGAGGGAGCCTGATGGAGCTGAGAAGTGGTTCCGCTCAAGTTCATAGTTAACTTTAAAAATGTTTCCGAGCAAGCCGTGGTGAAAGAAGCCAGTAATGGCTGCAGTATTCTAAATGGAAAAGGCCAAATGTTCCACTAGAAAACTGAGAGAGATAAATTATTAATATGATCAAAAATGCTTTCAAAACCATTTATTCATAATTTACTGGGTGCTTTGGCAGCAATGACAAAAGAATTATCTCATACACATTTAATTACATCTGAAATGATGACAAAATAATTATCCCAGGCACACCAAACTGAAAATGTTCTCCCACGAGAACTAGAATGAATAAGATAATCACAAAATTGAAGTCTGCGCATTTCTTCTATGGAAAAGAGAATCCAGCATTTTAGCTGCTTTGTCCTTTCTCAGAGGAGTTTCTAAGATTTAAATGTCCTTTGCATAGCTGGTTCTTATAGCTGAAAAAGCCCACTTAGATTTGTGTTTACTCAAATTTTGCCTTAAAATGAAAAATGAAATTTTATAATGTGGATAGTCCTTTTTTCTCTAATAGATGAGAAAAAATGGTCATTTGAAGTTAGTAATAGAAAATTTTCAGACAAATGAGGAAATATTTCCTCAATAACTTGTAGTCTTATGGATTTGTTACTGCTGGAAACCATAGAAGTGGCTGAATAAGGAGTTAATATTTTTACCAGTTGGTAGTTATGAAAGCTAAACTGGGGTTAATGAAATCACATGTTTTATTGAATAAACTTCAGAAGGAAAGCTTCTGTCCTCCGGTCACCCTTTTACAACATGGTTAATGTTCACCATAATCAATTTTTGCTTTCATTTTAAACATTAGGTTTCTGTCATGAGTAGAGGCAGAGTACAGGACTTGATCTGAACGTGAATGGCACATGGGATGGTCCTGTGATCCCTTGTATTAAATCTATATGAACATCGTCAGTTAAAATGCACATATTCTCATGGGCAATGAAACACATGGGCTGTCATCACTAGCAAAGCAGGAACATAATACTCAGGCCAAAAGAAAATTTTCATTAGGGTTGCCAGATGGTTTCAACAAAAATACCGGACACACTTGACATAACATCACAATCTACATTACATCTTATTTAGAAAATACCAGACATTTATATTTTCTCATTTATATTTTCTAAATTTGTTTCCCGAATAGAAAGCTCAAATACTGGACTGTCCAGTTCAAAACTGGACACCTGGCAACCCTAATCTTCATTCCTTCAACTATATAGACAGTTCAGCCTTTTGAGATGTTGAGCATTCTCAATAATAGTTAAAGTATGTGGCTACTGACCCCTGCCATCGATTAGTGGTATAACCTTTTGTAACCCTTGTCTTGTGACAGGGTACAAGAAATAAACACCAGTGTCTTACCAACATTCCCGTGTCACAACTCTGTTATGCCTCAATTTTGATTGAAGTCTATTATAGTCAGCACACTCGAATGCCTAGCAGAGCTTACCTTTCAATTTCAACAATCTAGCCCTGTGCCCCTTAATAGTAAAAAGACTTAGCTGTCAGCTCTGTTAGGAGCAATATTATTATAGCAATGAGAATTAATATTTTTGAATTCTGGCATGTTTTTCAATTTGTCTAAGTTCTATTCTGTTAGCTTTCTCATGATCATTTGTGCAAATGGGATTCTGTTCACAGGAATATTGAGAGTGGCTATTCACGTGAAGATCCATATTTACACGAAACCATATATATTAGTATTCATGCCAGAAATGCTCACTCCAACCACTCAGGAAGCAGAAACAAATTTACTGCAGCTGACCAATCACAGACCACCAATAAGAAATAGACATAGTAAAAGTGAACAAAATTTAATGAAATATATTAGCATAGCATGTTTGTTTGAAATTTAGTAGTAAATGTACTAAAACCAGATACACCTATCTGTGCTGAAGGTTATGCTAAGAAATATATAAGTGAGAAATATATTAGTGGAACACTCCAGAATAAATGTGTGCTCTCTAGTTCAACTAGAAGAGTTATTGGTTTGATGCAGGGTGAAATTCTATGGTCTGTCTTATGCAAAAGTTTAGTGTGCATGAACCTAATGGTGCCTTCTGGCTTTAAAATGTATAGTCACTGGGTAGTAAGTTATTCTTTATTGATCCTTACAAATAAAACAAGTTCAAAGGGCAACCTTAATTCAGCATTTTCCTAACTTCTGAGTGCTCGACTTTGTAACCCATTTTTGTATACAATATTTATTTAATTTAATATGTAAATTAAATGCAGATGTGCTCACTGTTATTATTTTCTTGATGTTTTCTATGTGTTCATCTAAAATAAAAAGTGTTCTAAATGGAGCTATGATGCCAACAGCCTCTGTGATCTTGGGCAAATCACTTAACCCCTCTGCCTTGATTTTGTCATCCAGAAGTTAATGATAATATTTATCTATTAGAATCTGACAAGGGTGTTGACAGGGGTGATTAATTATTGGGAAGAGCTTTAAAAAGGACCACATTCTGTGAAATTGCTACCTATAATTATATCACGGTCTGTAGTTTCATAAATTCCTTTCTAATCCATCAAAGTTGCAATTCATTTTTTTTTTTTTTTTTTTTTTTGTGGCAAAAGTTGTATGTTTTTAAAAATATTTTCTTGCGGTCAAGAGTCATAACCAACCTTTTTCTTTATCAATGCCCTTAATTCTGCAGTATGTACGTGTGTCTTTTGACACAAAGCCTGATCTTCTTCTCCATCTGATGACTAAAGAGTGGCAACTTGAGCTTCCCAAGCTTCTCATCTCTGTGCATGGAGGCCTTCAGAATTTTGAACTTCAGCCAAAACTCAAGCAAGTCTTTGGAAAAGGCCTCATCAAAGCGGCCATGACAACTGGAGCATGGATATTCACTGGAGGAGTAAACACAGGTAAGAAGCAACTTTTAAAATAAAAGCTTTGTGGCATCAAGCATAATTTTAACATTGTGGTTAAGAATCAGTCCAGTTGAAAGAGGCTGAACCATTTCATGTAATCTTTTTTTACTATGCATTAACAAGAAAATACCAGAATAATATGTGTTATGCAGCTCTTGAAGAATAAAATATTCACTAAAGCATGGAACAGACTGTGAAGTCAAAAAGTAGAACCTGCTGTGTCACAAACTAAAGTGTTCTGTCCGAGGGAATTTCATGAGACTCACATCAGTGGGCCAGTGATAGAAATGTAGCCGTGTTAGTCTGGTGTAGCTAAAACAAAATACAGGACTATGTAGCACTTTAAAGACTAACAAGATGGTTTATTAGATGATGAGCTTTCGTGGGCCAGACCCACTTCCTCAGATCAAATAGTGGAAGAAAATAGTGGGCCAGGTACCTTTGGGGAATAGAGTGATCTACAGCTAGTGGCCTGAAAGGATAGTTCATAGGTGTTACAAAAAAGAAACTTTTCATTTAATTAAAGGAAAATGTTTGCCTCAAATAAAATAAGGAGCCAGCTTTTATCTTTTACTTATAAAAACAACTCAGATGCAATGGAATAGAGTTTCTATTTTGTGTGCCTGAAAAAAACCTTTAATCTGAATCAGTCTTTTTTTCTTCTTCTTCTTTCTAGATTAGGAATCTCAGGGTGCATCTACACAGTACCCTAAACTCAAAACAAGATACGCAATTTGCACAACAAAAATTGCATATCTTTTTTCAGCTGTATTTCAAAATACCTTATTTTGAAATTTGGCACATCTACACAGTGCCAAATTTTGATATAATACACTATTTCAAGACATCCCTTAACCCTCATGAAATGAGGGTTACAGGGATGCCAGAAGAGTGCGCTTGTTGTTTTGAAAAATATTTCAAAATAATAGGCATGTTTAAAAAACTCAGGGTACCTATTTTGGGATACCTCTAGTATCCCAAAATAGCCCCGCTGTCTAGACATACCCCAAGTGGGTTTTTTTCCCCTAATTGTCTTTGGAGAAACAGAAATAGCATATTTCAATTTTTATTCAAAGTTGAACACGTCTGGATTTTAGAGCTCTGTCAGGGAAGTAATTTGTTACCTGTCCACATGAGTTTCACTGTCATGGAGAGACTGGAATAGGGGTTGGGAGAGAGAGCCAGTGAGGAGAGGCACACCATTCTACATATGATGAATGATATTCCAACTTTAAGTTGCAGTACACACATGTAAATTGTTCTGACACGTTGTTTGTGTCTGAGTCAACACAGCTACCCTACGTCAATTTTTCAACATTATTTAATCCTTTCAGTGCCTATGGATGGTTGCATATTCATTCTAACATATGGACAATATGGGCTGATACAAAGCTCATTGGAGTAAATGGGGCTCTTCATATTGCTTTAAGTAGTTTGGATAAGGTATAACATATTTTGGAGCTCAGTTCAATTAGATGGTTTTTTGTTTGTTTGTTTGTAATGTTTGTTTGTATTGAATTAGAGATGTTTGGAGTAATTGTTCAGTTTTCTTTGTTTTTTGGCTGTGAGAGAATTTTGTCTTCAACTCAGCTTCAAAAAGACTGTTAGATAAACCATTGCAATGTATTATCCTAAAACCAATCCTGCTCATTTGCACGTACAACTATAAAATCAAATTCACGATTGTAGTTAACTGTAGACTTAAATTGGATGTCAATTGTACATATAAATTGGGTATCTGTTTTTTTTGTAAACCATAGTTTTGGATAAAAATTCTTTCCTGCATTTCCATTCTGAGTATATTAACAAGCCTTGTGACTGTTTATACAATCAAAGAACACTATAACTGGAAGGGACCTCAATAGGTCATGAAGTCCAGTCTCCTGCCCTCACAGCAGGACCAAGTACCAAATCAATCCCTGACAAAATGTCTTTCCAACCTGGTTTTAAATATCTCCAGTGATGGAGATTCCACAGCTTCCCTTGGCAATTTATTTGTGTTTAACCAAACTGACAGGAAGTTTTTCTCAATGTCCAACCTAAAACTCTATTGCTGGAGTTTAAGCCCATTGCTTCTTGTCCTATCATCAGAGGTCAAGAAGAACAATTTTTCTGCCTCCTCCTTGTAACAACTTTTTAGATGCTTGAAAACTGCTATCATGTCCCCTCTCTTCTCTTTTTCTAAACTAAACAAACCCAATTCTTTCCATCTTCCCTCATAGGTCATGTTTTTTAGACCTTTAATCATTTTTTTTGTTTGTCTCTGGACTTTCTCCAATTTCTCCACATCCTTCTTGAAATGTGATGCCCATAACTGGACATAGTACTCCAACTGAGGCCTTCTCAGCACAGAGTAGAGCGGAAGAATCACTTCTTTTGCTCACAACACTCCTGCTAATGCATCACAGAATCATGTTTGCTTTTTTTGCAACAGTCTCACATTGTTGACTCATATTTAGCATGTGGTCCACTGTGACCCCTAAAACCCTTTCTGCAGTACTCCTTCTGTTATGGCTGTTAACATGAAGTGTATATCTACATAAGCTTCTGTGGCTCCCAATGTACCCATAATATGGTGGTATTCATATGCCATTCCATGCAATATGATAACTAATGCAGTAGTTACAGTTAGAGAGATAGTTTTAAGTTAATAAAAGTCATGATAGAAACCACCCTGAAATGTTGCCCTCAGAATATTTGTATTCATGACATAGCATAGGTAGCATATGCTTCACACCTCTCTCATCTATAAACAAATTGCTTTCTATATTCATCTGGTACCAGAAGCTGTATTCACAAGAAAACAATCGCTTTGGCAGACAGAGAAGACCTGCTCTGCACCATCAGGATGTTCACAGCTGCATGGGGTTGAGATGTGGGCATTTTGCCCTCATCTGCCAGACAATGTGGTGGCAGCCTGGGAGATTAAAAGATTAGGTGTCAGGGTTTGGTTTTTTTTAATGTTGATTTAAATGGATATAAGAGGGCAGTAGCTCTGGAGAAACTTGAGGTTATCATCTGACTGTTGAAATGCCGCTCATGTCACTCAAGGATTCATGAAACCAGAGGAGGGAAACAGTAAATAAAGCTGGTTTCTAAAAAAAATCAATCTAAGAATGTAATTCGGGGCCAGTCATCCTCTCAGTGAGTGCAAGTAGATTTTATGCAAAGTTGTCAGCAAAGGAGAGCAAGTGACATTAAATTCCTCCGTGCTATTGTGCTACTTAGCAGCAGTCAGGTGATAAAAATAGCTCTTCATACAAGCTGTGTCAAAACTATTATGAAAGTGAACTTACAAAGCAGAACAGAAAGCATGGGTCCAAGGGTAACTGCCTAGTTTGGCATATGGTCTTGTATATGTGCATTGTGCAGGAATTAGCACAGGAATGTAATTAAAGTAGCCAGAAATTGCTTTAAAGGACACAGACAGTGCAGATAGTAATTTCAGAGTATGGCAAGCCATGGGGCAGTCCTTTGTGTGTGCACTTGTCTTTACTTTCTTGTGATCCCTGCTGTTTTTCCCCTTGCTATGATAAACTATCTCAAGTGATTAGGCTTGTAGTCGATAGGAGGGCACCACTGCAGTCTACAGCTATGTGTAATGATGTTTTCACAACATTTCCATGAATATTTCCATCACCTTACTTGTGAATTACATGTCTGCAAGGCTTCACAAGTTTGAGGTGACAATTATTACATATTTTCTTCACCTTTTCTGTGTATTTCTGTGTACTGCAGGCATGTGGGTTCAGCTGAGAAAGAGAACAAAGTTATGATGGTCAATGTCTTTGTTTTCATTCGTTGTGCAACACTGTTGAATAAAGTTATATGCAAAATACACTTAGCTAGCAAGACCCTGTATGCATCAATCTAAATCACTTTATTGTGGTCCCAGATCTGCACGTGTAAGTGTGTGCTTAAAATTAAGTATTTCTCTAAGTGCTTTGCTGAATAGGGATGGGATTATTCACATGTTTAAAGTAATGCATATGATTAAGTGATTTGCTGATTCCAAAACAAAGTGACCAAAATGCTGTGCTTTGAATTTTTTATTATGTACCTGTGTCGTCTTTTTCAGGAGTCATTCGGCATGTTGGAGATGCATTAAAGGATCATGCCTCAAAATCCAGAGGGAAAATCTGTACCATTGGTATAGCCCCCTGGGGAATTGTAGAGAATCAAGAGGACCTGATTGGCAAAGATGTGAGTCCTAGGGGATATGTGTCCTCTACTACATATCAGTATATTCTGGGGTATTTTCCAATGCTTCTCAGGTACAAGCAATGCTTGTAGTGAAGCTTGTCATTGAAATGCTAACATACATTTTCATGTTCTTAAATGTATACGTTATGGGAGCATATCAAGATTAGAACAGGAAATCCCTCTTGTGGATTACGTAAGGCTCATGAAATAAGGCGTTGCAGCATGGGTGATGGTAATCAGAGGCAGGGAAAACTGCCTCCCCTGGCCTCACTCATGCTCCATTGGAGTCCCACAACCTGTTGTGGTGCCAGAGGCTGGGGATGTAATGCCAGTCCTCCGAGTGCTAGGACCACTCTGACTGTCCAGTGATGTAGCTAGCAGCTCAGCTGCGGAGGGGCCTTACTGGTCAGTGGTGCAGGTGGCTGGGGCAGGCTACAACTGTACTGGCCACTAAGACTCCAGGATTGCAGGAGACTGGTGGTGCCACCCTGGCACAGGGAAAAGACAAGTTCCAGCAGACACATGAGCGGTGGGTGCTCAGGGTCCAGCAGCAGCCACTGGGGACTGATGGGTGTGGAAGGGGTGAGGCTGTGGGGGATTGCCTCCCCTAAGCATGGGGTCACCCATTTCCCATGCACTCCAGTTACTTCTAGTATCTTTATTCCTTTTAAAAATAAAATACAAAGAATTTCCATTGAAAATCTAGTTTAAAAGCATGTTCAAGTTGCGCAGTAAATCATTAAATGTCAGAGGATGACAAAGCGTACGTTTCATGCACAACTTGAAATCTGCCCTCCTTTGCAAATCTATTGTGTTGAGGTCTTTAATTCCATACTATACCCTAGCTACTATATTATATTTAATTATTCCACAGACCTGGAAGGCACATATTATGTGAATTCATTATTCATAAGCCAGGGCTCCACAAGCCAAGGCTCACATATCTTATAAAAGACAAATAACATTTACCGTGCGTCTTTCTTCATGTCATCCTTTTTATCGGTCCACATGCTTGAGAATTGTAGTCTGGCATAGCTAATTTAAACTGTTTAGCAATTTTGCAAGGATACCATAGTCTCAGTGTCAGATGGTATTTTTTTGGCTGAAGGTTGCCATCAGTTACAACCATGCAACCCCCACTGAAGTCAGTAGCATAGATGAGGTAATATCTTTTATCAGACCAACTTCTGTTGTTGGCATGTACAAGCTTTTGAGCTTCACAAGGCTAGAACATTTATGGCATTTGAAATGTATGTATAATAGACAAATTGTACTTTATCTAAATCCTTCATATTTTGATAGTTTAGATAAAATGAAACTAGACTGATCAATGAGGGAGTGCAAAATTAAACCACTTCTGTGTCTTCCCATCCTTAATATGTAATATCTTTATTTTATTCAATGGTTCAAGTTCATGGTTTTTTACGTTTTTTGAAGTGTATGTGCATCTCTCAGCCACAAACCCACAATGTAGTTCATTGTTTTGGAGAAAAATAATTAAAGGAAACAACGATTCAAGCAAGGAGGATGACCTATAATATACATAAAACATTATCATCTGTATATTTAAAAACAGAGTTCAATGTCATGAAACTTACAGAAAAGATTAATAGAAAACAGAAGAATAATGTACATCTTGGTCCATGATTTGGTAAAACAACTCATAATAAAGTAAAGGAAAAAAGTACAATGAAAAATTAATATCATAAATATAAATCCACAACAGATCCACCAACAGTAAAAGACTTGGATTTGATATCTGTTGTAGTTCTATGCTTTTGTGCATTATGTCTAGTTAGCTTAATATCACAACTGAAAAAAATGTCAAAACATCCCTTCGTTTGGGTGGAGCAGGAGATATTTTTACCACCACTGGAGATAGAAAATTTGCTTCCACATGTGATATTTTGATATTTACAAGGGTGATATTTACAATGGTGAGAATCTCTCTCACACATGTTCTCTCACATGTGCTCAACAGATATCAGGGGAAGAAAGGAGTCACAGTAGCAGTAAGAATGCAACCTAAGTGCTTTTAACGGGAAAGTCCAGTATTTAAGCCCTCTTGAAAGTGTTCCAACTTTTTTTTTTTTTAATTGGTGAATTGTCCAGTATTTTCAGCTCTGGCTGAATTCTAACTACATAGTGATAACTTCAAGCCTCTCTGAAGGTTTCAATTTCTCATTTTTTACTGATTTCTTGTCCTTTTGTTCTTTCAAATCCAAGTTTTCTGGGCAAGTTAAAACAAAGTATTATGAAAACAGAATACAACTTTTTCAGAGACTTCATCTTTATCACAGTTAAGTTGAAATGTCTACTCTTGAATTAACTTCTCTAGAGTTATCCTGGTTCAATTGAGTATGTGCACGCTGAGGAAAAAAAGCACTCAAATTTCACACACGGATTAAATTACTGCACGATGATTGTATCAGTGTCTCAGCTGTGTTACACTGAGATGTAGTTCTCTGATCTTTATTGTAATAAGAAGTATCACAGATATAATGAACTGTTTGTGCAGTCTCCTTATTCTCTCATTTCTTCTTTAGATTAATAGTATAGTTCACATCCTTGTAGATACAAATCTTCTGGCTTGACAGCAGACATGAAAACAGACTATTTCCTTCTAATCTCCATCTAAGCAGCACTATTGAAGCTGCACAATGCTATCCCCATAGCACCTTTTGAACTGCACCTCTTTAGCACTATAGGAACATTACTATCTGAAGATACTTAACAGTTGTAGAAATCCTTGCATCCTATTTTGCAAACTACAGGTTAATTTTTTTCCTCTTTATAATCTTGTAGTAGGTAGGCAATCTTCTCAGAATAACTTTCTTTGGTTACATGCCAGAAAGTTAGGGCAAAACAGTGGATAATAGTAACCAACTTTAAGGTTTCTTTGGCCCTAGGCAAATAATCCATGGTCACTTTACTAATATAAGAAAATTGAGCTGATTAGTCTATTTCAACAAAGCATTAATATTTATTACCATTTACTCCTTTGTAGAATAAATGCTTTATGACTGAGGGGGTAAAAAGGAAAAACATAAAAGAAACTATAGTCAAAATCAATCTCCTATTCCAGTACAGGGAGGAACTGCACAATATTGGCAAGCCACCTGGTCCTTTCAGTACTACTTATTCTCTCTCCCTAGCAAATGCCTTACTGAATACTGCTCTGTGTGATAGTTTATAACAATTACAGAGGTCTGTAGGTTTTCATTTGCTTTCAAAGGACCAGAAAATACTGTAAGTGCTGACATTTTAAGAGCATAAAGAGAGCCCTCTGGCCAGGGAATTTTAAAACCAGTGCTGCTATTTATACTTTACTTTTTCATCCTAAATCTTTTTCAATAACAAGAGAAAAGGGGACTTCAGTTCTTTCTCAAGACTTGTTTACATGGAGAAGCTATTGCAAAATAAACTAGGGGTGAATTTGAAGCACAGTAACTATTCCACACTGGCTCCCCATATGGAAGTTTTTTCTGCTGAGTGCCTTTTTGTGGATTCGCTTTATCCACTTCCAAAGTGGAAATTTAACTCCAAAAAGGCACTCTTAATATGGAATATGCACACCTACATTGGGAGCTAGTATGGAATAAGTATTGCCTAGCTATTTCCTCAGGTAGACAAGCCCTTAATTAATAGCAGATTCTCTTCCCTTGCCCCTTTAAATTAAGATTTCCCTGCTTCCATCTGATAGAGATAAGAACATGTACCCAAATCAGCAGGACAGTAAAAGACATAATTTGGGGGTGGGGAGTGTTAAATAGTAATACTAATCTAGAAGAAAATTGGTTTCATACCAAGTACAGTGCCATGATGTGCTGTATTAAATCACTCAGTCTTATCATAGGTATTCACAATGAGCCTATAGCTCATATATGTCAGAGCAACTTGGTTTGATCTTACAGAATTAACGTGATAGCTCATTGACAATTTACCAGAACTATGCTTTAGTCTGCAAAATAGTTTTGTCTTATTCATTAGGTGAATAAGTTATAGGAAATGTATGAACTCCCTACTAAATAGAACATTTTAATCCTACTGTACATTTCTACAATTTTTTGTTTTTGACATAATGTAAAATTTGTTGAGTGGGGTTTGGGGAGAGGGGCTGGTTAGGTCAATAAATTATTGCTGAAATGAGTATCAATTCATTTTATTTTCCTAAGATTTTTCTCTGCCTCTAACTCTCCACCCCCCCCCCCCCCCTCCACCCACGCTATGGGAGCAGCTGCTGGAAAGCTACATTCAGAGCTGCTTCCTTCTCCCCATGCCAGGGTCCAAACCACAGGTGTTCCTAAATCAGGAATACCTGAAGTATGGAGGTTCGGGTGTATGTCCAGATAACTTGTAAAAGCATTACATTAGTAATGGATGGAACTAGTAGTATTACACCGCAGTACAGTTTTATAACTACATCCCATGGTAATACCCTAGATTACTATTGGTTGTTTTTAGTAACAATAGAAGTTCTAGATGCAGCACAGGAAACAAACAGAAGACCAGCCTTCATCCCCAAGAGCTCACCAACTATTGTTGTCCACCATGTCTTACACCAAAATTTGATTGTGCCTCCTCTTGCAATGTATCATGTCGCACTAGTACAGCTATAAGTCATGACAGACAACATTATCTTTTAAAATGTTAAATAATTTGTCACCAAAGTTATTTTATTAATTAAATTGGATTGGTACTAAATACTATACAGCTCAGTAGTTGAATACGTTCTTAAAATATAGCACTGCTGGCACAACTGGGTTACTTGTAGTAAATTTGCAAGCTTGTATATATTAACTATTATATTTGCTGATATGACCTGGGATGTATAGTATATTACATGGCTGCAATGTGTGTATTCCTCCGAGGATGAAATTCATCACAATGCGGGGGGCCTGCACATGGCCCTTTCTCTATTTTGAGGTCTTCAGCAGCCTTTATCATTTAAGTGGTGTAAAGGTTTTGCCTTGGCTATCTGTATAAATGTGAATTTCACCTTGAGTTAAGGAGGAAAACAAAGTGGAAGGAGACGTTTGAGCAAAGACAGCACAAGTGGTAGAACGTAGATTAGACTTTTACAGAGAACAGTTTTCATTCTGCTGGTGAATGCTATGAAGAAAGAATGAGGCACAGAAATACTGCAGAACAAAAACTCCTTACTGTTGGATTTATAGGAGGAAAGATAATCTCACAATGGAAATATCTATTTGAAGCACAGACTGATGAAAATAATATAAGTAAGGGGTGTGTAATTGTTTAGGTAGAATAAAAAATGTGATGAGTGCTCTAAAATGCTTAAAGATGACTGAAATGTAATAGTATTCAGACTACCAGTGCCATTGAAATAGAATACTGTAAAATTCTTTTTAATAGTAGTAGCCATTTTAAGTCAATATTTGCCAAAAAATACTACGCTGTTGCAAGTGTCACAGCTATTTCCTATGCATTGTATACATGGCAACTGCAATATCTCTCATATTCTGACATAGTAACTATTGGCAAACAATTATTTCAATAGTAACCACTCTACAACTCAGCAAAATTATTTTGGACCTCATGATTGACTTTAATAAGAGATGTTGACTGTTTTGACCTATTGAGCCATCTTTGTGTCTCTAATGCAGGTGGTACGACCATACCAAACAATGTCCAATCCTATGAGTAAACTCACAGTACTCAATAGTATGCATTCCCATTTTATTCTGGCTGACAATGGGACCACCGGCAAATATGGAGCAGAAGTAAAGCTTCGTAGACAGCTGGAAAAGCACATCTCACTTCAGAAGATAAACACAAGTGAGTAACATCTTTTCTCTATTATTGTGTACATTACAATTATAGGAGGGATACTGAGATTCTAAGTAGACAATAGTATATCTAAAAAGTACGTTTGTTTTTTAATTGGTGAACAAGAGTTACTGTATGTTAAAGTTAACAATCACATTTTAGGCGTACAAATGTAGAAGCAGAGCTCAATGATGTAGGTTGAATTTGTTTCTGCTAGTTTATCATCATAATGACCAAAGCTATTAGGCTTCATTCCATAGCAAAGTTAGATTGAGTCCAAAATCTTTCTGTCGTGGTACTAATATTTCTATATCCCTTAAGTACTTTCAAAGATAAAATTAAAACTTGGGATAATGTTCCATTTTGCAAGCTGGGAAGAAAACAGTTGATTTTTAATAGTTATTGAGTCCATGGTCTCTTTGCTGTGAACTTTCAACAAAGGGATATTTTAGAGCCAACTGGGGTGGTCACTTTTATAATATGTATACCTGAAACTGTAATGAGACCACAAAACTCATTTAACTAAGCAGCCATTACATTGTAAATAGGGTGTATTGGAAACTTTGCGGCCTCATATTTTCATCAAAAAATGGTCAGTTTGTCAAATCTGAAAGGCTGCGTCTGGATTGGCATGTTTTTTCGGAAATGCTTTTAACAGAAAAGTTTTCTGTTAAAAGCATTTTCGGAACAGAGCGTCTAGATTGGCACGAACGCTTTTCCGCAAAAGCACTTTTTGCGGAAAAGCGTCCGTGCCAATCTAGACGCGTTTTTCCGCAAAAAAGCCCCCATGGCCATTTTCGCGATCGGGGCTTTTTTGTGGAAAACAAATCTAAGCTGTCTACACTGGCCCTTTTACGCAAAAGCTTTTTGCAAAAGGGACTTTTGCCTGAATGGGAGCAGAATAGTATTTCCGCAAGAAGCACTGATTTCTTACAGTAGGAAGTCAGTGCTTTTGCGGAAATGCAAGCGGCCAGTGTAGACAGCTGGCAAGTTTTTCCAGAAAAGCGGCTGATTTTCTGGAAAAACTGGCCATTCTAGACACAGCCAAACTGTTTACAAAACTCATTTTAGGCAAGAGAATAAATTTACTGGTAGTCATTATTCGTATAGATGAATTAGCCTTAAAAGCGTCAGAGTTTCAAGTCAGATACATATCTGACTGTTACCAGAATCTCCTGAACTATGGAGGACCCCTCTCCTTGACCCTCCTCACTGGAACCCCCTGTCCAAAACTATTGAACCCTTTCTCTTCCATTCTTGTCAACACATTGGTTGATCTTCCAGTGTATTCCCAACCTATCTCTGACTGTGACTCTTGCCCCTTGCTTGACCTTCCATTCTATCTCTGCTATTTCACAGTAAACTATTTCATATGCACACCCTCATATACTTCTGCCTTCAGATACACACATCTTTAAAGATAAAATATAAAGATGTCTCCACGCTCTGGAACATCTGCTTGAACTTTCAGCTCTGACTCATTTGCTGCAAGCCATATTATACAAGGTTCCAGAGTGGAAGTATAAAAACAAATAAATAAATACAGATTGGCTTCACAACATACCTTCAATGGTGGGGGAATCCTGCAGCCAAAAGAAGACAGATGAGGAAACAGGATGTAGGGAAGAACTAGTAGATAGGAAGGCTGCTGAGTGGGAGTTCACAGGTAATGGTGCAATGGAATCTGGAACGTTGGTGGCTTTTCAAGAAGAGATGTAAAACTAGGAAATAACCTTCAGCCAAACAAAATATAATGTTGTTTAGTTTGCGTCAAAAAGAATTCAGAGGTTTGCCAAAACTTAATTATTAAGGTTTCCATATGGATAAGATAAAAATAAAGAACACCTGCACATTTGGGTCAGTCAAACAGATGGCTGCTCTCCAATGCCTTTCCCTTATACTTGTAGCAGAAAAAAGCAGTATAGTGGTCATCTTAGTTGCTTGCCTAAAACTGCATAGTGGCACGACTGCAAAGAGATTTTATTTTGAACCAGTGTGCGCACAATTGTGCATGCATGTTCGTATGTACAGTTGTAAATAAACAGCAGCTTGAAGTAGAAAATGCCAGTTGTCAGTATCAGAATCCAGTCCTCAGACAGAACAGTCATAGAATCATAGAACCATAGAGCTGGAAGAGACCTCAGAAGGTCATCAAGTCCAGCCCCCTGCTTTAGGCAGGACCAAACCCAAATAAATCAACCCAGCCAGGGCTTTGTCAAGCCAAGACTTAAACAACGCTAGGGATGGAGACTCCACTACTTCCCTAGGTAACCCATTCCAATGCTTCACCACTCTCCTAATGAAATAGTTTTTCCTAATATCCAACCTGGACCTCTCCCACCATAACTTGAGACCATTGCTTCTTGTTCTACCATCTGTCACTACTGAGAACAGCCTTTCTCCATCCTCTTTGGAACCTCCCTTCAGGAAGTTGAAGGCTGCTATCAAATCCCCCCCTCACTCTTCGCTTCTGCAGACTAAACAGACCCAACTCCCTCAGCCTCTTCTCATAGGTCATGTGCTCTAGCCCCCTAATCATTTTGGTTGCCCTCCGCTGGACATTCTCCAATGCATCCACATCCTTTTTGTAGTGTGGGGACAGAACTGGACACACTACTCCAGATGTGGCCGCACAAGAGCCGAATAAAGGGGAATAATCACTTCTCTGGATCTGCTGGCAATGCTCCTCCTAATGCACCCTAATATGCCATTAGCCTTCTTGGCTACAAGGGCACACTGTTGACTCATATCCATCTTCTCATCCACTGTAACTCCTAGGTCGTTTTCTGCAGAACTACTACTTAGCTGGTTGGTCCCTAGCCTGTAACAATGCTTGGGATTCTTCTGTCCCAAGTGAAGGACGCTGCACTTGTCCATGTTGAACCTCATCAGATTTCTTGTGGCCCAATCCTCCAATTTGTCTAAGTCATTCTGGACCCTATCTCTGCCCTCGAGCATATCTACCTCTCCCCATAGCTTAGTGTCATCTGCAAACTTGCTGAGGGTGCAATCCATCCCCTCATCCAGATCATTAATAAAGATATTGAACAAAACCAGTCCTAGAACCGAACCTTGGGGCACTCCACTTGAAACCAACCGCCATCCTGACATCGAGCCATTGATCGCTACCTGCTGGGCCCAGCCTTCTAGCCAGCTTTCTATCCATCTTACCATCCATTTATCCAATCCATATTCCCTTAACTTGTTGGAAAGAATATTGTGGGAGACCATATCAAAAGCCTCGCTGAAGTCAAGGTATATCACATCCACTGACTTTCCCATGTCCACAGAGCCAGTTACCTCATCAGAGAAGCTAATCAGATTGGTCAAGCATGACTTGCCCTTTGTGAATCCATGCTGACTATTCCTGATCACTTTCCTTTCTTCCAAGGATTCCTCAAAAATGGATTCCTTAAGAATCCCTTCCATGATTTTTCCAGGAACCGAAGTAAGACTGACCAACCTATAGTTCCCTGGATCTTCCTTCTTCTCTTTTTTGAAGATGGGCACTACATTTTCCTTTTTCCAATCATCTGGGATCTCTCCCGATCGCCACGACTTTTCAAAGATAATGGCCAAAGGCTCCTCAATGACATTTGCCAACTCCCTCAGTACCCTCAGATGCATTAAGTCTGGACTCATGGATTTGTGTACGTTTAGCTTTTCTAAATAGTTCCTAACCTGTTCTTTACCCACCAAGGGCTGTCCATCTTCATCCCATTTTGCATCACTAGACATATTTTTGACCTAACCACAGATCAAAAGATTAAAGAGCTAGACAAAAGCATGGATTGAGGAACTAATGAACAGTTGACAACCAATCTCATCCATGGATAGCAGGATTTCTTTTTTACTCAAAACATGTTATAAGAACTCTTGACCTTTCCCACACAAGATCTACATTTGACAGGTATTTTTAAAATCATCTTTGCCTTGATTTTCCTTTTTCAATGTATTGACCAGTATTTTAAAGGCTCAGTAATGTACACCACGTGTAAACAGAGGCTTTATAGTCCACAACCCGTACTAAAGTAGCTGAAAATTAGATCACAAACACGTATATTAGACAAGTCAAAGGGGAGTAGAAATTAGTCTTATTATTAAAATGTAAGAATAGAGGAGGCCTCCAAGTGTGCCAGATAATTTGGAAAATAGAAACTAGTTCTCTCATTAAAGTGAAGTTATTCTTGATTGCTCAACAGCGACCAAAGTGCCTGAGCAGATTATAAAACAGTGTGCTTAGTTTAGGCTCTGCATAAATGTATAAAGCACAATAGGGAAATATCCTTAAGGAATATTTTCTTTGGAAATCAGTAATTAGTACTGTTCCTCAGATTTAGAAAGCCCTTGCTCAACGCCCCAACCTTCCCCTCACCTCGCTTCTGACCTCCCTGATTGTTGCAATACAATATTTGGTTCCATTCATTTAGAAATTTAAAATAATATTTTCAGACACCTGGAAAGTTACCAAGAATTGGGCATTGTTGTGTCTGCAGCTTACGGCCCAGCACTCAGGCTCATATACTGGCCATGTCAGTGTGAATTGCGCATGCAGTTGGAGGTCAATATATGAGCCAGAAAATGTGCAAATCTTGCCCCCGATCATGAGTGAAACATACTTTAAGCATAAGAAAGTTACCGATCACCACTCCATGCCTGAGAGCTGTAGAGCTCTTTGGAGAGAAAGGAACTAGAACTGTGCCTTTTATTGTTTTAAGGGGGAAGTTGAAAAGACAGGGGGTTAGGAGGGGAACTGTCTTTCTTCCCCTTCTCCATCCATCCTCTAATTGCTGGGAATAGACTATACAAGGGGGAAAAAACCCTAGTCTTCTCACAGTCACACGGATCTATTTTTAAGCGTCCATCCAGGAACTCTCTCTTTCTTGGGATGTGCTGAGGTATTGCATCTCCTCAGTTGCAAGTCAGTTAGAAAAGACCCACCTCACTTCTATATCTGTGCAGAGTTGGAAAGATATTGTGTATGTTCATGGTTTCCTTGACTTCATCCTTGATTATATCTGGGTTGGTGAATGTTCCACTCCTTAACCAGGGGGAAAGTGTTAAGACAGAGTTTGAGCACTGCCTGATTGTCCCTATGCAGGTCTCTCTAAACTACCTGCTAAACTTATAACCTATTATACAGGATTACAAGGACAATTTGTCAAAAATAGAAGCGATGATTATACCCAATTTAAATGCTGAATAAAAGCAGTATTTTTCCATTATATTTTAAGAACATTTTAGAAATGGATTGTAAAAATTATATTAATAGCTTCCATGAGAAGTGTTTAGAGAAAGTTTCACTACTCAAAGGGTAAAAGGCTTCATGGACCTATATCTCAAGTTCAGTTCTCTTCAAGCAGTGATGGATGCTATGAGTAGACTATTTCTGCAACAGAGCATGCATTTTGGTTGCTTAACAGCCAGAACTAACACAGGCAAGTGAGATCACAATTTCTAATTCAGAATTGTCATCCCTTGCTACTACCACTTTACTGATTTCTGGTTCAGTGCTTCTGAAAATGCACTTAATTCTGAAATATCTCCCATTACAGTATATACATCACAGATGTTATCTAACTATATCAAAATACTGCAAGTTTTGAGACTGAACATTTGGATAATCTATAGCGTGTGAGCTGCTGCCAAGAAATAAGATGATACTGCTGCAGTTACATTATAGCAAGCTAAATACAAAAGCTCAAGTTCTACTCCTTTGGCAATCAAGCCAGTCATTCGGGTGCCAAAATAAGGATTTAGGTGCTTAAAATGTGCTGAAAAATATGGCTAACTCTAATATCCAACATGTTGGGGTTACACAGGCACTGGTACCTGAAATAAAGCACTATAGTATGCACAGTATCCTGATTACTGCTCTTCTGGAATTCTCATGCCTGCCTGTCTCTTCTTGACCACTGTAATTGCATCTTGAAAATACATCTAAATCTCACCTTTCAACACTTGAATATGTTGGTATGGCAGATTACATAACCCCCATTTTCCAAAATCTTTATAATTTCAGAATCCATTACAGAACCTTCCCTTTAGTTTTCAGTAACCTTTGTGGACTTTATTACTTTGTCTCTCCCTCCTTTCATCTCTCTCTCTTTCTCCAGCCCATCTCTCTCCAAATACCAGACCCACTCTTCTTTCATTTTTTCTTGTAGACAGTATATCCTTCTACCAAACAGATCTTCACCTTCTAAAATTGTCTTGCTATAGGCTCTGTTGCTGGTTGTGTTACATTGACACATGGCCATTGACAAATCACTTAACCTCTCCCTTCTTTAATTTCCCTATATATAAAATGTAAAGAATAATACTAATCGAGAGGAGTGTTTTGAGGGTTAATATGTCAATGTTTACAAAATATTTTCAGGTATTTGGAGAGAAGACATTACAGAAGTGCCAGATATTAACTTTTTATACATCATGATCCACCTATTCTTGGTACAGGTTGATCCTCTCTAGTCCAGCACCCTCAGGGCTTGACAAGTTCCAAACGAGAGAATTTTCTGGACTATGGGAGGTCAGTATTTTCTAGCAGCATTATCAGTACTTACACTGCTTACTGGGCTGTTAGAGGACATGTTGGGGCAAATTAGAGCTAAATAACAGCACAGAATACTGAGAGCTAGAGCTGGTATCTGTAAACAAAATTTATGGGACCACAGGAAGCTTGGTCACACCCATGAAAAGTGGACATCCAGCTATCTGAAATTATTCTGGACAATGGATATATCCAGATCAGAGAGTTCTGGACTATAGATGTTCAACCTGTATATGATCCAACTTCCTCTTTGCTTAAGATACTCAAATCTCACTAACTGTTTTTCCCATGTTCAGTAATTCTCCCCAACAGTAGGTCATTTTGCCATTCCTCATCTTTGTCCTTTCACTTCTGTAGAATCTACTGTACTTCTGGCTCTCTTATAAATATATTTGGCAATGGAACTTTTTAATGGAGCTATCCAGAATAGTTTGTGTTGTATTAGAGAAAATGGATAAAGTTTGAATGATGGAGAGAAGTAGGTTTCAAAAGTGCCAGTTAAAAGGAAAAAACAATTGAAACATAATTTTCTTTTCCCTCTGTATGATTTTGTTGTTAAACGTCATATTAGAGATTAAGGTTTACTTTATCCTGTAGAAGTAAGAGCTCAGCCAGACATTTGTTCCTGTGCTGGGAAAATATTAAGGGACAGAATGGACAGAGAACTCAGTCCATCATCTAACTCTATAGATGTACCCACTGAACAGAGAGTGGAGTGCAGTGAAGCATTTAATTACTTGAAACAGCCTATTGCAAATCATCCAATTATAACATTCCTGGACATTAATGAAGCATTTCTATTAAATATTGATGTGTTAGATATGACTGCTAGTGTATTGCTAGCTCACGTTTCAGAATGGTACTGGAAATCTAGTTGCATGCCTAAAAATTGCTAAGTAATGCTGGTAGACCATAAACAAACCCAAAAAAGATGTCATTCACAGTGCATTAAAAGTTTCAGGCACTGAATTGTTCACATTTTCTATCTTCACAAACCGTAAGTTTTCTATATGGCTTGAGATAACTACCAGTGTTAGCACCATGCAACCAGTAGGTGTCAATCATAGACTGCTTAAGCTTTGTTGGAGCAGAAAAATCATCCCAGTTGGTTGACATTCTTCCGAGTAAACATGTTGTTATTACAGAAAAGTTCTTTAGGTAATTAAGAGCACTACTGAAGTGTATTTCATATTTTAAATGCTACCCAATATTTACAGAGTCTCACATCAGATATTCTTAGCTCTTTTCCCACATGATATGTTGATGCCTGTTTCATTGCATATATATTTATTTGTAATTCACTATTCTTGTGATCTGATTGGTTACTTAAGTCATGAGGTATTGTTACTGCTCCTTAGTTGGATGACTCTGAAACCCATCAAGAATTTTCAACATGTCTGCCACTCACTTCAAACATGTATATACTGCTTTTCCTGTTCTTGTCAGTTCTTCTGGGAAGGAAAGGGTGAAATTCCTTCAGAAAAGGGCCAGATCCTCAGATAATGTAAATATGGAGCAGAACTCCAGAACATCTCTTCTACAGAGATTTATGGGAAATGAATAAAAGGTGTTGTGACAGTGTAATAGAACCAAATTCTGAGGTTTTTGTTTGAATGGATGTGCATAAATACTTTGTTGCCTGCTCTAGTTAGTATAGTTTTCTTATTAATGGATATACTGATCTGGATTTGCAAACCTGGAAACAACACCAAAAATATATATATTTAAAGAATATCTCACAAATATTCAAACAAGCAGGCAATTTTTGTCCTCAGTTTGAACATGCCCAATCCAAGCGTTTGTTTTGTTGCTTTATAAGATGGAGTCAAACACACATTCATCTTCAGTACACAGTTTGAAGTTGTGTAGCTCGAAAGTTTTGATCTGTAACTTCACTTCAAATTATCAATGAACTAAGTAACCAGCACTGTTTTAGAGTATTAAACAAGGGCATCAATGTATTTTGTTTAATAACTCATTCTGTACAGGCAAAGTGAAGGAACTAACAGCACGGTTGGGATGGTTCTGGTTGGGTGGAGAAGGGAATTTCAACAATGTAACATGTCTACAATATCTATTCATGTGACCCGTGGACTTCCCTTTGTCATCCTATGCCTGAGAATATATGAAGGGGGCTGGGAAGGCAAAGGGACGTTCAATTGTCATCACTGGCATCTTTTTTGATCATTGCACTATCATCAAATGCATTGGAAGGCTCATTTATATCAGACTTTCCTTTCACATTCTGTGCAGCATTTGTTGCATTTCCATATGTTTATGGTTAGTTAGATGTATGTGCAGACTTATTTTTAACAAGTGGAAAATCTCCACTGTAAATTGGAACTGTGTGAAATGTTCTTAGCAAAACTTAGACCCATCTGAAATTGCCTTGTTTCAGGTTTCATTACACCCTGGAAGTTCAGACTATGGTCATCAGAAAATTTACTATGGTTTGTGAATCTGGCAGTGAACCTGATGACACATGAAAGGGAGTAGAGAAAATGGACTTGGGGAAAAGTGAGTTCAGTCAGTGTACAATGTCAGGTAAAGATCATAGTGTGTGCCAGTCAAGATCTGGCGTTGTCTGCCATGACTACCCAGAGACGCTTTCATCAGAATGTGAGTTCAGCTTTGAGCAGTGATAGCCGCCTGATTTCTAGTTTTACCAGAAGACTGTTTGAAAAGTGAAGTTGAGCATGATTTTGATATGAAACTAGGGGGAACTAAATGATTTTAACTCTGTGCACTGACATTTCAGGTTTCCTCAGACTCAAAGGGCATAGCAAGTAATAAGGGACTAACCAACTGAAATATCGATTTATTAAGTTAGAAAGTTATTATTGTAGTATCTGAGCACCTCTCAAAAGGAATAATCATAATAATGTATCAAAATTTGCCAGAAGATAGGATGAGTAAGTAACTTAATTAGTGAGCTACAATCTGTGAAGAGGCTCTTTATAAGAACTATTGAGGGAAAACTAAACTGTGGAGTTTTGTCTGAAGCGGGAATGCACATTTTATCTTAATGAAAGGCATAGCCTTTGTCCAGCTCTATTGAAAGTTCTCTCTCCTCAGCTCATAAATCTTCCCCTCTTGGCCAATAATTTAATTGTTCTGGTGGAAGGTAATGGTACCAGACAGAGACACAATATTTCAGGCTGCAAGAGCCTGAACATTGGACAGCCAGTACAGAAAGCATGAGTACTGGGCTGGAATGTTCACTTTTGTTGCTAAGTAGGTTGACCATTGTGTTATATATATATATATATATATATAACGTTTTTCAGGATGTGAGACTTCCTTCCTAGAGATAATACGCTGTAGTATTAAAGCCTGAAGGTCATGGATGGGTGATCATTGTGGCCTAATCTATGTCTCATTGGCAGGGATACAATCTCCCTACTAGTCATAGATAAAAGTGGACTTTCCTTGTTGCAATAGGTATTTGGACTTCCACTAGCTGTGAAGTATTCTAAAGGAATGTAAGATTACAGACCAACTTGATGATCTGAAGGCAAATGCCCTCAATATGGAAGATATTATGGAGAGACATATTCAACAACTTGTTTTCTTCTTCCCACCAGCGTTACTGCTGGTGCTGTGCTGACTGTCTCAGGTTCTGATCTAGGCAGTTGTTCTGCTATCTAGGCACTAATCTGAATTCACTGTGGGGAGAGCTTCAGAAATACTGTCTTATGTTGACATAAAGGTGTGTGTTATCTGTATAGTACCATCCATGCTGTCTCTAAAGCTTCATAGAGATATTGTGTAGTTTCAGGCAGAAAATTGAGCCTGGAGGGCTTCAAAGATAGTAAAATAGTTTCATATAATAACCTTTTAGATTTAAGGAAGGACCAGAATCATTTAAGGGTTTTCTCTATTACTCCTGCAGCCTCTTTGAGGAGGTACAGGACTATCTAGTGGTAAGTAGTATCACATGCAGGGGTGAGCAATAAGCTGGAGTCAGTTTGCCAAGGTCATGGGCCCCTGGCACTTTATTTGTGTGTCCACAGGTACAGCTGCTTGCATCTCCCATTGGCTGTGGTATCATGATTCACACCACTTCCTGTAGCTCCCATTGGCCAGAATGGCCATTTGCAGCCAATGGGAGCTGTAAGCAGTTGTACCTGAGGACACGTAGGTAGGTAAAGTGCGAGCTACCCACTGGGGCTAACCCTGGCTAATTGCCTACAGCCTGCTTATTGCCCACCCCTGATCAAATAGCACCAAGGCCCAACAGGATGAGTGTAGATGCATTTGCTTTTCCGATGAACTGGTTTCTGTCTTTTAAACAACTTTAAATCAGTTACTCTATTTAAGGCTACTGTGAGAATACCGCTTTGCCATATTCTTTCTAACAACAGCTAGTGAAAGAGGACAAGGAGTTCATAAAGTGTTGCTGGAGGGCAAATATTAGAGTTTAGAAAGTGAAAATTCCTATCTCAGAGTTTTTGATTTATGTTAGCTGTGGACTTTTGTTTCATATGATATACATGCTGCTTCAAGGCACGCAAGAACATATTTACCTGTTTACTGTTCCTGTCAAAGTTCCTTTCACTGTTGTATATGAGCACTGCACAAAATGAAAGAGCAAATGCCAAAAACAAAAAAAGTAGATTTGGAAATCACAAAACACATTCATGCAATGTACTTGTGTCAGCTTTGCTATTCAAGCATGCTACTAAATATTGCACTAGCACCAGTGTTTTTATTGTCCTTGCATCCAATTCCCACTAATAAGGTAATTTCAGGTCTGGTTGTTGACCTATACACAGAAAATATTACTACATTTTTCAACTAGAGCTATGCAATTAGCTGCTGTTACAATTCAAAAGGGTTAGCTAGAACATTATCTTTTCAGTTTTGGTTCCCACGGATCCCGTAGTCCTGAAGTTAAACCTTGAATTTC